>NC_139939.1:58514125-58739125 GCF_963454915.1 Gymnoscopelus microlampas
TTAATAATCAATACAGTGACAGACACAGACTTAGCTAATAGTGTATCATCTCTGGTGAAAAAACATGCCAGTGTTGTACTGTATATCAAAGCAGAACAAAGTTGTGACTGACGTGACACGTTAAGATATCCATGTACTTATGTTACACGTATGTTTCTAAACTGTAAACTTATGTTTACTAAAACTTATAACGTAAAACTTATGTTTAATACAACTTATAACGTAAAACATATAACAGTACACTTATGTTTACCAAACTTGTGTTTCTATATCAGTGGTTCTCAAACCTTTTTCTCACCCCCAGAAGTATATATTTGAGTGAAAAATGTTTTCTTGAACAAATATACATATTCAAGGATTTGCACACATTTTCAAGATTAAAAGGAAAATAGCCAAAGAAATCTTAACATGACAGAGGACTCAACCCTCTAGACCATGGGGTCTTCAACGCTTTCAGCCCAAGGACCCCTTAGCTACAATTGTGTTACAGATTACAAATTTTCATAGATTTCATAAGTAGCTTCATTGACTATCGTCAGTTCTGTGTAAATTAGTATTTTTGGTTAATTTCAGACATTTAACCACTTAAAACTTCAATACTTGATTTGTTTCTTTTTCCCTCTACACCAAACCTCTTTGCCGAAAATAGACGATCTACAAGCTCACAACGCCTCGCGCGAGGCGTTGTGAGCTTGTAGATCGTCTATTTTCGGCTAATGTTAATCAGAATAGAGATGCTAGGGTTCAAGTGGTTAATGTAAAAAAATAATGCTATCACAGAGATTTGGGGGACCCCCTGAAGTAATTCTGAGGACCCCCTGGGGGACCTGGACCCCCTGTTGAAGACTCCTGCTCTAGACTAGAGTCTCCACAGGGCTGCATGGGCAGGAACCTTATAGCCTTGTGTCGTGTGCCACCCGAGCCCCTAATCTGGGTCAGTTTGAAACCTGTACAGTTCCCTCTGACTCAGCCCGCTAGCATCCAGGAAAAACATTCCAGTGAGTCGTGCGGACGGCTTCATTAGAGATCGAATGTTGCACTGAAAGGTCACATGCAGTCACAGCCCAACGCTTACACAGGGGTTCCTGCAAGTAACATGTCAGCTCCAGACTTACACAAATACTTCATTCATTAAAGGGATAGTTCACCCTTTTTTCCCCCTATCGATTAGTCACTTGAATTCATGGATGACTAGCGGACCGGTAGGCAGCGGCTCATATACATTTCTAAACCCAAAACCCCCCAAAAAAACCTGCCACTGTGTGGGACTAAACACAAAAACAACATATCAATGTCACTAACAAGACACGCCACAACGTGCAGAATTACTACGCGCAGTCTGTAGGCCACTTCATACTGCTCAGCACACATCTGCCCCCTCGCAGCATAATTAATTGCGGCCAACACAAACTCACAACATTACAGTCGGCCATGTTGTTCCTTAGCGTCATCGCCGACCACCGCCCAACGAGACCCAAGTGAGGTCAGACAACACACTCCATATTTGGGCATAGCTCCATTGGGAACATCTCCTATTATGGCTTTATATATTATAGAGACCAACAAACACAAAGCACCGCGCAGCGGCTAGGGGGGAGGGGCGCGCAGCGCCCCGACCCTCTAGTCTATATATATACAATTTGAATCCTGCGCCATGTCGGTTGTCCGTATGCGACGCCAGTGTGACGGTGTGACGTAATCTGACATCACGATGACAACGCCAGTGTGACGTAATCTCACGACAGCATGACATCACATGACATCACATCCTACCTATAAATTCTAGGATGCCGTCAGATCGCACCAGTTCGACGGCTTCCATAGTGATAAATACATGACATCACATGACATCACATCCTACCTACGTAATCTCACGACAGCATGACATCACGCATGACATCACATCCTACCTATAAATTCTAGGATGCCGTCAGATCGCACCAGTTCGACGGCTTCCATAGTGGGTTTTGGTCATTGGAGAGGTGATGCACGTCACCTCTTTCTGAAGTGGGTACTTTCAAAGCCTGCCGTGGATTTAGGAGAGCACAAAACTCTCTCTCACACTGTGAGGTGCCTGTAAGGTGGCACTGCAAAGTGAACGCGGCCCGAACGTCTAGTATCATACAATGACAAACTTTTTTTAAAAAGCCTGCTTTTAACAGGCATACAAACGGCAAACATATGTAATTCTATCAAGACAATAAAAGAAAAATTAAGAATGAAAGCACGATCTATAGCTGTCCATTCATAGTTAAAAGCCGTTATATAGTGTATAGAGATTTTTAAAAGAGGACACTGTGGTAGCCTGTCCTGCATGTGGACCCAGAGCACCAGTGTGTCTCTGTTAGGGGCCTCGTCCAGGGGGCCCAGAGCACCAGTGTGTCTCTGTTAAAGGCCTCGTCCAGGGGGCCCAGAGCACCAGTGTGTCTCTGTTAGGGGCCTCGTCCAGAAGGCCCAGAGCACCAGTGTGTCTCTGTTAGGGGCCTCGTCCAGGGGACCCAGAGCACCAGTGTGTCTGTTAGAGGCCTCGTCCAGGGGACCCAGAGCACCAGTGTGTCTCTGTTAGGGGCCTCGTCCAGGGGACCCAGAGCACCAGTGTGTCTCTGTTAGGGGCCTCGTCCAGGGGGCCCAGAGCACCAGTGTGTCTCTGTTAGGGGCCTCGTCCAGGGGGCCCAGAGCACCAGTGTGTCTCTGTTAGGGGCCTCGTCCAGGGGGCCCAGAGCACCAGTGTGTCTGTGGATCTAAGATTACACAGAGACGGATGTGAGGGGTCAGAAGGTCAGGAACACTGGTGGAAAGTAACTTAAGTACATTTACTTAAGTACTGTACTTAAGTAAAATTTTGAGGTATTTGTACTTTACTTGAGTATTTCCAATTTCCAATACTTTTACTTCTACTCCACTACATCTTAGAGGCAAATGTTGTACTTTTACTCCACTACAATTATTTTAAAACTTTAGTTACTAGTTACTTTTCAGATATAAATTATGATATAATGAAACATACATTAACCACTTTAGCCCTATTTTATACCTAGGCTATTTGAAAATAGCAGATCTACAAAGCTCTCAACGCGTCGCTTTGCGACGCGTTGAGAGCTTGGCTATTTTCAAATATTTAGTACTTTTACTTTTGGTACTTTAAGTACATTTTGATGCCAATACTTTTGTACTTTTACTCAAGTAAATGTTTAATTTTGGACTTTCACTTGTAACAGAGTATTTTTATATTGCAGTATTGGTACTTTTACTTAAGTAAAGAATTTGAGTACTTTTTCCACCACTGGTCAGGAATGTCACTGATTTAACCCATTCAAACAGGGAACGTGTCTGTGTAACCACTTTACCCTGCATGTAGATCTGAGATCTGATTTGTGCAAATCATTGAATATATCTATTTTTTCAAGCGAACATCTTTAACTCAAATCCTAACAGTTTTCATTTTTTAAACGTATGTTGCTATAATATCAGTGGTTCTCAAACTGTTTTCATCTCAAGGGCCTCCAAAATGATACGTATTTGGCCGTGGACCCCCATTTCAAAATATTTTGTTCCAGGGACCCCCTGAAGTAAATATTTGAGTAAAAATGTTTTACTTGAACAAATATATATATTCAAAGATGTTCCCACATTTTTAAGATACAAAAATAAATAAATCCAGATCTACAAGCTCATAGCTTGTATATCTGCTATTTTTGAATAGCCAAAGTATAACATAATTAAAGTGGTTAAAGTGGTTACACAGATGCGTTTAAACAATACAAACAATACCATTTTAAAATACATTCTGAACGCCACAGGTAGCCAGTGCAGAGAGGCAAGAGCAGAGGAAATGTGGTCGTCATACTGCATAGATGCAGTATTCTGGACATGCTGAAAGAGGTTGATAGATGGCTGAGGGAGTCTGGGAAATAGAGTTACAACAGTCCAGGTGATTAGTAGCCTGGCTCCAGACCCTGAATGCTAGCCTGGCATTCAGGGTCCGGTGACGCTGTAGAAGGCCATGTTTTCTCGGTTGAAAATCTAAGTGGCGGCCCGGCCCAATCCCAATCGGGATAATCCAGTATGACCGTCATGCATTTTACACCAACTTCCTTCTGTGTGCAGGCAGTCAGTGGCCTTGTAGTAATGATTCTTTTACGGAAGTCGTTATTTTCATGTTGCCATATTTCCTAACCGTTTTATAAAAGCAATACACCAAAAGAGGCCACGGTAAACCACAGCCTCTTGTGGCTTAATTATTGCTTCATAAAGGCCCTAGGGTGCGATTTTCCGCACGGAAAAAACGGACAATATCATTTTTTTAATTAACACATGGTTCTCATTGACCTCATGCACACCCCGTGAGGCGATGCGATGCGGCGATGGGTTTTTTTTTTTTCAATCGAACCCAGTTCGATTCGTGCGTCTTTTCGCATGCGGTAAAAAACTGATTGACTAATCGCACCCTGTGTGCAAAGGCCTTTAGAATCCTCTGTTGTTATCCTGAACGCTCTCCAAGTGGGAGGAGGTGACTTGTCCTTCCGGTCAAATTACCGTTCTGTGAGAGAGCGTGAACAAGATGACACCGAGGCAGCATCACACATGTTCTATCGTTTATTAGAGGATATATTTATATATATATGTTTGCACTAGTCATATTATGTGACCGTGAGATATTATACGAGTTGTGACTGATACAGAAGCAGGCAGGAACATTTTAACAAGCAGATGACAGGTGTACTTTGGACATCCCGTACACTTGGGCCTGCAGTACACCGATAAGGGCCCACATGGTGTCTGAAACACAAGAACGTGGCCACATAAATGTTATTTTCAACATTTTTCAAAAAGGTTAAAAAAAATGGTCAAAATATTTCAGAAATGTTAAGAAGTCTGATATTGGAATAAAACAAGAATTTCCACAAATTCCACAAAATAATCATTATAATTTATTTATTTTACTTTTCGAAGATGTCGTAAACAGCAGATCCACAAGTTCACAACGTGAGGCTATTTTTCCGCCGCGCGTGGTACGGCGAAGCATACAGGGCTCATGTGGTTAAGAGTGATTAAGTATAGATGCTGGGATGAGAGTCAAGCCCATGGTGTGTGTTACCACCAACACGACGGCGGACAGTCTTCAGGGAAAAATAATAAATAACTGTCGTAAAAAAGAAACGACCGCCGCTGCTATACCACTGGAAGCTCGATACTTCTGGTTCGGCGGCGGGTGCAAAAGAAACACAGCGATGCCTATGTCAGCGGGTGTTCTCTTTCTAGCCAAGGAAAATAAGAGCGTGCGATCGCCCCCCAGCCCACGGCTCGGCTGCAAATCAATAATGTCAGTTTTTACGATGAGCCGCCATTCTCAGGGTTCCCCCATGTGGTGGTGGTGGGAGTCAGCGGTCATGGGACCATGAGGTGTAAAGGCCGTGTCACCTGTCACATTCCAAGCTCCCCTTAGGAAGACACCACGGCCATGGATTTGTTCATAGATAGATAGATAGATAGATAGATAGATAGATAGAAGTACTAAAATATTTGAAAATAGCAGATCTACAAGCTCACATCGCGTCGCATCGCGACGCGATGTGAGCTTGTAGATCTGCTATTTTCAAATAGCCTAGGTATAAAATAGGGCTAAAGCGGTTAATGTATGTTTCATAATATAATAATTGATATCTGAAAAGTAACTAGTAACTAAAGTAACTAAAAAAAAGTACAATATTTGCCTCTGGAATGTAGTGGAGTAGAAGTAAAAGTATTGGAAATACTCAAGTAAAGTACAAATACCTCAAAAGTACAGTACTTAAGTAAATGTACTTAGTTACTTTCCACCACTGATAGATAGATAGGTAGATAGGTAGATAGATAGATAGATAGATAGATAGATAGATAGATAGATAGATAGATAGATAGATAGATAGATAGATAGATAGATAGATAGATAGATAGATAGATAGATAGATAGATAGATAGATAGATAGATAGATAGATAGATAGATAGATAGATAGATAGATAGATAGGTAGGTAGGTAGGTAGGTAGGTAGGTAGGTAGATAGATAGATAGATAGATAGATAGATAGATAGATAGATAGATAGATAGATAGATAGATAGATAGATAGGTAGGTAGGTAGGTAGGTAGGTAGGTAGATAGATAGATAGATAGATAGATAGATAGATAGATAGATAGATAGGTAGATAGATAGATAGATAGATAGATAGATAGATAGATAGATAGATAGATAGATAGATAGATAGATAGATAGGTGGATAGATAGATAGATAGATAGATAGATAGATAGGTAGATAGGTAGGTAGGTAGAACCCATCCTAACTATTAGCAGCAGTGGGCACTATTAATTCCATTAAGACCGAGAAAGCATCTGTGTCATTTTAAAACGTATTTGGCTATTCAAAAATAGCAGCTATGATCTTGTAGATTTTGAGAAATCTTGACAATTTGTGCAAATCTTTGAATATATATATATATAATCCTTTTAAAGTAAACATTTTTAACTCCAATATTTGCTTCTGGGGGTCCCTGGAACAAAACATTTTGAGATGGGGGTCTGGGAGCTCATAGCGCGCTATGAGCTTGTATATCTGCTATTTTCGAATAGCCTAAAGTATAAAATAATGGTTTTAAGGGGTTACACAGATGCGTTCCCGGTTAACTTTATACTTCCCAGGGTACGGCTGTACCTCTGCCAAAAAAAAAAAATAAGGCTGATGATCTGGCAGCCGTAGCATAAGTTACATGAAGTCACAAGCTTTGACTTATAGATCAAAGTTGCTCTCAGTGCATTCGAGGACAACATGACCTATATGTCAAGGTTTCAGTGACCCTGTTACTTAACCCATTAAGACCGGGAACGCATCTGTGTGTCATTCTTTGGGCTATGCAAAAATAGCAGACCTACAAGCTCATAGCGCGGCACCGAGTGCCGCGCTATGAGCTTGTATATCTGCTATTTGTTTTGTTTTAATCGGGAAAATGTGTGCAAATCTTTGAATATACATTTTTTAAAGCGAACATTTTTATAACTCTGTTACAACTTCTGGAGGGGTCCCTGGAACAACATATTTTGAGATGGGGGTCCACGGCCAAATAAAGATAATTTTTGAGAGCCATTGATATTATAGCAACATACGTTTAAAAAAAAAAACTGGATTAAGACATTTGTAGAATCTCCAGAAGCAAAGATTTAAGTAAAACATGTTTAAAACTTTAAAAGTATACATATTCAACGACCCACGATTTCCCCCCAAAAAATAGCAGATCTACAAGCTCGTAGCGCGCTTTAAATAGCCCCAAAGACATCTTAAAATTGCCACAGACGCGTTTCCCGGATTGAATGTGTTAAATTGTCAAATACAAGCTTGGAGAATTGGAGAGGCATTGCCGGGCGGCGTAGAGGAGGGTGTGCCTCCTCAACACCATGCCTCCTCACACGTCTCTGTGTGTGTGTGTGTGTGTGTGTGTGTGTGTGTGTGTGTGTGTGTGTGTGTGTGTGTGACAGAGAGAGAGGATTTGGAAGGTGTTTGGTCTAATCCACCGTGAGTGTGTTGTAAACTCCTGAGCTTCTCCTGTAACGTGTGTGTGTGTGTGTGTGCGTGTGTGTGTGTGTGTGTGTGTGTGTGTGTGTGTGTGTGTGTGTGTGTGTGTGTGTGTGTGTGTGTGTGTGTGTGTGTGTGTGTGTGTGTGTGTGTGTGTGTGTGTGTGTGTGTGTGTCTAGAAGACCTCCTGCCACCGGCCCTCACAAGTATGTCCGCTGTATACACAGAACTATATAAATCTTTAAGACCTGGTTGAACTATATAAATCTTAAGGTATAGACAACACGCTGAAGGCATTTGGCAGCTCGTTAACCAGTGATGGAAATGAACTGAGTTACATTTACTCAGTGTAACCAAGTACTTAGTAAGTCGTTTTTTTCCATTTTTGAAACACTTCTGGGGGTCATTTTAACGTCTACGCTGGCTTTTGTGTTCATTGAATCAAACGCCCCTGTATGTGCCCATTGCACTAACTGAGGAATCTACATGTTAACCGTGTTAGACTCATTGAAAACACGTCACCGCTTCCGGTGACCAATGTTGTCCTCCTAATGCATGAGTTTTGATTTTTTTTTTTTTTTTTGGTAAGATTAACCCATTAAGATCTGAGGCGATTCTTAAAAATGTTTTTTAAATCCTTGCAGTTTTTTTTTTTTTTAAATCGGGGGGAAAAAGTTTTCAAGATTTTTCAAAAACAGCAGATCTACAAGCTCATAGCGCGGCACTCGGTGCCGCGCTATGAGCTTGTATATCTGCTATTTTTTAATAGCCAAAGACATCTAAATTGACACAGATGCGTCCCAGGTCTTAATGGGTTTTAAGTTGACATTACATTTTGACATTTCAAGGCGCTACAATTTATGTTATGTTAGGTCACTTTATCATTGTTCAATCTGTCCACATTGTTCCTTCATATCGGCTCACACATGTCATTCACTAACAGAGGTTTTAGGTACAGTGTTGCTGGGAGTTTATCAGGGAACAATGATCCTCAAGTCAACCCTGGCTGAAGAGAGTATATAAGGGTGCTTGGTGAACCTCTACGGAGCAAATAAAGGTTAAAAATAACAGGTGGGTTGCAAGGACCCCACAACAACCCCAATGAAGTGGCCTGTAAAATTCACAATAAACAACCTTGAGCTGTCACTGCTGAGTGGATTGATAGAGTCTACTAGACTAGTGAGTTAGTTACTGCCTTAAAAAGGAACTGAACACCTAGGCATCAGGCGGGCCTAACTTTACAAGGCATACCGCCATAAAGTCTGTGTTGCGACATTTCATTTAACGATGGACATGGTGTATTAATGCGTGCCACCATGTGATTGCGTCGGTTTAGTGTGTCCGAGCAGGAAACCAAGTCAAGTGTCACGCTCCACAAGTGTCACCAGTTGCTGTGTTTCTTTCTTAATCCATTAAGACCGGGAATGCATCTGTGTCATTTTAAGGTTTCTTTGGCTATTAAAAAATAGCAGATATACAAGCTCGTAGCTTGTAGCTAGTAGATCTGCTTGTAGATTTGCTATTTATTTATTTTGTATCGTGGAACATTTGTGCAAATCTTTGGATACGTTTTAAAGCGAAACATTTTTAACTCCGATCTGTGCTTCTTCTGGGGGTCCCTGGAACAACATATTTTGAGATGGGGGTCCGTGGCCAAATACATATAATTTTGGGGGTCCTTGACATGGAAAGGTTGGAGCACCACTGAACATATTGTTAGGATTTAGATAAGATTTTTAGATATGTATTTGGCCGCGGACCCCCATCTAAAAATGTTTTGTTCCGGGGACCCCTGGAAGCAAATATTTGAGTTACAAATGTACACTTTAAAAAAGTATACATTCAAAGACTTGCACAAATTACAAGAATTACAGTACAAGCTCGTAGTGCGGCACTCAGTGCCAATCTCAGGCCTAAACCAGGCCTAAGAAGAAGCTAAAGACAGCAAAGTCATGCAGGGCAAACTGGTGGCTGAATGAATGTGGTTGCAACCATAGAGAGTTATGACACTTCCATAGACTTCCAGAATGTTCATAATATCCAATATTCAATCGCTCGTTAGCAAAACCAACTTATGGTTGATTGGAATTTGTTTAGATGTGCTCAGAGATAACGAGAACAATTAGATTGCAGCGGTAACGCTTGCCATTGATCCTCTTAATGGGTGTTAGTGAGTTTATAACGACTATGAGTATGTAGAAAAGCGCTATATAAATCGTATGTATTATTATTATTATTATAAAGCGCCCACGGCTCGTAATAATTAGGATATGGGTAAATGCAGAGGACAAATTTGTGCAGAAGTACAGTGTCTAAACTATGACGCGAGCCACATGATCGCATTGCGGCGAGATCAAAAACGTGCCATAACTCTCTCTCTCTCTCTCTTTCAACAGGTCTGGTTTCAACGTCTCCGGTTCGATTCCAGAAGGAGCCATGTGTTTGCACGTCTCTCACCTCTTTCGTGTCTGTCTCTGCCCACGGTCTCCCATCTCTCTCAGACTCTTTCCAGTCTAAAGAAAGCCATATTTGCACACAGTATGCTTTGAATACATCGATCATCATCATCATCATCCGTTTTTTACATCTGCAGACTCCCGTCCAGGACAGGCTTCAGACGCGCCTCCTCAGGAGACTTGATCTGAACCCATTTGATTTGGCGTTATAGGAACCCATGACGACCCAGTGTTGATTTTGTCGACTAATACTATGAAGAAAAATGTTTGTCGACTATATACCTTTTTTCACTGACGAAAACGAAATAAAAACTCAGTAAAAACTATAAGCTATGATGACTAAAACTATAACTAAATATACTTACAATTTCAACAAATGGCAACAAACAAATAAAAACTAGACTAAAATGTTAGGGAGGGAGAAGAGATCCAGTAGAACTAAAAGACAACTTATTTTATGTGTGGTTGCGCTCGGGTGTTGCGCTCTGAAAATACGTAATACAACGCGTCGCAGCGCGATGCGTTGTGAGCTTGTAGATCGGCTATTTTCAGCACGCAACTAAGTGTAAAATCAGCCATTACGACGCCATCAAGGCACCGCCAAATACATTATATTTGACTAAATCAACTGTAGATTTAATTGACTATAATCTTATGATATATAATCGACTAAAACTAGACAAAAGCTAAAACATTTCACAAGACTAAAATATGGCTAAACCTAAATGGAATTTTATTGAAAAGACTATGACTAAAACTAAATCAAAATTTGCTGTCAAAATCAACAAGGCCGCACACCCTATGCTTTGAATACATAGTATGATCTGCACAATACCCTGGAGGACACTTTATAATGAATTGCAGAGCCCGACCGATGCCAGAATTTAGAATTTTGAGGTCGATGTCGATCAATTTTGGAGAGTCGTAGACCACCGATCACCGATTTTGATCGATATTTTAGTCAAAAAGTGCAACAACATTTAACTTGAAATGATTATTATTCAAACATTTAAGCCCTATTCAAAGACTTTCAAAATTAGATCAGATCTCAATTTCTTTTACGATGAAATGTTTTGAAAACTTTTTTGAAAACATTCGAACATTTTTTATGTAGAATGACATGCTCAAAAGATAGCGACAGACAAACATATATGTGGTCAAACATCAGGACACATCGGCTGCATAACTGCCGATACCAATGCCAAATTATCACCGATATATCGGTCGGGCTCGAATTAATCGTTCATGTTAAAGGGATAGTTCTCACATTTTTTTTTATTATTATTATTATTATTATTTTCTATGGATTAGTCACCCCATGGAGACTTGAATTCATGGATATTTTTTTTGTTTTTGTCGCATTCCTAAGCCAATAATTTGATGACCAGGTAGGAGGACCGGTAGGCAGCGGTTCCGGTAGGAGACACAAAGGAGATTCTTTCTGTCTCCTACCTGAACCACTGCCGGTAATCAAATTATTGGCTCAGAATTATTTTAAATATTAATGTTAGAACGCATACCTAATCACACGCACATCCACAGTGGGTGCTAGGCCAAAGGAACTCATATTTATAGAGGTAGGGCCAGTATGACCTGATAAAGATCCTGTGAGGATCAAAAGAAAAGTGATCCTTTGCTTTGAAGACGGTGTGCGGGCTCTACCTCTTTAAATATCAATCTTATATCATCAATATAATGTTAGGTGTTTGGTCAATAATTTTGGGGCCCACTTGCAATATCTTCACAGCCCACCAGTTGGGCCCCGGGCCACAGGTTGAGAACCACTGATTTTACAGTTAGTTTTCCAGTTCACGTTTTAAACAAAAACCCTACAGAATGGCAAACCGCATGGCCGTCTAGTACAGTGGTTCTCAACCAGTGGTCCGGGGACCACCAGTGGTCCTTGAGGGAGTTCCAGGGGGTCCCCAGCTAAATGATGGATAGGAACCAAATGGACCCTTATAGGTCTGTAACTCTGAGAGTGTACAAATGGAACCAAATGGACCCTAACGGATCCATTTGGTTCCATTTGTACACTCTCAGAGTTAAATTAACATTGATTTCATAATATAAATTGGGGACCCAGACATTAAATGGGGGTCCGTAGACCTAATGCATGTCAAACTGGGGGTCCTTGAAATTAAAATGGTTGAAAATCACTGCTAGAGCCGTAAAAAAATCTTCTCTTATTGGGGGTCCCTGCCATATCTTTTCAAATGGGGGTCCCTGGGCTAATGTGTGTCAATTTGGGGGTCCTTGACGCAAAAAAAGGTTGAAAACCACTGGTCTAGTAAGCAACAGCTTCAGATACAGCTTCAAATGCATAATGGCTGTGTTAATTAGATGTATAGATGTACCCAGAGAAATGGGTGTGTCAGTGTGCAAGCAGAGATCTGTATCCTTTTATATAATAGCGTTGGCTATTCGAAAATAGCAGATCTACAAGCTCGCAGTGCGGCACGAAGTGACGCACTGTGAGCTTGTAGATCTGCTATTTCCGAATTTTCGATTGTACTGTACATCTGATTTTTTTTTGTACATCTGCAATATTTTGGGAATGTTTTAAAAAAAATCTAGAAAGTGTGAGGCATTTTGTAGAATGGGCCCTCAGATCTTAATGGGTCAATGCAGTGATGCGGTCGGGAACGATATGTTTCACTGAAGCATCACTGAAACATCAATGACGCATCTCTGAAGTGCCGATAAAAAAAGTCATGGTATAAAGCACGCCACTCTTTCCAGTCGAGTGGTCACATTTTCAGAAACGCTCTCTGAGGGGTTTGCCTGCAGTGTGAACAGGGTCTTATGGACAGTGATGGAAAGTAACTAAGTACATTTACTTAAGTACTGTACTTAAGTACAATTTTGAGGTATTTGTACTTTACTGGAGTATTTCCAATTTCCAATACTTTTACTTCCACTCCACTACATCTCAGAGGCAAATATTGTACTTTTACTCCACTACAATTATTTGAAAACTTTGGTTACTAGTTACTTTGCAGATATAAATTATTACATTATAGAACATACATTAACCACTTTAGCCCTATTTTATTCCAAGGCTATTTTCAAATATTTAGTACTTTTACTTTTGATTCTTTAAGAACATTTTGATGCCAATACTTTTGTACTTTTACTCAAGTACATTTTTAATTAATTCTGGACTTTTACTTGTAACAGAGTATTTTTTATATTGCAGTATTGGTACTTTTACTTAAGTAAAACATTTGAGTACTTTTTCCACCACTGCTTATGGAGACGTTGTTACTCACTGATGTGAGGGTCTGCCGCCCCCCTGCAGTGTGGTCTTCTGAGCCTGTCTCTTCCGGTTGCCTTTCTGCATGTCCAGGCTGCTGTACCAGCAGAGAGAACAGCTCTGCTCGCCAACACAGAGACTATGGCGGGAGGATGAAATAATAATAATACAAAAAAATAAGAAATCCAGAGATGACGGTATATAGGTTGTATAGCCAGAGGAAGGGGTGTGAACGTTAGGTGGTCTTCATGCCCGTGCTGTACGTGTCTCTTCCACTGCTGATAAGATTCACACTGAAGATCAGGTGAACCCTGCTGACAGCATTCTAGAATCAAACTCTGAACTCTGAGCTCCGAATTCCAAACTCTAAAATCAGAGCTCCGAACTCTAAACTCTTAAATTAGAGCTCCAAACTCTAAACTCTTAAATCTGAACTCTAAACTTTATAAATTCTAAACTCTAATCCAGCGAGCTGTGATTGAAAATGCTTCTTCCATGTGCTAATAGTGCAGTTCAAATGGGAAGTGTACACGGTTTGCTGTTTGCCCCCCCCCCCCACCCCTCTCTCTCTCTCTCTCTCTCTCTGGATTCCTCAACACCCTACACTCGGGGTCATGAAGACACACGCGCACGCACGCACACACACGCACACACACGCACACACACACACACACACACACACACACACACACACACACGCACACACACACACACACACACACGCACACAAGCACACACACACACACACACACACACACACACACACACACACGCCGACTCATCCTCTGCAACTTGATCAGCGCCCCCCCCCTCCCGCGTAATCAGAAGGTCACCGGTTTGACCCCCTGGCCCACCCAGTCTACGTGACGAGGTTCTGTAGGACAGGGGGGTCTACAACGTTTTTCAAGTCAAGGACCCCCTAGCTGAGAGAGAGAAGAAGCAAAGGGGCCCCCCACTACATATTGTGAAAACAAATTGCATTGCATATTAAACTTTTTTTCATAGATTTCATGGATAGCTTCATGGAATTCAGTGAAGCTATCCATGTGTATTTTCAGACATTTAACCACTTGTGCCGCCCTCGTTATGTAGAGTGTATAACTTAAAGGAGCATTTCACCCCTGGAAGAAACTGCAATCACTCAATGGTAATAGTATTTGTAGTAGATAACAGTAGCACAATTTAAAATTTGCACCCTATGGCCAGAAAAATAATGAAATATGTGTGTTTGACTACGGTTTGACTGGACTGCTGCATTACTACAATGACCATAATGCTTTGGTTTACTGCCCCTCCTTGTGGCAGGGGAGATTCTATGTGGGTGTGATCTCCAACGACAACATTCAAACAGCATGGCAGTGTTGCCATGTCTGCTTATTATAAGCGGCTTCTTTCTAAAATGTAGTTGATATTTGGGCTTGTTTCCAAATGTTTTGATTGTTGTTTAAACCAGTGGTTCTCAAACATGTTCATGTATTTTCCCACAGTCCCCCATCTGAAATTATAATTTGTGCCAGGGAGCCCCTAACAGATATTTGTCAAAAATATTCCACATTTTGCACTTTTTCCCCCTCAAGATTTTTTTGTAAATAGCAGATCTACAAGCTCACAATGGGTAGCGAAGCGTTGTGAGCTTGTAGATCGGCAATTTTCAAATATATAATATCCCATGTACATGTCTAGGTAAAGTTGGCCTAGTTATCCTCTTTTGGGTTTGTTTTCATAGACCTGGTTGCTTATTTCTCTCACAATATCTGGCAACACTGACTGAAGAACGTGAACCTAGCACATGTTCATCTAGTTACATATATGTCCAAGGATTCGTTAGTGATGTCATATCACTGTCAAATCCTTGCTATCTTCATGCAGTTCTACTTCCGTGTCGCATAGTAGTGACATCACTTTCGAATCCTTGGTATTTTTATCCTAGCCTTTCGCGACGGTTTGTTTACCAGCACTGCCTCTCCACGCTGTCTTTTTTTTGTTCACGCTTGCGCTTATGAAACACTACACAGGATTATTATTTCATGTCAACATTCAAGTACAACTATCAGAAGATAACTCAGGTAAAGTAAAGTCTCACTCTGCAACGGGGGGCGCAGCTAATGGGAGTGACTGTGTGGGGACACCCCATTGGGGCGGTCTTTGGAGCTGGTCTGTGTGAGACGCGTCGAGACAACATGTAGTGCGGAAAAGGAATGACATAACATCTCGTGACGTAAATAACGTCACGAGAAGTTAGAAGATTACTAGATATCTCAAAACACAGATCATACACAAAAATAATAATAATTGAGTCCTAAACTTCATTACCATTGGGTCATTTTCTTCCAGGGGTGAAATGTCCCTTTAAGTATAAACACCTTCCTTCCATCAAAACTCTGGAGACTGTCCTCTCTTTAGTCATCAGGTTTATTGACAGAAAAAAGTGTAAAACTGAAATCAGACAAAAGGACATAATCAGGACTTATGCATTTTGTAAACATCTTGCATGTAAATGACATTAGGCCTACTCATGTAACTGTCACATTTACATAATTGCACAATAAATGGACAATTCAACAATTGGAATCATTATCAGAAATAAACTGCAAAATACCACTGTACCACATGTTGTTGCATAACACTATGAATTAAATTACACTTTCTGCAGCAGTGTAACAGATAATCACAGGTGAGAATTAGACCAAGAATAACTTAGGCTTTTTACACCAAACTTCACAAAATTTCTTTTTCGTACAAACATAATGAACTAGAATGAAAGACCAGGTGCAAAGAAGACAAAACATACCAACGATGCTACGACTAGGAGAAGATTGGAGCAGATGATAGCAGACGCAAACACACAGGAGCTCAAGCAAAGATTGTTAATATACGAAGATACGCATTCTCCATTAGAGCCACTAGAGGCGAGGTGGTACACAAATCCTACAAATGGTCTCCTAAGTAGGCATGGTTGTTCTCCCCCGACCACCCACCACCCTCCCCCCCCCCCTCTCCCTGGCTGACAACGTCATATGGATGTGTGTTTGTGTATTTTCTTCATTAAAGAAAATAAATGCTTTACATGTTTGAAAGCAAACTGTTATTGGCAAATATGCTTTTAAGAAACCTATGAAATTCCCACTACAAACACACATTATTCAGTCTTATGCTAGATGTGCTCCTGTTTCTGCTCAATGTTATAATTATACATATACATATATATACATATATATATATATATATATATATATATATATATATATATATATATATATATATATATATATATATATATATATATATATATATATATATATATATATATATACACCTTATAAATAAAAGGCCCTTATTTATAAGGTATATATTTTACCACTATAGACCATATGTTTAGAAAATTAGCATGAATGTTATGTTTAGCAAAATGTTATGATTCCCAAATCATACCCCATCAACCAAGACAGTTAATAATGGAACATTATATTATTGAGCCTTGGAACACACTTTTTATTTATTTTTTAATACGTCCATAATTATCTCACATACTATATTCAGAATCTCAATTTAGAGCATCTTATGGGGACAGAGCATAGAGTTCAAATCTAATATAACATATAAGGGCTCTGTCCCTTATATTATAAGAGACAGAGCCCTCTATGTCTCGTCCGTCAGACTGCAGCTGGACCGAGATCACCCTTCAGATATTTTCCCAAATCTCGCGAGAGTGGGTTGCTGCGATAGAGAAACGTCGATAACAAAGTAGATTTTCTCCTAATTTGTGTCACAAAAAAAAAAGCCATTTTAGTATGAAAATCGTTCATATTGTGTGTCTTGTGACGATTGGGTCCAATATTTAGTTCAGTAACCATGGAGCTAAGGAATGGTTCAGAAGCTGAGTTCACGTTGACTCTTCCATTGGAATCAATAGACTCCAACTTGCTTCCTGTCTCCTAAAGAGGTGTGCACCTACGTCACGCAGAAACGGGAAGTAAACCGGAGATTGCGTATCTTTAAATTAAAAATCTTTGGCTCAAGTCTGCATGTGTCATGAAAGTTTGTTACATGAAATCTAGTGCACTTCCTGGTTGAAGTCACATGACGTGTGTCACATGACAGAACTGAAACCACTTCCTGTCTTTCTTAAAGAGACATTACCTGCCATAGAAAACAATGAATTTACATATTTTTTAAATCAAAACACAAACATGAAATAAACAACCGTAACAGAACACTCCCCGTCTGGCGTGTTTAAAACGCCACTACCCAAAGTCAGTTATTATGGCTTCCTCTCAGGGGGGAGGAGCAGGACTGTCTTTAATGCCACCTTTCCTAGTGACCTTTACTTCCACTTTGCGTATCTGTCTATGTTTTTGAAGCCATGAATGTTCTTGACAGAGCCTTCCCCGTATCTGCAGGCTGATGCGTTGGGGGTCCTGATTTGTTGCGATGAAGAGAGCAGTCGTTGCTGCCGTTTGACTGGTTTGGCCGTAGTGTGACTGGTAAAGGCCGGGGCCTTCAGACTTGTAGTGGTATTACTCCGTAGTGACAGAGCTCTGGTTCTGGTGAAAGCGCTAGTGTTGGCAGTAGTAGCACGGCTCGAGGTGCTAAGGGGTTTTGTTGTAATTTGGTTGTCTGTAGGACGAGTGTTTCCGTTGGGTGTACCTGGCCCTGCTGAAGGGGTAGAGGCTGGATGCTTTTTAGTAACTGTAGCTCTACTGATCTCGCTGGCGCTGCTTCCCAACGATGACCTGTTGAGGTTTAGTGTGGGAGCTGTCTTTGCCTCCGGCTTGCCTGGTTCGCTTGAAGTAGAGGCAGTGTTGGTAGCTGAGTTGTACTCGGTGGTGTGGTGGACCACATTGTTGAGAAAGAGCTGTGAGGCTGAGGCTACCTGACTCGTGCTACCTGGATCAGGTTGGACTGTTGCACCTCCCCTGCAGACGTTACCAACTATCACCCATCCCAGGTCAAGTTTCTGGCCGTAGGGGGCATCGTCAGGGCCGTTCAGCTGTTGGCGCACTTTATGGACTCTGATGATGTCTCGCCCGATGAGAAGCATGATCTGAGCATTTGGATCGAGCTGCGGGATGAGGTGGGCTACTGACCTCAGATGAGGGTGGTGAGATGCAGCATCGGGTGTCGGAATCGTCGATCTGCTGTTAGGGATGTCATTGCATTCCAAGAGGCTTGGTAGGGCAAGACTGACCTCTCCATCCAAAGATTCTATTTGGTAGCCTAGTGCTGTTCTCCCCATGGTCTCTGTCACTCCAGAGCAGGTTTGGAGAGAATATGGAGAGGAGGTGCCTTGGACATTGAAGGCATCAAAGAGCTCAGAACGAGCTGAAGATCTATTACTATGCTCGTCGATGATCGCGTAGGCCTTCAATGCTCTGTCACGATGGTTGACAGGATAGATCTTAACAAGACAGATCTTCGCGCATGATCTGCTGCTCTGATCGTCACCACAGACTTGGGTGCAGTAAGTTGTGACTTCTGGAGATGGCGTAGTGTCTTGCTCCCCGCCGTCTCCTGATGGGACACATGGCTCCTGGGTCCACGGTGCTGGTCCAGGGTGGAGGGCAGACGTATGCCCCTCACTTCCACACTCCTCACACCGCTTTGTGTAATCACAGCTCTTAGCCATGTGTTGTGTAGATGTGCAACATTTATAGCAAATCCCGTTCTCCTTCAGGAATGCTTTACGTTCCTCAAAAGGTTTCTCACGGAAAGCCCGGCACCTCCGGAGTAGGTGGGGCTTTTTATGGATTGGGCACTCTCTATCCGAATCCTCAGGTTGCCTGTCTGAGCCAACAGGGGATGTAGGACGTACGTCTGTCTTGTGGACTGAGATTGCGTTCTGTTTACTCCAAGGAGCCCTGTCTGCTTTTGGAGGGGCATCCGCTTGGCCAATGAAGTTAAAACTTGGATCGTTCCTGATCCTGGCTTGTTCTCTCACAAAGTCGACAAAAACTTCAAATGGAGGGAATGAGACGTGGTGCTTTAGTTTGAAGTAAGATCCAAGAGACAGCCACTTTTCTTGCAGGTTAAAGGGCAACTTTTGCACCAAAGGATTTACTCCCCGTGGTGTATCTAGGTACTGAAGGCCTGGAAGGTCTCCGTCTTCCTTTGTTGCCTCCATTTCCATAAGGAGATCACTTAACACATTGACTGCCAAGATCGAATTAATTCGATATTAGCATCCCATCGCTTGCGTGCCTAGATCGAATTAACTCGATATTACGTCTTTTCATTGGTATACGGTAGATTGCAATCTTCCACAACCTGTGTATTAATATTAAGCTTCTACGACAAAAGAAAAGTCACATGATCGCAAAAGTCACATGATCTGAGCAAAACACTACAAATCCGGGTGCAGAACAACAGTCCCTGTGGCATTCTAAACAAACAGTGAGCAGAGACGGACGGACAGAGAAATAGAGTGAGAGAGAGCGAGAGACAGCGACTGAGAGACAGAGAAAGAGCAAGCGATCGTTAGTTAGTTAGTTAGTTAGTTAGTTTGGTAAAGTTAGGAGAGGTGCAAGATATATATATATATAGGTGAGAGTAAGACGTTTATATAGTATAGTAGTACATAGATATATAGGTGAGAGTTAGGTGTACATATTTATAGGTGGGAGTCGGACTCGGGAGTATAGTTTTTAGGCGAGATGCGAAGAAAAAGCAAGGCCAAATGGCCTCGGAGAGACCCGACCCAAAGAACTATTTTGGAGACAATGTCCTTCACTGCTCCCCCGGGACCCCCATCACCACCGGGACCACCATCACGACCTGTGGAGGAACCACCACGACCTGAGAAGAAGCCGTCGGCGGTGGCGTCTTTCACCGCTCCCCCGCGACCACCTTCGCCACTAGCTGGGGGCTCCAAGGAGGTGAAGCAGGCGGCGTCTCTCACTACCCCCGAGGGATCTGTTGACGTGAAGCCATCTCTATCGGTGAAAGATACCTATGTCTTCACGTCAGCAGAACCCTCGTGGCGACCACCTCCGCCGCGACCACCTCCGCCGCGACCACCTCCGCCATTGGAGGGATCCGAGGAGGCGAAGACTGCTCCCCAGGGATCTGAGGAGACATCGGTGTCTTCGACCGTCCCCCGGCGCGGGCGGCGACGACCACGGAGGCCTAAGAAGCAACCACCCCCCCCACCACCTCCCCCACCACCTGCGGAGGTATCTGAGCCTGAGGAGGACACGAACCCACCGGTACCAGACCCCGATCCCGGGCACCGATTGCGTCGTAGCAAAAGACCGACTCCGAGGACCGTGTCATATCGCCCAGAACCAGACACTACTGACGGTGAAGAGAGCTCCGATTCGGATTGTTCTGGCAGCTGGGAGCCAAGCGAGCCAAGCCCAAGGAAACATTGTCTGGATCCGTTTACCAGTGGTAAGAATATATATATATATATATATATATTTTTTTATCATATTTTACCTTTTGGTTGTACTCTGAAAATAGCAGATCTACAAGCTCACAACGCCTCGCGCTGCGACGCGTTGTGAGATTGTAAATCGGCTATTTACCTCATATTTGTATAAAGTCTGTGGGGCACTACTTACTTATATCAACATATAAAATGGCACCAAACCATTCAATCGCATCACAACGTAGTGCTTTTATCTTGTTATGATCATTGAATGGTGCCATTTTATATTTTGATGAATTGAATACCTATGAATGGTTTCATCCTTTTTAGACAAATTGTTTGACTGGGCCTCTAACAACTGGAGGTGTGTGTAACACCTTATTTATATATGGACAATGTAGAAGCCCGGTGTGGATTTCTAGGATATTGCACTCTGGGTCAGCCAGTTATAAAATATGTATTTATTTTATTCTGTATCTATTTATATGCATGTGATTTATTTGAATATGTTGACGATGTAGCCTATGAATTTGTTGACTTGTAGATCTGGGGGTTTTTTTTGGGGGGGGGGGGGGGGTGGCATACTTCAAAGGGAAGAGGTCATGTCATGTCATGACAACAAATGTTTTGATTTTGTTGGGGGTCGACATGAGGCCATGTCAACAAAGTCTTTTGTAGTGTTGTGGGTCACATGAGGACATGTCAACAATGATTTTCAAATCCCTTTGATGGCTTTAGTTTTTGGGGTGGAGGCCAGGTGCAGCGAGGCCCCCACCATCATAATACAATTCATCAAAGGGGACTAAGGTCACCTTATGTCCACAACATCAACAGTGTTTGATCTTGTTTACTTTCAGACGACGAATATGCGTCTGATGATGCAATGGAGTCGTCATCTCATCACACACAGTCTGCTAGTTGTAGGAAAGGTAAGACTTGTAGGACTACTTAGGTAGACAAGACACTTGTCTTGTGTGTGTGACATTACTGGCAGAAATAAGTAAGAACGATGCCAGCTATGATGTAAAAGCAATCAAATCTTGAAAATGTTTGACTTACAATGTCAGTCCCCCATAAACTCTTGAGTGTGCGTCGCATCGCGACATGTTGTGATCTTGTAGATCTGCTATGTACAATGTGTACAAATGGAACCAAATGGTCCATTTGGTTCCATTTGCACACACTCAAGAGTTTATGGGGGACAGGGGGACTGACATTCAGTATTGCTTTTACATCATAGCTGGCATCGTAATTACTTATTTCTGCCAGTAATGTCACACACACAATGATATGTTGTGCCATTTTGTACTTATTTGATGTATATACTATTATTGCATTCAGCTTTGCCACAGTAATAGAAAATGTCTAAAACCCCAATCTGCTATGATAAATGTCATTCATTCTAAGTTCCACAAAGTAATGCACCACCTGCGTGACACATGCTGGTAGTAAAAATAAATGTACATCTTATTTAGCAAAATATTTTATGTTTTACTGTGATTTCAGACATGATGGATTTGGAGGAGGAAGCAGGTCCATCGCGTTCAACTGTACCACCTGTCCGCCGTGAAAGAGGTAAGACCGTTTTCTGTTTATCACAGCTGTACCACACATGATTTTGACAGCACATTTTGATTCAGTCATAGTCTGTTGAATAAAATTCCATTTAGTTTTAGTCACACATAATGTAGTGTCACACATAGTGTGTTATTTCTGCCAGTAATGTCTGACACACACACACACACACACACACACACACACACACACACACACACACACACACACACACACACACACAATGATATGTTGTGCCATTTTGTACTTATTTGTTTTATATAATATTATTGCATTCAGATTTACAAAATTGCTAAAACCCCACTCTGCAATGATAAATGTCATTCATTCTAAGTTCCACAAAGTAATGCACCACCAGCATGACACATGCTGGTAGTGAAAATAAATGTACATCTTATTTACCAAACTATTTTATGTTTTACTGTGATTTCAGACATGATGGATTTGGAGGAGGAAGCAGGTCCATCGCGTTCAACCGCAGTACCACCTGTCAGCCGTAAAAGAAGTAAGAGCGTTTTCACAGCTGTACCACACATGATTCTGACAGCACATTTTGATTCAGTTTTAGTCATAGTCTGTTGAATACAATTCCATTTAGTTTTAGTCATATTTTCATATAAATCAACACTGCCACACAAATAAAAAAATATGTATTTTATGGTAATTGTGTATTTCTGTAATTCACAGAACGTGGTGGAAAGCCCCCGGCTGTCTGGAAGGACACAGATTGGGAACCTAGGACGGACATACCATTCACTGCTAGTCCGGGTCCACGCAATGCTGCGGCTGAAATACAGTCTACACTTCCTGTTGACTTTCTGGCGCTGTTCGTGACTGATGAGCTGCTAGAGATGATCGTTCAGGAAAGCAACATCTATGCTGCAGCGTTCATCGCGGCCAGGAGTGAGGAGGAAGTGGCACAGCATCCACATAGCAGAGTGAATGAATGGAAAGCCGTTACAGTGGGAGAACTGAAAAACTTTTTCGCCCTGTTGTTCCTGACTGGCCTTGTGCGAAAGCCTGAACTACAGTACTATTGGTCGACTGATGACCCTGTGCTTACACCGTTCTTTGGCCAAAACATGTCGCGCAACAGGTTCCAGATTATCTGGCGGTTTATACATTTCACAAACAATGAGGCTGATGCTGCTGCTGCTGCAGCCGCCGCTGCTGCCGCCGAGGCTGCTGGTGAAGTCTTTGTCCCGGACAGGCTGTGCAAAATCAACCCGGTTTTGCTCTACCTCACAGAAAAATTCAAGGAGATGTTTGTTCCAAGTCGCAACATCAGCATCGATGAGGGGATGCTTCTGTGGAGGGGACGCCTATCCTTCAGAGTGTACAACCCACAGAAGCCCACCAAGTACGGAATAAAGTCATACATTCTGTGTGATTCTGGAACGGGGTACTGTTACAGCATGAAGCCATATGCTGGACAGTACTCTTCCCTACCAGACACAGTCACTTTTCTGTTGCAGGGTCTTACAGGGTACGGGTTTTCTTTGTTTATGGACAATTACTATAACTCAGTGGGGCTGTATGAACTCCTCCTAGATAACAACACACATGCCTGTGGTACTATGAGGCTAAAAAGAGGTGAACCACAAGCCATGAGGGATGTGACGGTGTCCAGCCTGAGAGTGGGAGAGAGAAAGATGCTCCACAATGGCAAAGTGATGTTGTTGGCTTGGCGAGACAAACGCATCGTTCGATTGATCACAACTCGGCACAAGGATGAGATGGCGACCAAGATGGTGAGACAGAAACACCACAGAGACAAAGTGCCACAGGAGAAGCCAGTTTGTGTCCTTGAATACAATAAGAGCATGAATGCAGTGGACCGGCTTGATCAAAACCTAAGCTACTACCCCTTCATCCGAAAGACAGCCAAGTGGAGCAACAAGTTTGTGGTGTACCTACTCCAAATCAGCATGTATAATGCATTCGTACTCTACAAAGCAAGGAATCCAGGTGGCGACTGTAAATGCATGTATGACTTCATCAACAGTGTTGTCAAGGCCTGGACCGCTGTGAGATATGTCCCAGTGGAAGCAGATTATGTCCCTCCACAAGATGTCCCAGCAGACCCGCCTGGCCCCCCCCCGGCCGCCTGTCAGCAGCAACCTCACCAGCAGCAGCCTCATCCTGCCCGCCCCCGCCGTCCCCCGCCCTCTCCGCCCCCCCCTGCCCCCCGGCGTCCTTATGCACCAAGAAGTCGCGAACCTCGTGACCGATTGAGTGGCGATATGAATGTCCATGTGCTTGTCAATATCCCCCGCACCGCCAAAAAAAAGGGCCCAACGAAATGGTGCAGAGTTTGTACCAGGAGGGGAAAGCGGAGTGAGACGAGGCTACAGTGCAAAAGCTGTTTGGTACCCCTCCATCCTAGTGAATGCTACAATGATTACCACAATATGGAGAAGTATTATTGAATCATTTTGATTGTATTTGTTTGTTTTAGCCATCTCTGCCTTATTTCGATTATGCTAAAATGCACTTTTGTTTTATTTTCATTTTGTATTTATTTTGACTTTGATTTATGATTTATTATGCTCTGAGACAGCCAACACACTGCCCCGGGGGATCTGAGTATGTGAAGCCATCTTTGTCGGTGAAAGACATCTATGCCCTCACGTCCTCAGAACCCTCACGGGGACCACCTCCGCCCTGAAGGATCTGAGGAGACATTGATGTGCTGGCCAGGCAAAACACACAATGATGATATATTGTGTCATTTTGTACTCTATTTTGTATTTGAAAGGTACTTGTACTTGAAAAAGTTGTACTTGTAAAAAGGCAAATATATATATGTGAAAGCCATATAAAGAGTGTTCAAATGTGTCTGCCTGAGTCGTTTCAAACTTTTTCTGTAGACTGTTGGTTTTATATCATAGATGTACAATTGCAAACTAGCAGTTATGTAACTCTTGTGTGTACAAATGGAACCAGTGAAATCAGTATCCTAATCTGAAGAAAACCTGGACATAGAATATATACATACATACACCCTATTTGACCATTACTGTGAGTTATGGGGGACTCACATTCAGTAATTGGGTGTCGTGATCAAAATAAGGCTGTATATAACTGTTTCACGCTATAAAAAGTCAAACATTTTCTGATTTGATTGGTTTATGTCATAGATGCTATCTGGATCTCAGTGCTTGTCTGCATGGCATTCACAGAAAATAATTCCTCCTCACTTACCTTGCATACAGTCTATATGTCTATATGGTTTCTATCAGGGGTCATCAATATGTCTGTATTGGATGGATGGATGTGTCCTATATAAAAGTATATTCAAAGCACTTTCTCAGTGTTGTTAGTTTGAAAACAACAACTGTGCAGATGTCTGATGTCAGTAATGTGTCACTGAAGGTGAAAATATAAGGGTCTAATCACTGTTCTGCCTGAGAGAGAGAGTTTCACAAAAGCCTCATTATCTCAGCTTTTTGATCCAGATAGCTGATTTTGGTGAAACCAAGCTATATTCAACTGCCAATAGCTAAAGAACAGAACATGCTAGGAACTCACTTTTAGGACGTACTGTTTCACTCTATAAAAAGTCAAACTGATTTGATTTCTGATTTGATTGGTTTATGTCATAGATGCTATCTGGATCTCAGTGCTTGTCTGCATGGCATTCACAGAAAATAATTCCTCCTCACTTACCTTGCATACAGTCTATATGTCTATATGGTTTCTATCAGGGGTCATCAATATGTCTGTATTGGATGGATGGATGTGTCACAATGTAGGGATTTATTTTGACCACCAGAGGGGGACAGTGCAAAATCTCTCCCTGTGTGTGCGTGTGTGTGTGTGTGTGTGTGTGTGTGTGTGAAATTATAATGGTGTGTAAAACAAACTCAAACAATTGGCACAGATAATGCCAAGTCTTGACACACACACACACACACACACACACACACACACACACACACACACACACACACACACACACACACACACACACACACACACACACACACACACACTTCTTTTGATCTTATAACTTTGAAAAGAAAAACGTTGAAATGAGCTTGAGATTTGTTTATCAACAAGACACATGTTGATAAACGTTGATGTGAAAAAGCTATATAAAAGTATATTCAAAAGCACTTTCTCAGTGTTGTTAGTTTGAAAACAACAACTGTGCAGATGTCTGATGTCAGTAATGTGTCACTGAAGGTGAAAATATAAGGGTCTAATCACTGTTCTGCCTGAGAGAGAATGTTTCACAAAAGCCTCATTATCTCAGCTTCTAGATCCAGATAGCTGATTTTGGTGAAACCAAGCTATATTCAACTGCCAATAGCTAAAGAACAGAACATGCTAGGAACTCACTTTTTTTCCTGGCGAAAGTAGAGATTCTGATCTTTGTTTTGAGGTATTCCATGTGTTCATAGGCCTAGCACAAAATGTTCTGTGGGCCTAGATAGACTGGCCAGAAAGCTCAAAAATGGCTGGCACAGGGAGCTATGGCTGGGGTTTTACCTCTGGCAGTCAATGTGTTAACCCGTGGAGTTTTGAATAATCTCAGTTGGAGATTTTTGGGAAATTGTTGATGCGTTGAAAGAGTACATCTTCAATTACTTCGGGCGCACCGTAACATGTATCTAGTCTATCCCATATCCTTCTGAGTCCCGTATCTGGGTCAGCTCTGATCCGTGCAGCATGTTCAGCGGACTCTTTCCCAGCCACTTGACTAGCATGTCCGTCTCCTCGCTGGACGTTAAGTCTAGGCCTTTGATCGCATTTAGAAAGGACCATTGCCACGCTCTATAGCCTTGTGGTTGGTCATCGAATTGGGTCAAACCTGTGGTGACTAGCTCGAGGCGGGCGAAATATCTGACAAAGTCAGTCATGCCTGATTGGTCATGGTGGGGGTGTTGTGAAGTGTGGCTGGGCTTGGAGGGGCTAGGGTTACTGGGGTCATGATGCTCATATTGGGGCGTGTTGCTGGGCATGGAGGGGCGAGGGTGACTGTGCATATTCCTTGAGGGGAGAGGGGTATTTGGGGTGAGCTTTGACTGCTGAGCTGATGCCCTGTTTATGACTGTAGGGCGAATGCCAGCATTGGCCTGGTTACTCTCTGCATTGAGATGTGGGGTTTGGGAAGGGGGCGCGATTACTGGATCTCCATTTTGCATTTTCGTTTCATCTTGAAAGAGTTGATGCGTTTCTGGTGCTGACTGTATTACAAATGGCTCTTTGGCCTGTTCAGTGACGTATTCTTCGACACGCTGTGCAGTGTCATGAGGAGTGGGGTCAGGTTCGAAGCTCCAATGATGTTGATTTTCTGCGTCAGCAGCTGCTTCTAGGACCTCTGCTTCGGCTGTGGCCACAGCAGTCTCCTTCTCTAGAGCCAACGTGTACATAGAAGCCTCCAACTTTGCCATTTCTATTCCCATAGAAGCCTCCATCTTAGCCTTCTCTACTCCCATAGCCTCCATCTTAGCCTTTCCTATTTTCATTTGCGATTCATTCTCAGCGAATCTGAGGCATACTCTTGCTGCTTCGGCTTTTGCCCGGGCCTTAGCAGCAGCAGTAGCTGTGGATGAACTACCAGAGTCTGATGAGCCTGATGTACAAGACCTCATCTTGAGTGAAGAGGAACCCTTCGATGCCATGATATTAGTGGAAAGATGCTACCTGTAGACACTACTGTAGCTGTCGTTAGCTTCACTTGGTGCTGTGACGTAGTAGCATTGTCTGTAGTGTGCATTAAACTGCCTTATCTTCTGCTTCGAAGCCGTTGTTTTACTGTGCCGCCCTCGTTATGTAGAGTGTATAACTTGGCAGTAAGTATAAACACCTTCCTTCCATCAAAACTCTGGAGACTGTCCTCTCTTTAGTCATCAGGTTTATTGACAGAAAAAAGTGTAAAACTGAAATCAGACAAAAGGACATAATCAGGACTTATGCATTTTGTAAACATCTTGCATGTAAATGACATTAGGCCTACTCATGTAACTGTCGCATTTACATAATTGCACAATAAATGGACAATTCAACAATTGGAATCATTATCCGAAATAAACTGCACAATAACACTGTACCACATGTTGTTGCTTAACACTATGAATTAAATTACACTTTCTGCAGCAGTGTAACAGATAATCACAGGTGAGAATTAGACCAAGAATAACTTAGGCTTTTTACACCAAACTTCACAAAATGTCTTTTTCGTACAAACATAATGAACTAGAATGAAAGACCAGGTGCAAAGAAGACAAAACATACCAACGATGCTACGACTAGGAGAAGATTGGAGCAGATGATACAAGCTCACAATGCCTTACAGTGCGAGGCATTGTGAGCTTGAAGATCTGCTATGTTTGGCTAAATTATTATTATCCACCAGCCGGCTTTGTTACATGATTGTGAAACATTCTTGTAACTATTTTGGTCAGTAGTGAAACAAAAATCTCCGAGCTCCGGAGAAAAAAAAAGATCCCTGCTATGTGTTGTGTGACAAAGTAAATAGGCTTCAGTGGTTACGATGTTCTACACAAATGCAAAAAAAACAACAACAAAAAACAGACACGAGCTGATCACTGATACGCAGAGCATGTTTACAGAAAGTGGCATATCTAAACATAGGGGCTGCTTCTTTCATTTTCAAGGTGTATCAAGGTTCGATCCCGGGCACCTGCAACTCATCAATGAGTAGCACGGATGTAAGTACACATTAAAACAAATGTTTTTAAATGTGTCTATTAGTCACACTTTTGGGTTTGGGGATTTTGGGGTATTTTTATAATTACTTATGAGCATAAATCTGACAGAGGGACTTAAGGAGGCAGTGTTGTGTGCCATCTCTTGCTGTGGTTGTGAATTAGACAGAAGTGTACTGTATGTGTTACGACCCGGCCTAGGGGAGCCTAAATCGCAAGAACAAAAAAGTGGACTCCCTCCTTCCCAGTCCCCAAACAGCCAGACTACACAGGTTTAAAATCCCAAGTATTAAGGATTTATTTCATAAATTAGGAATTAAAATCATGACAAACACATTACCTCAGGGTGGGATCATAAAAGCAGAACTACAAAACAAACTAATAACACAAAAGACCTCACCTACGCCTACACACACACACAGATCTTTAAACCAAAAACATTACAACACAATACAGAACACTGGTGTTTGGAGGCTGGCTATTCACCTGTTTCTTGGCTGTGTGTTTTCCACTTCCTGTCGGATTTCATTGGATATCATTACTCATCTGACCGGTTTCATTGGATTTCATTGGATCAAAAGACAGGAAGTGGAACACAGTGAAAAGCCTGGGAAACAGGTGGATAGGAGGAAAACATCTGAGGGACAGGTGCCAGTCAGCTTCATAGTTGAGGCAATCATCACAGGAGACAATCACCAGCCTGGCTCCACCTACTAGTTAGCCATAGCCTGATTATCATACTGAAACTGTGTGGAGCTTCAGTCTGACATTGGCTGCAGTGTAGCCGATTACAAGGGGGAGGGGATTCGAATTTCCCTAAACCACTCACAAGAGATCCACGGATCTGCCTACATCTGACGTCCTCGCACAGCTTGTTTTAGTAGATATTCGCTGATTGGCTTGCCGGTAGCCCCACCCCCACCTCCGACTCTCATTGGACGGTACTTTTTGTATAGTTTTTGACCTATACTGGCCAATCACAGCGCGTCTAACTGACTAGTGGCTGGGTTACGAAAAGACCCGCCCCCACCTGCCTCTGATTGGCCTACACCGAACGTCCCCTAGCTGTGACGCAAGCGGAAACTTCTCGAGGGAGGGCGGAAACTGGTGCACGCCCGAGATACAGACGCCTGCAGAAGCCGGAGGAGGCGTCTACCTTTATATGTCTATGGCAGGGGTCTTCAACAGGGGGTCCGGGACCCCTAGGGGGTCCCCAGAGTTACTACAGGGGGTCCGCCAAATCTTTGTGTGATAGGATTTTTTATTTTACCTTAACCACTTGAACCCTAGAATTCCTTTTCTGAGGAGAACTTTAGCCAAAAATAGCCGATCTACAAGCTCACAACGCCTCGCAGCGAGGCGTTTTGAGCTTGTAGATCGGCTATTTTTGATAAAATGGTGTAGGCAAAATAGGTGTAGGGGGAAAAAAGAGCAGACCACGTAAACAAAAAATGTTGAATCTGACACACAATTTTATACGATACAGAGGGGGTCCCTGCTTCATCTCTCTCTCAGCTAGGGGGTCCTTAGCCTGAAAACGTTGAAGACCCCTGGTCTATGGCTCGGGGTCTATGGTCTGGAAGCAGGCTAAGTTAGCCACCACTCAGTCACCATTCACACCGGCTGGTACTCAATCAGTCACTCCTCACCACTCATTCACAGACACACCAATGAGGAGGAAAACAATACACAGGGCAACACACACAGGAAAATGCATAATATGACCCTAGGGGTCATAACAGCAATACTTCATCTAAATGTAAAGTTGAATATTACAGCATCATGCAGAATGTGAGCGGTGTGATGTTGGTGTCTTAAGTTCTTATATGGTTCACATGGGAAACTGTCCATTCACTGGCATTAGAATGGTGCATTATTTTTTTTTTAACACAATGTAAAAGGAACAATGTAAACTTTCAGTTATTTCATTGTTTTTGTCTATTATTTAGTTTATATTAGTTTATTGATTGTAGAATTGTATATTTGTTTCACCGTACCGTACCAGAAAATAAGACAAAAAGAAAGAAAGAATAAAGACAGAAAGAAAAAGCTCACAGAATAGGTTCCATACATACACTAAGACACCAAATAAGTATTTTGTTCTTTCAGTCCATCTTTATATATTTTTTTTCTCCACCATCGTGTTGGCAGATAGCCTACTGACAAAGTATCTATATGACCTAAATGAAAGTAATGATAGAATCATCAGCTCACACATCAGTAGCTCAATAAGTATGCATTAACGAACTGTGCACTAAACCTGGTGAAAGCCCTGGGCATTACAAAGACTTCATCCGAACCCTGACTATAAGCAGCGACAGGATTCCTCAACAGTGTGGTTAACAATAAAATAATAATACATGAATACAAATAAAACTAGAAAAAGTGCTCCTCGGAGCACTTTTTCCTACCAGGTCAGGTAGGTTTTTATGGCCTCCTGGTGGCGCTATAATATACCAATGTGAAAAGGGTGCCATTTTTTCTTAGGCCTTGCACGACAATCCGACACTGCATTCATGATTTGAGGCATTTTGTTCCAAAAATGTGGTTTGCTAAATTAGACCTGCTGGTGGCGCTATAACAGGCCAAGGTGAAAAGGGTGGCATTTCTTCCTCGGCCTAGTGGGAATGTGCGTGCAAAATTTCACGGAAATCGCACACTGCGTTCATGATTTGAGGAATTTTGTTCAAAAGGGACCTATCCTGCAAACTTTGGAAGGCAATGTTAGCCAATTCGGATGGAATATGAAATATCAGACACATCCATGTTGATCACATGACTATAGAGATACTGTATACCGATTTGCGTGATTTTTGGACAGAATCTGAAGGAGTAAGAGCAAATAAATTGTATTACAAAACTCAGCCTCCTGGTGGCGCTCTAAAAGGTATATTTGAAAAATGCAGGGCAAAGGTTTTTCCTTGGCCTCTATGGAGTGTGGGTGCAAAGTTTCACACAGATTGGTGCAGTTATAGATAAAGACGTGAATCGGCCCGTTATAGCGCCACCATGGGGCTGATGTAAACGTTTTCAAGTGGCATTTCTTCCTGGGCCAAGTGGGAATCTCTGTGGAAATGTTCACGGAAATCGCATGGTGCGTTCATGATTTGAGGCATTTTGTTCATAATGTACCAATCCTGTAAACTTTGGAAGCCAATTTTAGCCAATCATTATGGAATATGGACAATCAGACAGATTTGTGTTGATCACATGGCTATAGAGATACTGTGTACCGATTTGCGTGTTTTTTGGACAAAATCTGTAGGAGTAATAGCAAAAAATGTGTTTTTCAAAAGTCTGCCTCATGGTGGCGCTATGACAGGCTGATCTGAAAAATGTGGGGCAGAGGTTCTGCTGTGGCATCCAAGGAGTGTGTGTGCGCAGTTTCACAGCGACCGGGCCAACGGTGGCGGAGATTAGCTGCTCGCAGACAGAAGGACGGACGGACGGACGGACGGACGGGTGGCAAAACATACTCTCTCGCCATGCCTATAGGCCTGGCGGAGACAATAAAGGTGAAATAGCGTACCTCAGGGCTTATCAAGTGACAAGTTTTGCGTAGTATACGAATACTCTGACATTTTAGTATAGTAATTACATTTGATGATTCTGAGGGCCGAAACGTCAAGTCAAATAAATTACTGCATATGGAGCCAGTGTGCAACTTTTTCCTGCCAAGGAATTGTGCAGAATGCACATTAGCTATGGCAATGATGTGTCCGGCCCTCTCTGACATTTTCTGCTGCCTCAAACACTCATTCACGCATTCATTGCATCCTGGCTTGACCTGAGGTTCCAGCTGACATCAGTTTCCTGTCTCTCTACACTCTTTAGTATACTATTTAGCTAAGGTGCAGCCTGCCAATGACGAGAATGACAGGGTTTTTTAGTTTGCGGCTCCCAGAGAAGCAGAGAAGCAGCGGGTCACGTGATCGAAAAAAAACAAACATCCTTGTTCACATCCTTGTTATTTGATATGGAAGAATGGCTTTTTCACTGTTTCTGTTGCTTTTTGGCAAAAACAGCCTACATTCAACTGCCCATATCTATGGAACTGATGATCGCAGCGGCACACCTCCCACCCGAGACTCGGATGCGACTTTTAAAGTGATTCGGGGATCGATCATACTAGAGATGAATATTCTATGATTTCTCAAAGGTTAGTGAAAACAACCGCTGGCAGTGGCGTAGCAAATTATGTTTTATTTCTGGCAGTCAAAGAGTTAGTAATGAAAAAGAATAAAGACAAAATGTATGTATTTGTTTTTTGTTTTTTTTACTCGCCTTTTAAAATATTGCTCTAGCTGAAGGTCGCATAATCCTGTCCTAACTTTGCATCTTCCACATGACCATACGCATTTTACTTTCCAGTTTTATCATAACGATCATGCAGATGATAATTTCTGATGTCCTCAGCATGGTAGTCTGCCGTCCGGGAAAGTTGCTTTAGTTCCTTCTGGAGGCAATGCAATTTGTCCTTGAGCTGCTTATTCTCCTCTGTCATGTGAGTTACTTTTGTGTGCTCCTCCTTGTATATATCTGTAAGGTGCTCTACATCCTTCTCAAGGTGCTCTATATCTTTCTCCTTCTGTGCCAACAGCGTTTGGACTTGTAGAAGGGCCTTGTCCCGTTGCTTGAACTCTTCTTTGGTTCTCAGTTCTTCCTGTTTGAGGAAGAACCAATTTCTCTGAGCTGAAGCCTCCCTATCTCCAGCTTTGATTCTTGGTTCTTTCTGGAGGAGGTCCAGTTGTTTCTGGAGTTGCCCGTTCTTCTCGAGCAAAGACTCATTTTCTCTCGCAAGCTCCTGTCTATCATACTGCCATTTCTTTTTATCCATGCACCAATTAGCATCTTTGATTCTCAGTTCTACCTGGATGACATCAAGTTGGTTCTGGAGTTGCTCATTTGTCTCAGCCAGAGCCTCCTTTTCTCTAGCACGGCCTTGTCTCTCCTCCTCCCACTTATCCTTCTCCTGGCACCAATGAGACTCTTTGCTTCTCAGTTTTTCCTGGAGGAGGTTGACCTGGTTCTGGAGTTGCCCGTTCCTCTCATCCAAAGCAGGAGAACCTCTAGCTTGTCCCGGTCTCTCCCCCTCCGGATTCTGGAGTTGCACATTCTTCCCAGCCAAAGCCTCTGTTCCTCTTGCTTGTCCCAGTCTCCCAGCCACCCATCTCTCCTTCTGCTCCCACCAATCATTATGCTTTGTTTCCAGTGTTTTCTGGATGATGTCCAGTTGTTTCTGGACTATCCCACCCGTCTCAACCAAATTGTCATTTTCTTCAGCTTTCTCCTGTCGCTCATCATTCGTATCTAAGCTCCAACGAGTATATTTGATTTTCTGGTCTGTCTGGATGTGGTCCAGTTGGTTCTGGAGTTGCCCTTTCTTATCAGACAAAGCCTCAATTTCTCTGGCTTGTTTCTGTCTTTCCTCCTCCCATTTCAACTTCTCCATGGCCCAACAATCGTCTTTAGTTTTCAGTTCTTCCTGGAACAGGTCCAGTTGATTCTGAAGTTTTCCATTATCCTTAGCCAAATCTTCCTTTTCTCTACCATATCCCTGTCTCTCAGCCTCCCATTTCTCCTTCTCCATGTCCCAATCAGTGTTCTTAGATCTCAGTTCTTCCTGGATGAGGACAAGTTGTTGCTGGAGTTTGCCATTACTCTCAACCAAAGCTTCCCTTTCTCTAGCTTGTCCCTCTGTCTCCTTCTCCCATTTCTCCTCCTGCGTCTTCCAATCAGTGTCCTTAGATCTCAGTTCTCTCTGGATGAGGTCCACTTGGTTCTGGAGTTGCCTGCTTTTTTGAACCAAAGCCTCATTTTGTCTGGATTTTTCTTGTTTCTCTTCTTCCCATTTCTGCTTCTCTGCGCACCAATGAGAATCTTTGGTTCTCAGTTCATGGATGAGCTGTATATTCTTCTCAGAAAAAGCCTCCTTTACTCCCGCTTGTATCTGTCTCTCCTCTTCCCATTCCCCCTTCTCCATGGACCAATGAGTATCTTTGTTTCTCATGTTTTCCTGGACATGGTCCAGTTGGTCCTGGAGTTGCCCATTTCTCTCAGCCAAAGCATCATTTTCTCTACCATGTCTCCGTCTCTCAGACTCCCATTTGTCTTTCTCCATGTATAAATCGGTGTCCTTGGATCTCAGTTCTTCCTGGTTGAGGTTCAGTTGGTGCTGGAGTTTGCCAATCCTCTCAGCCAAAGCCTCCTTTTCTCTAGCTTGTCCCTCTGTCTCCTTCTCCCATTTCTCATTCTGCATGTACACATCAGTGTCCTTGGATCTCAGTTCTTTCTGGCTGAGGTCCAGTTGGTTCTGGAGTTGCCTGTTTTTTTGAACCACAGCCTCATTTTGTCTGGATTGTTCTCGTTTATCCTCTTCCCATTTCTCCTTCTCTGCGCACCAATAGCAATGTTTGGTTCTTAGTTCATCCTGGATGAGGTCGAGTTGGTTCTGGAGTTTACGATTATTCACAGTCAAAGCCGTACTTTCTCTCGCTAGTCCATGTCCTTCAGTCTCCCATTTGTCCTTTTCCACACGCCAATCAGTTTCTTTGGTACTCAATTCCTTTTGGATGAGATCCAGTTCTTTCTTTACTTGTCCATTTTTCTCAGTCAATGCCTCCTTTTCCCTAGCTTTACTCTGTCTCTCCTCCTCCCAATTTTGCTTCTCCATGCGCCAAAGATTATGTTTTGTTCTAATATCCTCCTGGATTACGTCCAGTTGTTTTTGGAGTTGCCAAATCTTCTCATCCAACGCCTCCTTTTCTCTAGCATGTCCCTGTCTCTCCCCCTCCCACTTGTCCATCTCCATGAACCAATTCATATTTTTGGTTTTCAGGTCTTCCTGATTGAGTTCCAGTTGGTTCTTGAGTTGCCCATTCTGCTTAGCCAAAGCATCTATTTGTCTAGCGTGTCCCTGTCGCTCAGCCTCCCATTGCTCAATCTTCTCATCCGAAGCTTCTTTTTCTCTAGTTTGTCTCTCCTCCGACCATTTTTCCTTCTCCACGCGCCAATCAGCTTGTTTGGCTCTAAGTTCTTCCTGGATGATCTCTAGTTGGTTCCTTAGTTGCCAATTTTTCTCCACCAAAGCCTCCTTTTCTCTACCTTGTCCCCATCTCTCCTCCTCCCAGGTCTCCCTCTTCATGTACCCATTCATATTTTTGGTTTTCAAATCATCCTGGATGAGGTCCAGTTGGTTCTGTAGTTGCCCATTCTTCTTAGCCAAAGCATCAATCTTTCTAGCTTTACTCTGTCTATCCGCATCCCATGTATCTTTCTCCACAGACCAATCAGAATCTTTTGTTCTCAGTTCTTCCTGGATCAGTACCAGTTGGTTCTGGAGTTGCCCATTCTTCTTAGCCAATGCATCAAGTTTTCTAGCGTGTCCCTGTTGCTCAGTTTCCAATTTCTCCTTTTCCACATGACAATCAGACATTTTCTTTCTCAGTTCTTCCTGGATGACTTCGAGTTGGTTCTGGAGTTGACCATTCATTTTAGCCAAAGCGTCTATTTGTCTACCTTGTCCCTGTCTCTCAGCCTCCCATTTCTCCTTCTCCACAAATGAAACAGTATCTTTATTTCTCAGTTTTTCCTGGATTAGTTCCAGTTGTTCCTGATGTTGCCCGATCTTCCCATCCAAAGCCTCCTTTTCTCTAGCTTGTACCTGTCTCTTCTCCACCCATTTTCCCCTCTCCAGGCACCATTGATTATGTTTGGTTCTAAGTTCCTCCTGGATGAGTTCGAGTTGGGTCATCAGTTCCACATTCTTCTCAACCAAAATCTCATTTTCTTGAGCTTGTCCCTGTCTCTCCTTTGTAAAATGTTCCTTTTCTATACAACAATTCATATCTTTGGTTCTCAGTTCATCCTGGATGATATCCAGTTGGTTCTGGAGTTGACAATTCTTCTTAGCCAAAGTGTCGATTTTTTCAAATTGTCCCTGTCTCTCAGTATCCTGTGTATCCCTCTCCACACGCCAAATTGTATCTTTGGTTCTTAACTCTTCTTGAATGAGATCCAGTTGTTTCTGGAGTTGTCTATTCTTCTCAGCCAAAGAATCCTTTTCTCTAGCTTGTCCTAGTCTCTCAGACTCCCAATTCTCTTGGGTGAGATCCAGTTGGTTCTGGAGTTGCCAATTCCTGTTGGCCAAAGCCTCTTTTTCTTTACCTTGTCTCTGCCTGTCTTCCTCCATTTTCTCCCTATCAAGACACCACTGAGTACCTTTGGTTCTCAGTTCATCCTGGATGATGTCCAATTGGTTCTGGAGTTGCCCATTCTTCTTAACCAAAGCGTCCATTTTTCCTGCTTGTCCCTGTCTCTCAGCATCCCCTGTATCCTTCTCCACACGCCAATTAGTGTCTTTGGTTCTCAATTCTTCCTGGGTGAGATCCAGTTGGTTTTGGAGTTGCCAATTCCTGTTGGCCAAAGCCTCTTTTTCTCTAGATTGTCTCTGCCTGTCTTCCTCCATTTTCTCCCTATCAAGACACCACTGAGTACCTTTGGTTCTCAGTTCATCCTGGACGATGTCCAATTGGTTCTCGAGTTGCCCATTCTTCTTAACCAAAGCGTCCATTTTCCTAGCTTGTCCCTGTCTCTCAGCATCCCCTGTATCCTTCTCCACACGCCAATTAGTATCTTTGGTTCTCAGTTCTTCCTGGATGAGAACCAGTTGGTTTTGGAGTTTTCTATTGTTCTCAGCCAAAGAATCATTTTCTCTAGCTTGTCCTAGTCTCTCTGACTCCCATTTCTCCTTCTCTAGGCACCAATGAGTATCTTTGGTTTTCAATTCGTCCCGGGTGTGATCCAGTTGGTTCTGGAGTTGCCAATCCCTGTTGGCCAAAGCCTCTTTTTCTCTAGCGTGTCTCTGTCTGTCCTCCTCCCATTTCGCCTTATCAAGGCACCACTGGATATCTTTTGTTCTCAGTTCATCCTGGATGATGTCCAGCTGGTTCTGGAGTTGCCCATTCTTCTTATCCAAAGCGTCCATTTTTCCAGCTTGTCCCTGTCTCTCAGCATCCCCTGTATCCTTCTCCACACGCCAATTAGTATCTTTGGTTCTCAGTTCTTCCTGGAGGAGATTCAGTTGGTTCTGAAGTTTTCTATTGTTCTCAGCCAAAGAATCATTTTCTCTAGCTTGTCCTAGTCTCTCTGACTCCCATTTCTCCTTCTGTACGCACCAATGATTATCTTTGGTTTTCAATTCATCCCGGGTGTGATCCAGTTGGTTCTGGAGTTGCCAATTCTTGTTGGCCAAAGCCTCCTTTTCTCTTGCGTGTCTCTGTCTGTCCTCCTCCCATTTCTCCTTATCAAGGCACCACTGAGTATCTTTTGTTCTCAGTTCATCCCGGAGGACGTCCAGTTGGTTTTGGAGTTGCCAATTTTTCTTTGCTAAAGCGTCCATTTTTCCAGTTTGTCCGTGTTTCTCAGCATCCCATGTATCCTTCTCCACACGCCAGTTAGCATCTTTGGTTCTCAGTTCTTCCTGTATGAGATCAAATTGTTTCTGGAATTTTCTATTCTTCTCAGACAAAGAATCATTTTCTCGAGCTTGTCCTAGTCTCTCAGCCTCCCATTCATCTTTATGCATGGACAATAGAGTGTCTTTGCTTCTCAGTTGGTCCTGAGTTAAATCCAGTTGGTCCTGGAGTGTTCTATTCTTCTCAGCTAAAGCCTCATTTTCTCTAGCTTTCCCCTGTCTCTCCTCCTCCCACTTTTGCTTCTCAATGCACCAATTTATATTGTTGGTTCTCAGTTCATCCTTGATGAGATCCATTTGATTCTGGAGTTGCCTAATCTGCTTAGCCAAAGCCTCATTTTTCACTGCTTGTCCCAGTATTTCCTCACATTTCTCCTTCTCCACACACCAAAGACTATCTTTGGTTTTAAGTTCTTCCATTTGTTTCTGGAGTTGCTTATTCCTATTGGCTAAAGCATCAATTTGTCCAGTTTGTCCCTGTCTCTCCGCCTCCCATTTCTCCTTCTCCATGCGCCATTGAGCATCTTTGATTCCCAGTTCTACCTGGATGAGATCCAGTCGGTTCTGGAGTTCCCCATTCTTCTGAATCAAAGTGTCCTTTTCTCTAGCTTGTCCCTGTCTCTCCATCTCCCATTTCTGCTTCTCCGTGCACCAATAACTATCGTTGGTTCTCAGTTCATCTTGGATTATATCCAGTTGTTTCCGAAGTTGCCTATTCTTTTGAGCCAAAGAATCATTCTCCCTACCTTGTCCTCGTCTCTCATTCTCCCATTTCTCCTTCTCTATAAACCAATGAGTATCTTTGGTTCTGAATTCGTCCTGGATGAAATCCAATTGGTTCTGCAGTTCCCTATTCTTTTTAGCCAAAACCTCCTTTTCTCCAGCTTGTCCTTGGCTTTCAGCCTCCCATTTCTCCTTATCCCTGCTCCATTGAGTGTTGTTGATTCTCAGTTGTTCTTGGATGAGATCTAGGTGGTTCTGGAGTTTGCCATTTTCCTTAGCTAATGCATCCTTTTCTCTCACACATCCCTGTTTCTCCTCCTCCCACTTCTCCTTCTCCATACACCAATTAGTATCTTTGGTTCTCAGTCCATCCTGGATGAGATCCACTTTGTTCTGGAGGTGCCTAATCTGCTCGGCCCAAGCCTCCCCTTTTCCAGCTGGTCGATGTATCTCCTCCCCACATTTCTGTATATGCCAATTCCTCTCGGTCAAAGCCTCCTTATCTCTAGCTTGTCGTTGTCTCTCCTCCAATTTCACCTCCTTACAATGATGATCTTTCTTTTTCAGTTCTTCCTGGATGAGATCCAGTTGGTTCTGGAGTTTCTCCATGCACCAATTAGTATCTTTGGTTCTCAGTTCTTCCTGGATGAGATCCAATTGGTTCTGGAGTTTCTCATTATTCATGGCCAAAGTGTCCTTTTCTCTAAAATGTGCTTGTCTTTCATTCTCCCATGTCTCCTTTTCCACACACATATTAGAATCTTTAATTCTCAGTTCTACCTGGATGACATCCAGCTTGTTCTGAAGTTCACCATTATTCTCAGCCAAAGCATCGTTTTCTGTAACATGTCCCTGTCTCTCAGTCTCCCACTTTGCATTTTCCAAACACCAATGAGTGTCTTTGGTTCTCAGTTCTTGCTGGATGAGATCTAGTTGGTTCTGGAGTTGTCCATTCCTTAAGGCCAAAGCATCCTTTTCTCTAGCTTGTCCCTGTCTCTCACCCTCCCATTTATCCTTCTCCAGGCACCAATGAGCATCTTTTGTTCTCAGTTCTTCCTGGATGGTGTCCAGATGGTTTTGGAGTTTTTCATTCGTCTCAGCAAAAGCCGCCTTTTCTATAGCGTGTGCCTGTCTCTGTTCCTCCAAATGCTCCTTTTCCATGCACCAATAAGTGTTTTTGGTTCCCAGTTCATCCTGGATTATATCTTGTTGGTTTAGGAGTTGCCTAATCTGCTTAGCCAAAGCCTCCATTTTTCCAGCTTGTCCCTCTATCTCTTCTCCCCATTTCTGGAGTTGCCAATTCTTCTCAGCCAAAGCATCCTTTTCTCTAGTGTGACGCTGTGTCTCCTCCCATTGCTCGTCCACACGCCAGTGAGTGTCTTTGGTTCTCAGTACTAATTGGATGAGATCCAGTTTGTTCTGGAGTTTCACAGTCTTCTCAGTCAATGCCTCCTTTTCCCTAGCTTGTACCGATCTGAAAGCATCCTTTTCTCTACCATGTCGCAGTGTCTCCTCCATTTCTTCTTCCAGACTCCACTGAGTATCTTTGCTTCTCAGTACTATCTGGATGAGGTCCAGTTGGTTTTGGAGTTTCTCATTTTCCTCAGCTAATGCCTCCTTTTCTCGATGTTGTCCCTGTCTCTTGCCCTCCCATTTATTCTCATCCACGCAACAATGAGTATGTTCCTGAATCAGTTCAAGTTCATTCTTGAGATGCAAATTCTTCTCAGTCAACGCTTCCTTTTCTCGATCTTGTCTCCGTCTCTCCTCCTCCAATTTCTCCTTCTCCACACACCAATCAACATCTTTGGTTCTGAATTGTTCCTGAATGAGGTCCAAATGATTCTGAAGTTTACCATATTTCTCAGCCAATACCTCCTTTTCTTTGGCTTTTCTCTGTCTCTCCTCCTCTAACTTGTGCTTCTCTGTGCACCAATGAGTATGTTTTGTTCTCATTTCTTCCTGGTTGATGTCCAGTTGTTTCTGGAGTTGCCCACTCTTCTCAATCAAAGCCTCCTTTTCTCTGGCTTGTCCATGTCTCTCCTTGTTACATTTCTCCCTCTCCACACACCAGTGAGTATGTTTGGTTCTCAATTCTTCTTGGATGACAACCAGTTGTTTCTGGAGTTGCCCAGTTTTCTCATCCAAAGCTTCCATTTCTCTAGCTAGTACCAATCTCTCCTCCTCCCATTTGTCCTTCTCCTCGCACCAATGAGAATGTTTGGTTCTAAGTTCGTCCTGGATGACAAGCAGTTGGTTCCTTAGTTGCCCATTCTTCTCATCCAAGGCCTCATTTTCTCTAGCTTGTCCATGTCTCTCCTTGTTCCATTTCTCCCTCTCTGTGCACCAATGTGTATCTTTGGTTCTCAGTTCTTCCTGGATGATGTCCAGTTGTTTCTGGAGTTGCTCAATTCTCATATCCAAAGCCTCACTTTCTCTAGCTTGTCCCTGTATCTCTTCCTCCAATTTCTTCTTCTCCATGCAGCAATTGGCCTGTTTTGTTCTCAGTTCTTCTTGGATTTGGTCCAGTTGGTTTTGGAGTTGCCCATTCTTCTCCACCAAAGCCTCCTTGTCTCTATTTTGTCCCTGTCTCTCTTTCTCCCATTTATCCCTTTCCAAGCACAAATTAGATGCTTTACTTCTAATTTCTTCATCAATGATTTCTAGTTTTTTCTGTAGTTGCCCATTTTTCTTATTCAAAGTCTCCTTTTCTCGTTTTAGCCCCTGTTTCTCTTCTTCCCATTTGTCTTTCTCTGTGCACCAATGATAATTTCTGGTACTCAGGTCTTCCTGGATGAAATCCATTTTTTTCTGGAGTTGCCCGATCTTCTCATCCGAATCTGCTTTTTCTCTAGCCTGTCCTTGTCTCTCCATTTCCCACTTGTCCTTCTCCATGCACCAATGAGTATCTTTAATTCTCATTTCTACCTGTATGATATCCAGTTGGTTTTGGAGTTTCCCATTCTTCTCAGCCAACGCCTCCTTTTCTCTTTTTTGTCCCTGTCTCTCCTCCTGCCATTTCTCTTTCTCCGTGCACAAATGAGAATTTGTCATTCTCAGTTCTTCCTGGACGAGGTCCAGTTGGTTCTGGAGTTGCCCATTCTTCTTAGCCAAAGCCTCTTTTTCTCTAGATAGCCCCTGTTTCTCCCCTTCCCATTTGACCTTCTCCATGCTCCAATGAGAATTTCCCATTCTCAGTTCTTCCTGGATGAGGCCATGTTGTTTCTGGAGTTGCCCAATCTTCTGAGCCAAAGTCTCCTTTTCTCTTGCTAGCCCCTTTCTCTCCTCCTCCCTTTTCTCCTTCACCATGCACCAATCCATATTTTTTGTCCTCAGTTCATTCTCGATGAGTTCCACTTGGTTCAACAGTTTCCCATTCTTCTCAGTCAATGCCTCACTTTCCCTTATTTGTCCCTGTAGTTTATTTTCCCATTTATCCTTCTCCACACCCCAAAGGTTATGATTCCTTCTTAATTCTTCCTGGCTGAGGTCCAGTTCATTCTGCAGTTGCCAATTGTTCTCATCCAAAGCCACATTTTTCCTAGCTTGTTCCTGTCTATCAACATCCCATTTCTCCTTCTCTGTGCACCAACGACGATCTTTGGTTTTCAGTTCTTCCTGGAAGAGCTCAAGTTGGTTCTGGAGTTGCCCATTCTTCTTTGCCAAAGCCTCTTTCACTTCTCCTTGTCCCTCTCTCTCTGCCTCCCATTTCAGCTTCTCCCGAGACCAATTAGTATCTTTGGTTCTCAGCTCGTCTTGGATGAGATCCAGTTGGTTCTGGAGTTGTCTATTCTTCTCAGCCGAAGCCTCCGTATCCCTTGCTTGTCTTTGTCTCCCATTCTCCCATTCCTCCTTCTCAAGGCAAATTTTAGTATCTTTGGTTCTCAATTCTTCTTGGGTGAGATCCAGTTGGTTCTGGAGTTGCCGATTCCTGTTGGCCAAAGCCTCTCTTTCTCTAGTTTGTCCCTGTCTCTCATTCTCCCATTTCTCCTTTTCAAGGCACCAATGAGTATCTTTAGTTCTCAGTTCTTCCTGGAAGAGATCCTGTTGTTTCTGGAGCTGTCTATTCTTCTCACTGTTCTTCTCAGCTAAGACCTCATTTTCTCTAGCTTGTCGTTGTTTCCCAGCCTCCCATTTCTCTTTCTCAAGGCACCAATTAGTGTCTTTGGTTCTGACTTCGTCTTGGATGAGATCCAATTGTTTCTGGAGTTGTCTATTCTTCTCAGCCGAAGCCTCCTTATCCCTTGCTTGTCTTTGTCTCCCATTCTCCCATTCCTCCTTCTCAAGGTAAAGATTAGTATCTTTGGTTGTCAATTCTTCCTGTGTGAGATCCAGTTGTTTCTGGAGTTGTGTATTCTTCTCAGCCAAAGCCTCCTTTTCTCTAGCTTGTCCCTGTCTCTCCGCCTCCCATTGTTGCTTTTCTAGGCACCAATCACTATTTTTGGTTCTTAGTTCTTCCTGGAAGAGATCCAGTTGTTTCTGGAGCTGTCTATTCTTCTCACTATTCTTCTCAGCCAAAGCCTCATTTTCTCTAACTTGTCGTTGTTTTCCAGCCTCCCATTTCTCCTTCTCAAGGCACCAATGAGTATCTTTGGTTCTCAATTTGTCCTGTGTGAGATCCAGTTGTTTCTGGAGCTTTCTATTGTTCTCAGCCAAAGATTCATTTTCTCTACCTTGTCCAAGTCTTCCAGCCTCCAATTTTTCCTTCTCAAGGCACCAAGTAGTATCTTTGGTTCTCAATTCTTCCTGGATGAGATCCAGTTCGTTCTGGAGTTGCAAATTCCTTTTGGCCAAAGACTCTTTTTCTTCAGCTTGTCCCTGTCTCTCATTTTCCCATTTGTCCTTCTCCATACACCAATGAGTATACTTAGTTTTCAGTTCGTTCCCAAGTTGACCATTTGTCTCAGCCAAAGCGTCCTTTTCTCTAGATAGTCGATGTCTCTCATCAACCCATTTCTCCTTCTCCATGCACCAGTTATTGTCTTTGGCTGCCACTTCTTCCTGGATGAGGTTAAATTCGCTCTGGAGTTCTCTATTCTTCTCAGCAAAAGTACCCCTTTCTCTAGCTTGTTCTTGTAATTCATCCATCAACTTGTCCTTCTCCACGCACCACTGAGTATGTTTGGTTCTCATTTCTTTTAGGACGAGGTCCAGTTGGTCTTGGAGTTGCTCATGCTGCTCAGCTAAAGCCTTTTTTTCTCTAACTTGCCCATGTCTTTCCTGCTCCCATTTATCTTTCTCTGTGCACCAATGAGCATGTTTGGTTCTCAGTTCTTCCTGGATGAGATCCAGTCTTTTCTGGAGCTGCTGGACCTTTTCATCCAAAGCCTCCTTCTCGCTAGCTTGGCCATGTCTCTCATTCTCCAATTTCACCTTCTCTGTACACCAATAACTCTCTTTTTGTGTCAGTTTTTCCGTGATGAGGTCTAGTTGGTTCTGAAGTTGCACATTCTTCTTATCCAAAGCCTCCTTTTCGCTAGCTTGTCCATGTCTCTCATTCTCCAATTTCACCTTCTCAGTGACCCAATAACTGTCTTTTTTTCTCAGTTTTTCTGTGATGAGGTTTAGTTGGTTCTGAAGTTGCACATTTGTCTCAGTCAAAGCCTCATTTTCTCTAGCTTGTCCATGTATCTCATTCTCCAATTTGATCTTCTCTGTACACCAATAACTCTCTTTTTTTCTCAGTGTTTCTGTGATGAGGTCTAGTTGGTTCTGAAGTTGCACATTCTTCTTATCCAAAGCCTCCTTTTCGCTAGCTTGTCCATGTCTCTCATTCTCCAATTTCACCTTCTCAGTGACCCAATAACTGTCTTTTTTTCTCAGTTCTTCCGTGATGAGGTCTAGTTGGTTCTGAAGTTGCACATTATTCTCAGTCAAAGCGTCCTTTTCTCTAGCTTGTCCATGTATCTCCTGCTCCCATTTATCCTTCTCTGTACACCTATGAGTATCTTTGGTTCTCATGTCTTTGTCAAGTTTCACAACCTTCTCAGCCAAAGCATCCTTTTGAGTATTTGTTGTTTTAACTTCTTCCTGGATGAGTTTGAGTTGCTTCTGGAGTACCTCATTCTTTTCAATCAAAGTGTCCTTTATTCTAGCATGTCCTTGTCTCTCTACCTCCCATTTCTCCTTCTCTGTGCACCAAAGAGTGTCTTTTGTTTTCAGTTCTTCCTGGATGAGTTTGAGTTGCTTCTGGAGTCCCTCATTCTTCTCAATCAAAGTATCCTTTATTCTAGCTTGTCCTTGTCTCTCTACCTCCCATTTCTCCTTCTCTGTGCACCAAAGAGTGTCTTTTGTTTTCAGTTCTTCCTGGATGAGTTTGAGTTGCTTCTGGAGTCCCTCATTCTTCTCAATCAAAGTATCCTTTATTCTAGCTTGTCCTTGTCTCTCTACCTCCCATTTCTCCTTTTCCGTGCACCAAAGAGTGTCTTTTGTTTTCAGTTCTTCCTGGATGAGATCTAGTTTGTTCTGGAGTTGCCCATTTTTCTCACCCAAAGCATTCTTTTCTTGGGCTAATCCCCCTCTCCCCTCCTCCCATGTATCCTTCTCCATGCGCCATTGAGTTTCTTTCATTCTCAGTTCTACCTGGATGAGATCGAGTTGTTTCTGGAGTTCCCCATTCTTTTCAATCAACGTTTCCTTTTCTCTAGCTTGTCCCAGTCCCTCCGCCTCCCATTCCTCATTATCCCTGCACCAAATAGTTTCTTTTTTGTTCGGCTCTTCCTGGATGAGATCTAGTTTGTTCTGAAGTTGCTGATTCTTCTCACCCAAGGCATTTTCTTCTTGGGCTAATCCCTCTCTCCCCTCCTCCCATGTATCCTTCTTCATGCGCCATTGAGTTTCTTTCATTCTCAGTTCTACCTGGATGAGATCGAGTTGTTTCTGGAGTTCCCCATTCTTTTCAATCAAAGTTTCCTTTTCTCTAACTTGTCCCAGTCCCTCTGCCTCCCACTTTTCCTTCTCCATGCACCAATGACTTTCTTTGCTTCCCAGTTCTTCCTTGGTGAGGTTCAGTTGGTTCTGAAGCTGCCCATTCTTCTCAACCAAAGCATCCCAATCTCCAGCCTGTCTCTTCAACCCCAAGTTCTGGAGTTGGTCATAGTTCTCAGCCAAAAACTCATTTTGTCTAGGTTGACCCTGTCTCTCCTCCTCCTCCCATTGCTCAGTGTCCATGCACAAATTAGTATCTCTGTCTGTCAGTTCTTCATGGACGATTTCCTGTTGGTTCTGCAGTTGCCCAATCTGGTTAACCAAAGCCTCCTTTTCTCTAGCATGTCCCTGTCTCTCCTCATCCCATTCTTCCTTCTCCATGCCCCAATTAGTATCTTTGGTTCTCAGTTCCTCCTGGATGAGTTCCAGTTGTTTCTCTAGTCGCATAATCTTCTCAGCCAAAGCCTCATTTTCTCTCTCTTGACTCTTCCTCTCCTCCTCCCATTTCTCCTTCTCCACATACCAATGATTATCTTTGATTGTCGCTTCCTCTAGGTCCAGATGGTTCTGGAGTTGATCATTCAGTTGACCAGGGTGTCTCTCTTCAACCCTTTTCTGGAGGGGCTGCCCATACTTAAAAGCTTTCTCCTCTCTATCATCTAGCTTCCCTCCAGCTGCTCCCTGTCTCTCCTCTTCCCATGTATTCATCTCTTTGGTTGTCAAGTCTTCCTGGATGTGTGAATTATTCTCAGCCAAACACTCATCTTCTTTAGCTTGTTGCATTTTCTCCTGGATGAGGTCCAGTTGTTTCTGGTGTTGCCCATTGAAATTAGGCAACGCCTCCTTTTGTCCAGCTTGTCTCTGTCTATCCATTCCCAATTTCGGAAGTTGTGCATCCTTGTTTTCCAAAGCTTCCTTTTCTCTAGCTTGTACTTGTTCCCATTTCTGCTGAGTATTTGCCTTGATCTGTTCCTGTATGAGGTCCAATTGGTTCTGGAGTTGACGATTTTTCGCAGCCAAAGCCTCCTTTTCTCTAGCTTGTTGATGTTTCTCGTCCTCCCATTTCTCCTTCTCCATGATCCAGTAAGTAGTATCTTTGTTCCTTGGTTCTGCCTGGATGAGGTGCAGTTGGTTCTGGACTTGGAGTGAAGCCTCAATTTCTCCAGGTTGTGCCCGTCTCCCTTCCCCCCATTTCTGGAGCTGCATATTATTCCTATCCAAAGCCTCATTGTCTTTTTCTTTCTGTCTCTCTGCCTCCAATTTTTTCCCCTTCTGTTCTTCTTGGATGAGGTCTAATTGGTTCTGGAGTTGCCCATTATTTTCAGCAAAAGCATCATTTTCCTGGGCTAATAGCAGTGTCTCCTCCTTCCCCACATTCAAATGAGTATCTTTGTTCTGGTTCTGGAGCTGGAGGCTTTGCATAAACAAATCCTCCTTTTCCCCTCCAGTTTTTCCCTGCCTTCCTTCCCCCCATATCTGGAGCTGCTCATCCTCATTATCCAAAGCCCCCATTTCTTTAGCTGGTCCTTGTCTCTCCTCTGCCCTCTTCTTCTCGATGCAAATGTCTTTGTTGTTAATTTCTTCCGGGATGAGTATGAGTTCCAGTTGGTTCTGGAGTTGTTGATTCTTCTCTACCAAATCATCATTGTCTCGACCTAGTTTCCGTCTCTCCTCTTCCATTTTATCCTTCTCCTCATGCCACTGAGTATTTTTATTTCGCAGTTCTTCCTGGATGAGGTCAAGCTGCTTCTGCACTTGGAGGAGGCTTTGCTTAAGCAACGCCTCTTTTTCTGCATCTTCTCCCAGTCCCTCCTCCAATTTTGCCTTATCCACATACCAAAGATTATATGTGGTTTTCAGTTCTTCCTGCATGAGGTCGAGTTGGTTCTGGAGTTGCCCATTCTTCTCAGCCATTGCCTCATTTTCTCTAGCGTTTGCCTGTCTCTCCTCCTCCCATGTTTCCTTCTCCACGTCCCAATAAGTATCTTTGTTTTTCCGCTCAGCCTGGATGAGGTTCAGTTGGTTCTGTAGTTGCCCGTTCTTCTCAGCCAAAGAATCCCTATGTTGTGCTGATCCATGCCTTTCCTCCTCCCATTTCTCCTTCTCCATGCGCCAATGATTATCTTTGTTTCTCAGTTCTTCCTGGATGAGGTCCAGTTTGTTCTGGACTTGGAGCAGGCTTTGAGTGAGCAAAGCCTCCTTTTCTAAAGCCTCTCCCTGCCTCTCATCCCATTTTACCTTATCCACACTCCAAAGAGTATCTCTGGCTTTCATTTCGTCCTGCAAGAGGTGCATTTGGTTCTGGAGTTGTCTGTTCTTCTCAGCCAAAATCTCGTTCTCTTTAGCTTGTGCCTCTGTCTCGTCCTCCCATTTTCCCTTCATCATGCTCCAATGGGTGTCTTTAGTTTTCAGCTCTTCCTGGAAGAGGTCCTGTTGTTTCTGGAGTTGCCCATTCTTCTCAACCAAAGCGTAATTTTCTTGAGATAGTCTTTGTCTTTCCTCCTTCCATTTCTCCTCCTCCACACACCAATCAGTAGCTTTGGTTCTCAGTTCTTCCTGGACGAGTTCCAGTTTGATCTGGAGTTCCCCATTCTTCTCAGCCAAAGCCTCCTTTTCTCTACCCTTTCCCTGTGTCTCGGCCTCCCGTTGCGCCGTAAGTGTCTTGATCTGACCGTCCCTGGTGGAGATGATGCGCTGCAGGTCCTGAGCCTGGAGGCTCATCGTTTTTGTAATTTCGTGAAAGACAAACTCTTTGGTTCTCAGTTGCTCCTGGATTTTATCCAGTTTGGATTGAAGTTGTCTGTTATCACTCATACTCTTCATGTGCTCCTCCTGATGGACCTGTTCCATTATCTTCTGTAGGTCATCAAACTGGTTTCCTCTCCTGCTTGCCTGTTTAAAGGTTTTTTCTTTCTTAGACGTGCTCCTGTTGTGGACCTCCATCTTCAGCTGGAGGTCTGCCTGGAAGATACTCTCTTTGAGGGTGGTGATTTCTTCATCTTTCTCCTCCAACAGTTTTTGGACTTGGAGGAAGGTCTCGTCCTTTACCTTTAGTTTGTATGTTTGCTGTTGTATGTACATGTCCTTCGTTCTTATCTCACGCACGGCTGTACGCAGGTCATTATTCAGTTTCTCCACAAGAGTATTGCATCTTCCTAGATCTTTCTTGAGAATGGCCTCTTCTGCACTCTGCTTATAGAGCTCAGCCAGCATTGCTTCCTTTTCCGTCTGAAGTTGCTTGATCTGGCTATCTTTGGTGTCGAGATCATGAGATGCAATCTCTTCTTTGTGAGACAGTCGGTTCTGTAGGTCTTCAATGTATGTCTTACCCAGAGTCTCCATTTCTCCTGCAGAGATACTTCCCATGCAGCTGAGGCACACATCCCTGTTGCCCGGCCTGTTGTCATTTGCCGTGTCCTTCATCTCCTGAAACCCGCGCGCGGCTCTTGTCCGGGCTATCATGTATTGCTTCATGGCACCGGAATTAGCATAAATAACTATTTAGTAGTATTCTGTTTGTTCACACATGGATGAGCTGCTCCACCTATACCGTCTGTGTCCTCAGTATTTGCATTTGGGTGTGACGTAAAGCAGATGTTACAGAGTGCCCCCAAATATGGACTTCCAGGCAGCCTAAAAGGGTGTGTGTGTGTGTGTGTGTGTGTGTGTGTGTGTGTGTGTGTGTGTGTGTGTGTGTGTGTGTGTGTGTGTGTGTGTGTGTGTGTGTGTGTGTGTGTGTCTCTCAGTGGTGTAAAGTAACTAAGTACATTTTACTCAAGTACTGTATTTAAGTACAGTTTTGAGGTACTTTTACTTCTACTCCACTACATCTCAGAGGCAAATATTGTACTTTTTACTCCACTACAATTATTTGAAAACTTGAAAAAGTTACTAGTTCCTTTGCAGATATAAATTATTTATAAAACATACATTAACCACTTTAGCCCTATTTTATACATAGGCTATTTGAAAATAGCTGATCTACAAGCTCACAACGTTGTGAGCTCGAATATTTGCGTCTGGAGGTCCCTGGAACAACATATTTTGAGATGGGGGTCCGCAGCCAAATGCATATAATGTATTAGTAAGTATAATACGTTTGAGAACCACTGATATAGCAACATGAGTTTTTCAGAAAACTGTTCGGATTTAGATGACATTTTTTAGAACCGTCCTCAGGTCGTAATGGGTTAAGACACTAATAATTGCCGCTGTTCCATTGGGGGTGTACATGCTACAGTATGATTGGAAAACTAGTGGGATTGAAAAGGGTGTACTCGTTCTTCTTTTTTATTTCAAAGAAAACTAGCTCTCCTTTTTCAATCTGACTGGTTTTCCAATCGTACTGTAACATATGTATACACTTATGGTCCTACAGGCACCTAGGAGTGTACCTCACCTGGACACCCAGCTGGACTGCAGTGGGAACACAGAGGCCATATGCAAGAAGGTCCAGAGAGTGTGAACGCACACACACACACACACACACGCACGCGCACACACGCACACACACGCACACGCACACGCACGCACACACACACACACACACACACACACACACACACACACACACACACACACACACACACACACACACACACACACAGGATACATAAATAAATGACATCAGGTATGTCCATTTGGGCATAGAAGGGACTAGGACTGACAGACACAGACTTCTCCATATATGGGCATATCAGCAGGCTCATATATGGGCATATACTGATGACATCAGGGATCTCCATATATGGTCAAAAAGGACAAGGACTGACAGATACAGAGTTCTCCATACATGGGCATATCAGTCGGATCGGCGGTGTCACTTCACTGTCATCTGGGGACCCCCCAAAAAAATCATGTGGGGACCCCACTGCCCTGTGGGTCCCGACCCACAGGTTGAGAACCACTGGTTTAGCCTTTAACACAACATCTCAGTACAAATTTTTAAAAAATGCAATGAACATCCCGTCAACATCTCGCCATCAGTCCATATTTGGACAAGACTAACGTCATCATCAATATGTGATGCGAGAGATCCTAATGAAGTCATTATGAAGACGAGTTAGTGTCATGTGGAGCGTGAAACACAGTGCAGACGACCTCAGAGAAGACATGGAATAGTCTCTGACGTTCAGTGAGTTCTCACAGAGAACATTTGCACAGGTCACTGAAACCCATCATAACAAAGAAGATAAACTTCTGTGGAATCGAACGTTGACACTGTGACGGCTGACATGACACTGGCGCGTAACAAAGACGTGTATCAGCACAACAGAGAGGAAGCTGAAAAGGCGAGCAGTGTGTCGTCATTGTTGCGAATCAGCTCCGATAACCATGGCTCCAGTTTCTGTTTCACTGCGGAAGCTCTGGAGGAGAACGAACGGAGTCTCCTCGCGGAGCTCCCATTCACTGAGGAGGACATGAGGAGTTGTGGCCTCCTGAGAGAAAGTGTCATCGTGCAGCAGTTCCCTCTTTCTCCTTCCAGAAGGGCCGAAGGTGTTCCATGTGAGAGGGGAAAGACAGGACCCAAACGCAAACGAGCAGGAGACCATGACAGCACCCCTCCTCCCCATCAAGCAGTGATGGAAAAAGTACTCAAATGCTTTACTTAAGTAGAAGTATCAATACTGCAATGTAGAAGTGCTCCGTTACAAGTAAAAGTCCGGAATTGCAAATTGACTTGAGTAAAAGTACAAAGGTATTGGTATCAAAATGTACTTAAAATACCAAAAGTAAAAGTATTAAAATGTTTGAAAATAGCAGATCTACAAGCTCACAACGCGTCGTGATGTGACGCGTTGTGAGCTTGTAGATCTGCTGAAGTAGATATTGTATGTTTTATAATGACATAAATTATATCTGCAAAGTAACTAGTAACTAAAGTGTTCAAATAATTGTAGTGGAGTAAAAGTACAATATTTGCCTCCGAAATGTACTGGAGTAGAAGTAAAAGTACTGGCAATTGGAAATACTCCAGTAAAGTGAAGACACCTCAAAATTGTACTTGAAAGTACAGTACTTGAGTACATGCACTTAGTTACTTTACACCACTGCCACCAAGGGATGGCTTCCAGACATCCCACAAGGCCGATTTGGAACAGTGAGCAGGGTGAGTCGAGGGCGTCTGGAGGAGGGGGGCTGGGCCAAGGGCTAGGCCTGGGCGAAGGACTGAAACCTGGACCGGCAGGGGCGTCGCGGCCATTCACTGTGCGTACGACGCGACACCCTCACTCTCACAATCCCTGATTTCATACCCCCCACTTCTTGAAAAAAAAAAAAAAAATTCAGGAGGACAGATACGGGACAAAAGTGCTGCACGGGCTGGGGGCAGGATAGAACGGGACAGAACAGGACTGACAGCAGGTACATGGAAACAGACCGGGGAATCAGGCAGAGAATTGTGGACCCGAATCAACAGCAGCAGATTAGAAAAAGGGTCTCTCCGCCGAGCGCATAGCTCCACCAGGCTGAATTGCCTCGCCAGGGCTGTGTACTGTCGTGGGTTGCAGCTGGGGAGAACCCAAGGAAGCTACGGCTAAATAGCATTTCTGATTGATTTGATCGATTGATCGATTGAATAAACACTTTATTGAAGAAAAAAAAATCTAAAGGAAAACAGCACAAAAAGCCAGACGGTCCTTTTGGGGAAGGAATGCGGGGGGCAACAACACAAAAATAGAAGACAAAAAACAAATACATAAAATAGGCGTTTTCAAAAACACAAATAAAACAATACAACATTGTATGTTCTATGACATACGGTGCCATTTGTGGTGCCCACTATGGGTAGAGTTAGATTATTGTATTGCCTTTAAACTGCATATCTGTAGGAGGCAGAGCTGGCCTAGAAGAGGGTCTGTCTGTGTGTGTCTGTGTGCTTTTTTTCCGTGGCTAATCTCACAAACCGCTGGACGGATCACCAAATGTCTTGTGCACACTGCTAGTAGGCCAAGGAAGTACCTCCACACATTTTGTTTTCACATCATTTTATTATGTTTTGAAATATTTCACATAACATGTGTATACCAACTGAAGTCAAATGTTGAGAATCACTGTTCTTAAGATATTATTTCAGCAATCCAGTCCACATATCTGTGGACATTGGCGTAGACACCAGGCTTGTTCCTCTGAGCACATCCTTCCCCAAAGCTCACCACACCGGTGATGTAGTGAGTTCCATTCTGTTCACACACCAGCGGCCCGCCGGAATCGCCCTGCAAGGACAAGCATGGATTCATGTGTTCTGCACAGAGGGTCATTACAAAGGACATTAATACAGCCTAAATCATTGGTTGTCAAACTTTTGAGGCTTGTGACCCACCAAAATAAGCATATATAAGCAACCCACTTGTAATTGCATTTTGTTTGACTCAATTCCACAGATAAGGATTGTGAAAATAGCCTACAAGCTCACAGCGTTGCGAGGGGTTGTGAGCTTTTATATCGGCTATTTTCTTTTTATTTAGCCTCTTTGTTAATATTTGACAATTTGGCCACTGTTTGACCATTTCTATAGTATACTTTGATGATTAATTTAGACGCAGTAATGGTCTTATCATTTATGGTATCAAAAAGGTCTTAAAAGTCCTTCAATTGTCACTTTGGAAATGTGCAGATACCCTGTATACACTTATACTGTATGTTGGTTGTGTACTGTTGAGTGAGAAAACACTCATCTACAAAACATCTTATTTTAGCGTTTACATGCACAATAATAGATCTTTTACTCTCTATTTTAAGTCAGCGATTAAGGGGATTTAGAGGGATTTATACAATTGGGGTCTTAAGCCTTGCATTAAATACATCAAATTAAATGAATTCACATTTTGCGGAGCAGCTGCTCTGAGAATGGAGCAGATCCATTACGTGCCCAGTGTAGCCCTGTGTGACTCACTCTCTCTCTCACTCTCTCTCTCTCTCTCTCTCTCTCTCTCTCTCTCTCTCTCTCTCTCTCTCTCTCTCTCTCTCTCTCTCTCTCTCTCTCTCTCTCTCTCTCTCTCTCTCTCTCTCTCTCTCTCTCTCTCTCTCTCTCTCTCTCTCTCTCTCTCTCTCTCTCTCTCTCTCTCTCTCTCTCTCTGGGAGCCATACATGAATGCTATGGAGTCTGAGACCAATACTTGAGAAGAAAGGAAACTGAAATCAATATATTCCATAAGGTGAAGAAACTGTACACAATTTGTTTTGTTTTTTTGTTTAATGTGTATTTAATGTCTCCGCCAGGCCGAAAGGCATGGCCGAGATTATGTTTACACCCTGTCTATCCGTCCGTTCGTCAGTTATTCTGTCTGTGAACAGCTAATCTCCGGCACCGTTGGCTTGATGGCAGCGAAACTGTGCACACACTCGCTGGATGCCAGAGCAGAACCTCTGCCCCAAATCTTTCACATGGGCCTGTTATAGCACCACCAGGAGGCACATTTTTGATAGTACTCCTTGACAGATTTTGTCCAAACATCACGCAAATCGGTACATAGTATCTCTATAGTCATTAAACGAAACGGGTCTTTATGATTTTTCATATTCGCATACACGCACGCACCTGGCAGGAGTCAACCTCTCCCGTCAGGTATCCTGCACAGATCATGGTGTCGTCCAGTCGGTCTCCATAGACATTTGGAGCCATGCAGCGATGCTTAGAGAGCAAGGGAACCTGGGCGTCCAACAGCTGGCTGGGACGTTTCCCTGAGGGTCAGGAACACACAGAGAGGCAAAGGAGTCAGAGGAAGACATTCTGTTTAGCTGTGTTCTGCTTCACCCATGCTGCAAGATGATACTACAAAATACATGTAAACTAGGGATGCACGATATTAGGAAAACATGCAATATGCGATAACATTGATGAATATTGTGATGAACAGTGTTGGTTAACGCTACTCTTAAGTAACTTGTTACCATTAAAAAAAGTATTCCGTTACGTTACAGAATTACCTTCTACGATTAAAACCTCTGCGATGAAGTTTGTTAAACATGAAATCAAGAGTGACCACCAGTGTTGTGGAGCTGTGCTGGGCTTCACCAAGGCTAATTTGCATTGATGTTGTCCTTTCACCAATAAATCCAAAAATGATGTGAATACTTCCTCGACCGTACTAAAGGGCAACCTCTCTGTCTTCTCTCGATCTCTGCCATGTTGCACAGGTGTGACAAATTAATGTAATAAAAACAAAACCAGCAATACCGTCAGCCGTGTGTCACGCCAAAAGTAGTGACCCATTTAATAGAATGATTACGCAATCACCACAGACTGCAAGGCATCGGCCACCGATTTCCTGAATAAACCATATGGATCTTTAAAATGTGTTTGGTATGAGGTTGATTCAGGTTAGTGGTAATGTGTAGTTGGATACATACATGATACATGGTTAGAGGTCATTTGTAGTTGGATACATACATGTTACATGTTACATGGTTAGTGGTCATGTGTAGTTGGATACATACATGTTATATGGTTACTGGTAATGTGTAGTTGGATACATACATGTTACATGGTTAGTGGTCATGTGTAGTTGGATACATACATGGTACATGGTTACTGGTAATGTGTAGTTGGATACATACATGTTACGTGTTACATGGTTAGTGGTCATGTGTAGTTGGATACATACAAGTTACATGTCACATGGTTATTGTTAATGTGTAGTTGAATACATACATGTCACACGGTTATTGTTAATGTGTAGTTGGATACATACATGTTACATAGTTAGTGGTCATGTGTAGTTGGATACATACATGGTGGTACTTGGTAGTCGGTGGTTGCTTCAGTGATGCCCCATCCAGAGATCACACACGACAACATTCCAGCAGGGAAGAGCTGCTTTGGCAGACAGGCGGCCTTAACATAGCGGTTTTCCTTGGCACAGAACGGGCTGTCCATGACTCTCAGCTGGAGCAATGCTGAGACACATTAGTAATGGTATTGTGCATTAGTATTTCTGTCTAACATAGATATAATTTTGTTCCTGTCCGACAGAAACCTCCCATCTCCATATTTCAACTTTTTCAGTTTTTTTGTTTGTTTGTTTGTTTTCCGTAAATAAATGTCCAACTTCCTCGTACAAGAATGTCACACACAAGTAGCAAAACATAGCAGATGTACAAGCTCACAACAACGTGTTGTGATGTGATGCGTTGTGAGCGTACTTGATAAGTTTACTTGAACTGCGTCGGGGGGCAACTGCAACACCCACTGTGAAGTTAGTGGTGCCTTTGATGAGTTAATTTCATTAAACTATATGAACTAGAGGAACAACGTTAAATCCCTGTCCATTCAATTCAAGGCTGATCAACGGGAACTCAGAAGGGGGCGGGGCTTGAGCAATTACAGCCTGTCTCCATTGGCCATCTAAGAGCACCTACCACGTTTGGGAAGTTTAGCATGCTGGGAACTGGAGTTATGGCTGTTTAAAGCCCAGCCAATAGGAACACAGAGGGGGCAGGGCTTAAGCAATCAATTTCAGCCTGTCCGTATTGGCCGTCTAAGTGTACCTTGGAAGTTTTGGTCAAGAATCACCAGGATCCTGGCTGTCTTGATTCTAAGCTCAAAATATTTTTGGACATTTCTATGGGAAAAATGAATGGGGTCTGTAACGATGGAACCAGAAAATGGCCGCCACTGCTATGCCATATACTGTACTTTCTTCATAGTTGTGTCAATACACTCAGAACGGTAACTTTAATCATGCAGTGTCAGTGACGTATGTAAATGGCCTCACCGACATCATTGTGTAACGCGCTGCGTCGACGATTGATGACCGACACCCTGTAATCCTCGTGAACGATGGCTCTCTCCACGGGGATCACCTGGTCATGCTCTTCATCTCTAATGACGTCCACTCCCCCCAAGACCACCCGCATGTCCACCGAATCCTTACTGGAGAAACAACCAGTCAATCATCTCTCTAGAGCAGTGGCGTGCACAGACATTTTGAGGGGCAGGTGCTCAAGTAAATTATATATTTTTTGTTTACTTGGTCTGCTCTTTTTTCCCTCTACACCTATACCTCTTTGCCAAAAATAGCCGATCTACAAGCCCACAACGCCTCGCAGCGCGAGGCGTTGTGGGCTTGTAGATCTGCTATTTTTGGCTAAAGTTCTCCTCAGAAAGGGATGCTAGGTTTCGAGTGGTTATGGTAGAAAGAAAAATCATATCACATAAAGATTTGGCGGACCCCCTATAGTAACTCTGAGGACCCCCTAGGGGTCCCGGACCCCCTGTTGAAGACCCCTGCTGTAAACTGGTAAAAAAAAACTTTTTCCCCCTTTTTTTCAAAAGGGCACTTCTGGTCAAGAGGGCAAAGGGCAGGTGCTCTAGCACCACCTAGAGTCTATCTGTGCACGTCCCTGCTCTAGAGAGAAGTACTGTACATCGTGTGAATATACTTAAGTAACAGTGGTTCTCAACATGTGGGTCGGGACCCATGTTTGGGTCGCAGACCAATCTTTATGGGTCGTGAGTAAATATCCCCTTTTTTAATATGCATTACAATGTTTTAAAATATATTTCAAAAGAGTTTAAAAAGTTTAAACAAAAAAAGTCACAACCTTTCATCAATTAAAATCAATTTTAACATTTTTCAAGTATTTCATAAATAAAAATTCGAATAATTTCTATAAATTAAAAACAAAAACATGTTTAGAAGTAGTGAAAATAGCAGATCAACAATCAGCTCGCAACACGTCGCCTGTTGCGAGCTTGTAGATCTGCTACAGTATTTTCACTTGTTCGGGTCCTCGGCAAAGTTCTCTTTTGGGTCTTGAGCTAAAAAGGTTGAGAACCACTGCTTTAGAACACAGACGTGTAGAAATATTATCATGAAACGGGAGTTTATCAAACAATATGCAAATGTAAGTTAAATCAACTCTTTGATTGCCAACGATGAGATTTCTCGTCACACTCTGCCAAGGCTCAGCCTGCCGTCGACGAGAAAGACGAGATTTCAGTTTTCATTTACTTCCCGTTTGTTTCCTATGGGGAAATCGCTATATCTGCGTTCCTCTTGCTTTACTGCAAAAACAAGCCAGATTCAAATGGCCGCAGCTGTGCAATGGATCACCGCGAGCGGATATTTTTTTCCCCCTCTACTACGACAACCCTGTGCTTGTAATGAGGCGATCTCCATGAGGACGCGGGTCACAGAGAATATTCCATGATTTTTCAAAGGTACAGTGAAATCGCTGTTTTCGCTGGCAGTGGATTGACACTATTACATTATTACTCTCCCAGTTAGAGGAGAATTCCAGTCATTTTAGATGTTTGCTTTGATGTGTCGCTAATCACTCACCAACATACAAAGGGCCGTTGAATTTTTCCAGAGAAGCCCCTTGTTGTCCATTGTGGAGACCCCTTCCACTAGCTGGCATAATGGAGTAATGCGGATAAACAAAAATCGCCTATTTTAGCAGCTCCAAAGTTAGTTTTTTTCCCACTAATCCTCATTATGCAGTGTACTGACACTCAAACATGCACTGAATGTCCCTCATGAGCTGCCGTTCATGCAGAACAACATGGAGCTGGTTACTTGTTTCTCTCACAGAATCTGGCAACACCGAGGACTAGCTTCACGTTGTGGCTTCTCTGGAAAAATTCAACGGCCCTTTGTATGTTGGTGAGTGATTAGCGACACATCAAAGCAAACATCTAAAATGACTGGAATTCTCCTTCAAAGAGTTAAGAACAAACATTGAATCTTCTCACATGCAGTGTGCGGCGGTGAGGACCCAGCAGGAGGCGATGAGGGTGCCTCCACACACGTGTTTGAAGGGCTCAGGGGAGCCGGTGGGTCTGCGCTGCAGGGACGCCTGCCACGGATGAGTCCCAGGGAGGGACGTCTTGCCTCCAACGATCCGCTCTATGTCACCGGGCTCAGGTCTGCCGTACTGGGGCCTGCCGCACTCCGAGAACAGCGCTGGACAAGATGGAGACATATTGCCACACAACAGTGTTGAGAAATAGTTGAAATGGAGTTTGCATGTTCTCCCCGTGTCTCCTAGGGTAGTTAATACCCTCACAAAAACATGTAGTAATCCTGGTCGCTATACCGCCTCCCCCATGACAGCCGGGGCGCCTGATGGAGGGGAAGGGAACTGGTTGGAATAACGTGTTCCTTCCACGCGCTACGTCCAACCAGGGAAACTCCCCCCTGTCAGGTGACAAGAAGGTCAGTTGGCTCTCATGCACTGAAGGAAGCATGAGCTCCTTGGCCTCCCTGGCTGTGGGGGACTGGTGTAGCGCTGGTGTAGGGCTGGTGTAGCGCCCAGGATCACTTAGGAAATTGGCAACGGGTGAAAAAAATGGGTTACAAAAATCGCGGGATAAAAAATAAAAATAAAAAAAAAGAGAAATAGTTGAAATAGCAGATGTACAAGCTCACAATGCGTCACATTGCGACGTGTTGTGAGCTTGTAGATTGGCTATTTGGAGTTTGGGGATTTAAAAAAAAAAAGTTTTCTCCTATGGCATGCCCAACATAGGGATTGATTATAATTATTTTATTTTTAATAATCAATTAAATCAATTAGTTTGATTAACTTGAACCCATAGTGACACACAGCCAGAAACAACCAAACAGTCACACAGGCAAAACAAACAGCTACACTAGTGATGTGCGGGTCGGGTTTTTTCATGACCCGCCCCGCCCCAGCACGGAACCCAACCCGCCTCAACCTGCCCCGCGACCCCAGATATAAATCTATGGCTCAACCCGCCCCGCAACCCGCGGTAAAAAAAATATTCGGTAAAATCATGAAGGAAAATAATCTTCAAGTATACACCCCAAGTGTATTCAAACTGTTTTATTGTTATTATTCTTATTAGGAATAAAGACAAAACAAGAGCATGTGATTTTATTTATTTTTTGCGTGTGAGAGCGGCTGACCCGCTCACCCGCAGCCCGCATAATTGCCTCTGAAATCCTGACTCGACCCACCCGCGCTGCGGGTTGACCCGCGCCGCGGGTTGACCCGCGGGTCCCGCGGGTTACAGGTCGGCCCGCTCATCACTAACGGGTACTGTATAACATACATGGGCAACTGCATGGCGGCCCGGGGGCCACATGCGACCCCCACCTTAATATCAGAATAGTGATATATTATTGATTTCAGCTGTTACAATTCCAAACATGCAAACATGATCCGCTTTAATTACTTCAGTCTATATTAGTAGCTTAATGACTTTTTTTTATGTCCAATGTATTTGTATTTCAGTTCATTAAGTTAACATAAGTATAACTAAATGCATTTGAAATTGAATAAAAATGCTACTTTTCAGCATTCCAATTCAAAAGCAGCGGGGAAAAAAATCTGGATTCCAATTCAAAAATAGCAAAAATAGCAGATCTACAAGCTCAAAACGTGTCGCACTGCGACGCGTTTTAAGCTTATAGATCGGCTATTTTTGCTACTTTTGTGTGACATAGACTGGCGAAAAAAGTTACAATAATAAAAGAAGTAAATGCAATGTGGCCCTCTGGAGTGAGTGTGGAAATATAGTGGCCCTCTGGAGTGAGTGTGGAAATATAGTGGCCCTCTGGAGTGAGTGTGGAAATATAGTGGCCCTCTGGAGTGAGTGTGGAAATATAGTGGCCCTCTCCATCATCAAAGTTACGGCACGGAAGACAAACTGCAGTTCACCTGGGTCCCCAGAGAGCTCATTCCTCTTCTCTTTTGGTAGAACATAATAGAACGACATCACCTGTCAGCCAGAGAAATACAGTATTTTAGAATATAATGTAAACAAGACCAGGAGACCTGGTTCTGCCAGACCCAGAATAAATTCCTAGTACTTTTATAAGATCAGAGCACTACGTCACGACGGACTTCGCATGACGTGTCAGCCCTTTTATGCCCATGTATGGAGAAGAAAGGGACAGACCGAGGTCCCTTTTATGCCCATGTATGTAGGCTCTCTGTCCCTTTTATAGAGCCGGTCTTTTTCGCCCATGTATGGAGAAGATGTTGCAGAGCCTCATGTAGGCCGACCCTCTGGGTCTGGCAAATAAACTAAATCAATAAATAAAATAAACCATAACCACCATATTTAATGATTAATGATATGCTCACTGTGAGAGTTGCTTCTCCTGATCCTGTGGCGGTCACTTGCAGCCCCTGGTTTATACCTCTGAACTGTGCAGATTTACAACGCATGCATACACACACACACACACACACACACACACACACACACACACACACACACACACACACACACACACACACACACACACACACACACACACACACACACACACACATACACACACACACACTGTGTGATTAGAACATTAGCATCATATGTAGGTACCGTGTGTACATAACACGTTGCCATAAGGCGAGGTATTAAAAAAGTACAGTGGAAGATAATAAGACCTTTATTAATCCTTCTGAGGGGAATTCAGTCACCAAAGGCAGCACAACAGTAAGGACAGGTTTCAGTGTGGTGGATGATACCAGCTTTAGGGCCTCATTATGAATGGATTTGGCCTGTTTTACACTGGCAGCCAAATCGCGTGCATGCACGTGTGTGCGTGTGCGTGCGTGTGTCGTGTCAAATGAGGCATAAAGCTGCAGTTAGCAGGCTGGTAGATGTAATAAAGTGGAGGAGAAGATACGTCTTGACCAAGGTTCCCAGAATCATTCGGTTTATTCAGCATCAAGTACAACAGCATAGCAGAAGCAGCCAGGGGCAGAGCCCCTGTCCACCGCCAAGCAGCCTCACGTCGTGTGAGACTGTCCTAACTCACTAGTCACTTACATACAGTCACTCTTATACAATGTCGCTTCACATTAGAATGCAGATAGTTCATGTGGGGTGGGGGTCAATGATCCCCCCACCTGTTGATCAAGCAGCTGTTGTGAGGAAGGCTAGACCTGGCATCTCCAGGTTAACAAAAGGCAATGTAAATTAGACTTCACAGCTATCTGGGGCCCTTGATTACCTATGCAAACACCAGGCTGGGTCACTCATGATTCTGCTTACTTAGCAAGATTACATTTCTATCTGATGTTTTACCTGAATACTGTTTCATAACTATAAGCCATACAGGCTAATATACGACACGTGCGTGTGTGTGTGTGTGTGTGCGTGTGTGTGTGTGTGTCAACAGACCATAAATGTCCAACTGGTATAGAAGTTATCATGGTTGAAGTGGAAGCGATGAGGGCGCAGTCTACCAGACGTGATATCCACATTCAGATCATATTCTAACTCATGGGTCCAGTACTCAGATAATGCCAGGTACACCAGCATGGTTGCCTGGAAGGAGATGAGACCCACAGATAGATTAAAGAAGAGAGGAAAACAGGGTGGAAATGGATTCATTTGATTGTGCTAGGACAGTGGTTCTCAAACTTTTTCAAGTCAAGGACCCCCAAATTGATATGTATTTGGCTGTGGATCTGAACATGTTTTGTGCCAGTGACCCCCAAAAGAGAAGATTTATGTAAGATTTAATAAGATTTATGTGGGGTCCCCGGACCACATTTCTGCCAGCTCTCTGGGTGTTACCTGAGTGGATCCGTAGTCTCCGCCAACATTCCTCCTCTGTTTGTTCAACCATCTGACAACAGGCTTTGCATCGTCAAAGGCCTTCATTCATGAAAAGGGAGACACTTTATGTTACAGTACATATATTCATCATTAACGGTATGGGGAAGTGATTGTCTTTGGTTAAAATAAGTGTTAAAAAGCTTAATATTCTGATCATTGCTATTGTGTGATTTGTTTTTTTCATTAACAGGACTCTCCAGCTCTTTTTTAGATAGAAAATGCATTTTCAGTTCGGGATACCAATGCCATCCAATCAGGATTTGAATGTTCCTCGTCCCCTTGTCAATAACTTTTGAAACCTCCTGGAGTCCTTCAACCTCACCTCACCCTAACCCATGAAAAGGGACACACACTGGACCTTCTGTTGACATCTGGCTAAACCGTCTCTGTCCTTGATGTGTTGCCCACGCCATGTACTACTGTATATCTGACCACTTTCCCATTGTCTTCACTATTTCAACACCCTGCTCTGTGTGGTACATTCTGGTCCCCCTGCACCCTATAAACCCATCAAGCGCATCAGAGTTTTCCCTGTTTTGTTCAATGACTTCTATGCTCAATGCAAAATGTACAGAAATTCGGGACTCTTGCCCCTGTTGAAGACCCCTGCTGGAGACAGAAGGATGTTGCACTGCATGATGTTCCAGTGACATAAAAGAAGAGAGGGAAGCTCACCTTGACCTTGACCAGTGCCAGCAGAGCGTAGGCTGTAGCCTCCAGTGTGTGCACATCACTGGGTACAGGCCAGTGGCTGCCATCTGAGGAGCACGCGCACACACACACACACACACACACACACACACATTGCGAATTTGTACTTCCATGTACTGTTATGTACTGCCATGTACTGTTCTCATGTCTTACTAAATAAAGTACATCAATCAATCAATCAATCAATCAATCAATCAATCACACACACACACACACACACACACACACACACACACACACACACACACACACACACACACACACACACACACACACACACACACACAGTAATCAATGACCCTGAATGACACATATATATATATATACATACTGTATATGTTACTGTGCATGTGAGAAACGAGTTAGATCGGAAAAAGGCCCCACCGACGGTCACGACCGACGGAATAAAAACGAACAGAAACGGCCGATCCCTGAGCTCGCGACCGTAGCGGCGCTCGCGCCCACGACCGTCGTTTTAAGCCGGCCCGGACGGCATCGGCGCTGAAGCAGGAATTGGGGGGTTATTAAAATGCGAGCCTCGTGCTAGCCGTGCTTGCCGTTCGGGGCCGTCCGCCCCGCCACCCCCCAGCCTCGACTGAAAAACCCACCCCACCGGCAACCGGGACGGACCTATCTTTTTTTCCGTCCGAGTCCGCAGGAAGGAGGGAGCATTTGTTCGTCTCGCGGCCGTAAGCGTCGACTCATGCCTCAAAACGAGCACTTCTTTTTCGATATTACAGGTTTTTCAAACGTACTGTATAGGCTAAGCACGCGTGTGTGCGCACACACACACACACACACACACACACACACACACACACACACACACACACACACACACACACACACACACACACACACACACGTGCTCTGCTTATTCAAAGTTACCTGCTGTGAATGCAAACTTGTAGAGAATCTCCTTGTTCAATTTGTCTTGGTTGGCTAAGGCGTACGATGTGATGGCAACAGCATATGTGTTAGTGAGGCTGGGCAGCCTGCTCTCCAGGTAAGACACCGCTCTGTCTATACTGCCTGGCATCGACTAGACACAGTAGAAAGGACAGAACATGATGATGGAGCAGTGGTTCTCTAACATTTCAGATTCCATTTTTCTTTTTTTTAATGGATTTGTTTTTCCTGGAAAATGTGTAATTCTTTACATTTTTTATTTAAAAATATATCTTTAAATAATACATTTTAAATAAGGGGGGGGGGGTCATGTCATAGGATGGTAAGGATTGTGTGAGTTTCTTACATGAATTATGGCAGCGCACACAGAGCGTGCCTCCTGCATGGCGATGAGTGTGAAGGCAGTCATAGAGGTTTCAGAATCCACTCCAAAGACATCCCCCTAAACACACACACACACACACACACACACACACACACACACACACACACACACACAATACACATTCTTTACATTCCTAATATGGACATGTTGACACTGTCAGGGGGAACCTTGTATGTCCAAATGGGTTACTTTTCAGAAGAAAAAAGAAAAGAAGAAAAAAAAAACCTGTTTCAATGGATCCAATGTTAACACTAATACTACTACTAAATACTACTAATAATTATTACATCTTCAGACAGACATAACCACTTTCAATTATTATTATTCTATTTTGTTCAAAATTAGCAACACATGCCGATCGACAAGCTCACAATGCATCGTGTTGTGAGCTTGTAGATCGGCTATTTCTTGCAACTTTTGTGGCAGTATGTTGAAGTAGGGCATTAATTAACACAAAAAAAACCATACAGTATGAAGTTGAAATGTCTTTCTTTTTTTCTTATTTTTTGCAAATTGAACAATGTGTGTCCGTCTCAGTGTACATACAGCCATCTCTCTATTGTTCACCCGTCCAGTTTCTGTGAAAGCTCCGTCAGGCTGTTGTGTGTTGAGAATGAGCCACCTGACAGAGTCACAAATCACCCTCTGTTGCTCGTCCAGCAGCTCACCGGCCATGGAGAACACCTTGACCACGAAGGCTGTCAGCCTGTAGGAGCACATTTACATATATAAGGTTATTTATCAGCGGTGGAAAATGTACTCAAATGTTTTACTTAAGTAAAAGTATCTCAATACTGCAATGTAGAAATACTCCGTTGCAAGTAAAAGTCCGGATTTCAAAATTGACTTGAGCAAAAGTACAAAAGGTATTGGCATCAAAATGTACTTAAAAGTACCAAAAGTAAAAGTACTAATTATGCAGAATGCCCCATTTACAGTTTTCAAATGTATACATTTTTTTTTTAAATAGAAGATCTACAAGCGTGTGTGTGTGTGTGTGTGTGTGTGTGTGTGTGTGTGTGTGTGTGTGTGTGTGCGTTCTACTTTTTACTCCACAACACCTTAGTTGCTAGTTACTTTTCAGATCATTACATCGTTAATACCACACATACATTAGCCATTTAAGCCCTATGGTACACTGTGTCAATTCAAAAACAGACACACTTGCAGAAGTTGTAGATCTGCTATTTCTGAAAGACTTTGATACGTTTAGATAATGTTTTAAAAAAGCAGAAGAAAATAAATGTGGACGTGAAACTCACCAAGTGCTGCACGCATGTTGTTGATACATAGAAAAACAGCCAGTAGGCTTACGGAAGGCAAGCTGGTTTGTATAGCCTACAATAAAAAAAACAAAGACACATAAGATGATGTGACTGTAACATACATAAAGAAGCTGGAGCTAACAGGGATACTGGGATGTGCTGGCCTCTGGGAAATTCCAGAACGGCCGCGCCATTCCAGGAAACGGCCGCGCAAACGGCCGATGGGCCACCCCAAAAAAAAAGGGGAAAAAAAGAAATTGCTCCCGTTCTAGAATTATTACGGTCATCCCCGGGTCGCACGGCCCAATTATTAGTTACGTTACTGTTTGAGCTGAGATTCTTTTCAGCAGTGGCGCAATTTACATAGAAAACAGTGAAACGCACCCCCCCCCCCCCCCCCCCCCCCCCGTTGACACACACACACACACACACACACACACACACACACACACACACACACACACACACACACACACACACACACACACACCACTCCCCAGTGCCCTGGCTTTCTGTCTGCCCCTCCTTCCACATATCCAGCGAGTAGCATTTACTTAAACTTAAAGGAGCATTTCACCCCTGGAAGAAACTGCAATCACTCAATGGTAATAGTATTTGTAGTAGATAACAGTAGCACAATTTAAAATTTGCACCCTATGGCCAGAAAAATAATGAAATCTGTGTGTTTGACTAGGTTTTGACTGGACTGCTTATTACTACAATGACCATAATGCTTTTGGTGCACTGCACCTCCTTGTGGCAGGGGTGGTTCGGTGTGGGTGGGATCTCCAACAGCAACGTTGAAACAGCATGGCAGTGTTGCCATGTCTGCTTATTATAAGCGGCTTCTTTCTAAAATGTAGTTGATATTTGGGCTTGTTTCCAAATGTTTTGATTGTTGTTTAAACCAGTGGTTCTCAAAGATGTTCATGTATTTTTCCACGGACCCCGATCTGAAATTATAATTTGTGCCAGGAAGCCCCAACCAAATATGTGTTGTTAAAACGATTAAAAAATACTCCACATTTTGCACTTTTTCCCCTCAATATTTTTTGGAAAATAGCAGATCTACAAGCTCACAATGGGTAACATCGCAACGTGTTGTGAGCTTGTAGATCGGCATTTTTCAAATATATAATATCCCATGTCTAGGTTTAAAGTGCTCTTGGCTTAGTTATCTTCTTTTGGGCTTGTTTTCATAGACCTGGTTTCTTATTTCTTTCACAATATCTGGCAACACTGGAAGTCAGTTTGTTTACCGTCTCCACGTTGTATTTGGATTCTTTCACGCTTGCGCTTATGAAACACTACACAGGATTATTATTTCATGTCAACATTCAAGTACAACTATCAGAAGATGTAACTCAGGTAAAGTAATGCGTCACTCTTCAAATTTAACAAAAGGTCCGCGAACAAATGCGCAGTTTGGGCTGTTTTCTGTGTTCTGTTGTGTCTAAAATCTCTGGCAGGAGGGGGGCGGGGGGCTGCCCGCTGGCTGCATGACGCGTCGAGACAACATGTAGTGCGGAAAGGAATGATGTAACTTTTCGTGACGTAAATAACGTCACGAGATGTTCGAAGATTACTATATATCTCAAAACACAGATCATACACAAAAATAATAATAATTGAGTCCTAAACTTCATTACCATTGGGTCAGTTTCTTCCAGGGGTGAAATGTCCCTTTAAGGATGCTTCAAAAGGTCAAAGACTCGCTCCATCTACTAATCATCCATCTACAACTGGCGGCCCGGGGGCCGCATGCGGCCCCCACCTTCACTTAATGCGGCCCGCAGGTTAATATCAGAATACTGATATATTATTGATTTCAGCTGTTACAATTCCAAACATGACCCGCTTTAATTATTTCACTCTATATTAGTAGCTTAATGACTATTAAAATTCTATATATTTTTTATGTCCTATGTATTTGTATTTAAGTTCATAAAGTTAACATAAGTATAACTAAATGCATTTGAAATTAAATAAAAATGTAACTTTTCAGGATTCCAATAAAAGAATAGCACAAAAAAATCTGGATTCCAATACAGAAATAGCAAAAATAGCCGATCTACAATCTCAAAACACGTAGATCGGCTATTTTTGCTACTTTTGTGTGACATAGAATGGCGAAGTACAGCGTTTATTTACGAAAAAAAGCTAAAATACGGAGAGGTTTCTGCCCTACAGTATAATGCGATTTGGCCCTCTGGAGTGAGTGTGGAAATATAGTGGCCCTCTCCATTCTCCATTTGGAAGAAACTGGGGTGTTCATCCAAATTGGTCTTCAAGATCACCCCTGATCTAGAAGACCAATTTGGAAGAACACCCCACCGGCTGACTTCTCCATCCAATCCGCTTGGGGAAAAGGAACGGGAGTCCAAGGAGGTCCCAAACAAACATCTGGTGTCAGACCCCAAACCAGCAGGTCCCTGATGGCACCAAACCTCCCAAGGAGACAGTGGTCTACGCTCAATAGATCCGGGACTGGACATAATCATGGCCCCTGCTTGGCCAGCCTTCACAAATGGGGCAGTAGCCCTCAGTGGTGGAAAAAGTACTCAAATTCTTTACTTCAGTAAAAGTATCAATACTGCGTTACAAGTAAAAGTCCAGAATTCTAAATTAACAAAACAAAAGTACAAAAGTATTGGCATCAAAATATACTTAAAGTACCGAAAGTAAAAGTACTATGATGTTTGAAAATAGCAGATCTACAAGCGCTCAACGCGTCGCGATGCGACACATTGTGAGCTTGTAGATCTGCTATTTTCAAATAGCCTAAAATAGGGCTAAAGTGGTTAATGTGTGTTTCATAATATCATAATTTATATCTGAAAAGTAACTAGTAACTAAAGTTTTCAAATGCTTGTAGTGGAGTAAAAGTATAATATTTGCCTCTGAGATGTAGTGGAGTAGAAGTAAAAGTAGTGGAAATTCAGTCACCCTCCATACAGCAGACCAGGAGGCAACTACTTGGCTTGTAATCTCTCAAGAACAGATTCTGCTCTCCGCTTGAATCTGTCGGGGGGGTTCGTCATATCGCGTACGCACTGGCCTACAAGTGGGCGTGCCTTCAGATCAGGAATCAGGCCGCGCTTTACCCAATCAAATGTAGCGGGCGGAATTTACGGGTCTGCCGATCCTTCCCCACTAGAAACAAACCGAAACTCATTTAACAATAGCGTCCTCGGAGCAGACAAAACCACAGAAAGATATTCACATTTTAACTTGCTCTTTCATCATAGAAACAAGTGGGCTTATAACCAAAACCATCCATGTTCTCTGGGAGAAGTGGTGTTAGTGTTCGGGGTAGAAATATTGTTAGTGGGAATGAAAACATTTTGGTCTGCCTTCAGCAGACCAAAACCCCAGTTTCCTTGCGCACGGGTGCTCCATTTTGCTCCCCCCAGAGCTAAGTGAAAGAGTAAAAAACAGCAGAGGCGCTGTTTTTCCTTTTTTATTTGGCGATGGGTTCCCAGATTGCTTGGCTTGAGGACTTTGCTAGGCTTTGCTTTCTCTAAATAAAAAATCATTTTCTGTATTCATTCCTACCGGTTCTGATGTGTCGAAGTGCCTCGTCGCGCTTCTCAAAGCCCACGTCTTCCCACTGGTTGGTTTTGTCCAGGTACGTGACAGCGCTGATGGTCAAGGCCATGCTCATCATGTTGTTCTCTCCATCAGTGATGGAGGCCTGGCTGATGAGACCACCCATAGAGCTTCCACTGACCACATGCTCCTTAATGGGACCCTGTCCAGCTGGACACACACACACACACACACACACACACACACACACACACACACACACACACACACACACACACACACACACACACACACACACACACACAGTTAATGTCGGGCAGAAACCTTGAATCGGCAGTGGTGGAAAAAGTACTCAAATGTTTTACTTAAGTAGAAGTATCAATACTGCAATGTAGAAGTACTCTGTTACAAGTAAAAGTCCGGAATTCAAAATTGACTTGAGTAAAAGTACAAAAGTATTGTTATCAAAATGTACTTAAAGTACCAAAAGTAAAAGTACTAAAATATTTGAAAATGGCAGATCTACAAGCTCACAACACGATGCGATGCGTTGTGAGCTTGTAGATCAGCTATTTTCAAATGGCCATGTATATCTGCAAAGTAACTAAAGTAACTAAAGTTTTCAAGTAATTGTAGTGGAGTAAAAGTACAGTATTTGCCTCTGATATGTAGTGGGGTAGTAGGGGAGAGCCTGCACAATTGTAACGTTTTTCATGTTTTTGCTTTTAATCAGCAATCTTTTTACCTACAGTACATATGTAATATTTTCAAGCAAAGGACCTACATATGTCTGCTATCATATACCACTTAAAGTTCTTCCATTGATAAAACAGGTTGTGAGTTATTAAACCTAAAGTGGACGCTGTTCCGTTGTTACATTTTAAGCGCATATGAGACTAATTGTAACAGCATGAGTTAAAAACTGCATTAAACAAATCGTTTTCAGCTTAAATCAATTATATTTATTTCAAGCAACTGTTTTACATTGTTTTCATATCAAGGATGTTATAAGATAATGTGTCAAACATAAGGAATTTATTAAATCTTACCGGATGGCAATTTGAGTGAATTCCATGGGAAAATCCATTGATTACAGTCATTACACCTAAACAGATGGGTGTTACAATGGGGCCGCTCTGTGCTCCACTGCTTTTAGAAGGGCAGTTTCGAGGCTCCGTGAGCACCCCAAAACACATCTCTTAAACCTGTTTAGGACCCTAAAGGTGTCTAGTTATGATTTCTGCTTGTTGCCCATGTCAACTAATGTCCCATGGGGTTTATTTTTAACCCTTTCTGACACCTACCCCCAACCCAAACCATAACATGAAGATAACAGAGAATACCATAACTCTTGAAGTAAACAACATACAGCAACAAATGAACACATTTTCCTATATCATTTTGACCCAAGGAATGCATTAAAGTGGTTATTATAAAGATTCAAGCACATCTTGACTCTATTTCAGGACATAAACAGCCAAAAACAAGCAGAAAACGTTCAAATCACAATTATCACATCTATATTTCTCTTTTTACTACATTTTTAAGGTGTATTCTTTTTTACCATATGTTTTTTAGGACCTTTATGGTGTCTAGTTAAGTTTTAATCTTGTTGCCCTGGTCAAATAAGGTTCCATGGGGTTTATTTTAACCCTTTGTTACACTAGTCCAAGCGTTTCGGGCCATATTTTGATGGAATCGTGCACTTTACGATACAAGCATGAAATTTGGCACACAGTTAGAGCATGCCATAAGGAACATTTTTGGCTATAGGGCCATCGCAGATTTGTCCTGTGGTAACCATGGCAGCCATTTTCCAAAATGGCCTCCATCTGCTGTTATTTTACCAATAACTCAGGTGCTAGACCACCTAGGATCTTGATTCTGGTGACTAATCCTACATTTTCAAGTATGAGGAATACAGTGGTACTATTTAGAATTGTCTTGTGGTAACCATGGCAGCCATCTTTCAAAATGGCCACCACCTGCTGTCATTTTACCAATGACTCAGGTGCTAGACCACCTAGGATCTTGATTCTGGTGACTAATCCTACATTTTCAAGGATGAGGAAAACAGTGGTACTATTCACAACATGCTAGTAACTACCTAACTAACTACAGTACATGAGGAGGCTGATACTTGTGTCATATTACACCTAGAAGATGCTGTGAAGAAAGGGTATAGCAAGGTGACAATACGCACAGTAGACACGGATGTGCTGGTCCTGACAGTAACGTCAGCACAACGCCTCTACTTGACTGAGCTGTGGGTTGCTTGTGGAACTGGGAAAAGTTTCCGTAACTTAGCAGCTCATGAGATGGCAAGGGCATTAGGCCCAGATCGATGCTTAGCCTTACCCATGTTCCATGCCTTTACTGGATGTGACACAGTGTCATCTTTTGGAGGCAGAGGCAAGAAGACGGCATGGGAGACCTGGAAAACCTATGGTGACGTCACACGTGCCTTCAGTTCCTTAGCTGCCATCCCAGACAAAATAAATGACTGGATGGAGCCTCTGGAGCGTTTTGTGGTATTGCTCTATGACCACACTAGCGGCCAGGCATCAGTGAACGGGCACGGAAGCAGCTATTCACCCAGAAGGGCAGAACAATTGATGGACTCCCCCCAACACGAGCTGCACTGATTCAACATACAAAGAGGGCAGCCTACCAAGCTGGCCACTGTTGGGGACAGGCGATGGTTGCAGCCCCTGAACTCCCATCCCCAGGTGAATGGGGGTGGAAGAGGAAGGAGACAGGTGAATACAAATAATTTAATCCACTTCTTTACACTTGTAAACCTGTGATCTGACAATAAAGCTGATTCTAATTTTGACAGGAGGATGGGAAGTGCACTGGACCACACAGAAGCGAGCCTGGCTTTTCGGGAACTCTTCCGCTGTGGTTGCAAAAAGGGATGCCGTGGACAATGCAGATGTGTTAAGGCAGCACTTCAGTGTACTGCCCTTTGCTACTGTGGTGGACTGTGCAACTAACATTGTGTAGATTATCTGGCTTTATTGAATAGACCCCTTAACAGACAACGTCACACTGATAAGAACCAGTCTGCGCGGAACCAGTATCCGCACAATGAAACCCATTCTATCAGGTCTCGCTAGGACGCGCCTCACTAGCCAACACACAAGAGGGGGTTGGGGTGTGCTGAAATCAGCGCACCCCAAAACAACAGGTTGAGAATTGATTGCGTGAAACAATCATCTGTGCGTCCAGTCTCAATGTTGGTAAACAAATAATTGGTCTATATGCCATTAGGCTATGACTCATGAGTACTCTGCCTTTGTTGTGTCTTATAGTCCATTGAAAATAATTATGCAATACTACTACTAATAAAAGAAACAGTGAAGTACTGCATTCTTGACTCTCACGTGTCAGTTTGAAAACATCTACTGTACTACATCATTACATATTTTGATGGGTTTATTATTATTTAATTAACTGAATGCCAGATATATGTAGTTAGGTAGTAGAATGTTGTAAATAGTACCGCTGTATTCCTCATCCTTGAAAATGTAGGATTAGTCACCAGAATCAAGATCCTAGGTGGCCTAGCACCTGAGTTATTGGTAAAATAACAGCAGATGGAGGCCATTTTGGAAAATGGCTGCCATGGTTACCACAGGACAAATCTGCGATGGCCCTATAGCCAAAAATGTTCCTTATGGCATGCTCTAACTGTGTGCCAAATTTCATGCTTGTATCGTAAAGTGCACGATTCTGGCCCGAAACGCCTGGACTATGCTTAGCTTGGCTAACATGTTCAATCAGCCAAGCTAACATGTCCAATGTTAGCTTGGCTGATGGCACTGATGTCACTTTGAAACATGTAAATAATGTTTCAAAGTGACACACCTATTTATAGGGCTCTATTTCGTCATGCGTCTCGCTAGCCAATCAAAGCACACCCTTTCGACATATTGTCACGTGTCACGTGATGCTTGACCAATGTTAGCTTGTTGGACACACGGACATACAGACATACATACATACATACTGACACACAGACAAAGCCACGTATAGGAGTGGTTGCCTTCGGCACCACTCAAAAATCACACCCTGTGTGAAGAGAGTGGTGCCTTTGATGAGCCCCGTATTGATGTTGTCATCAATGTTTGTTTATTGGACATACATACATACGGACACACGGACAAAGTCAGATATAGGAGTGGTTGGCACCACTCAAAAATCACACCCTGTGTGAAGGAAGCGGTGCCTTTGATGAGCCCCGTATTGATGTTGTCATCAATATTTGTTTATAGCCCAGCCAATAAGAATGTCCGGGTGTGTCCGGACAGACACACGGACACCCGGACACACAGACAAAGTCAGATATAGAGCGGTTGGCACCGCTAAAAATCACACCCAGTGTGAAGTGGGCGGTGTGGTCATCACAGTGATGGAAGCTCACTTAAAAAAAACGTTTTTTTTAAAGTGCATAGTCCTATTTTTAGGTTATTAATGTCATCATGTGTCTCGCTAGCCAATCACAGTGCTGAATAGAGTCAGCCAATAGTGCCAGCCAATCACAGTACAGCTAGGGGTGTACTAATGTAGAGGGGTGTGCTATTATGAGCCAATCACAGTAAAGCGAAGGGTGTACAAATGAGGTGTCCCAAACCCACTTATAGGGGCGGCTACACCGCCCAAAAACACAACAACACAAATCTTCTCTGTTGGGGGTCCACAGGGAAATACATATACATTTGGGGGTTCTTGACATGAAAATGTTTGAGAACCACTTCACCTGTTACTCATGTCAATGTTTAACACAGATATTAATGTATTGCTTCAGATCCTGAGCAGAGGCCAGATAGTGAAGGCTGGACGTTACAGAAGACAAGGACAAGTTATGATCAGTCTGTCACTGGTCATCACCAAAGAGATGCTGCCCTCGTTCCGCATCGTAGCCTACTACCACACTGGAACCAGTGAAGTGGTGTCTGATTCCACCTGGGTGGATGTGAAGGATACCTGCATGGGTTCGGTGAGGCACGCACGCACGCACGCACGCACGCACACGTGTCGTGTATGAATGCATGCGGGCATTCATGTGCAGAATCAGAATTACAGCTTCATTGTCACATCACAGACTTACAGGTTCAAAGGGGCGGACATAGCTGAGTGGTTAGTGAGCCCGCCTGGGGAGCCAGAGCCCCTGGTTGTCCCAGGTACGATTCCAGGCCAGCAATGTGTCGATTTGTGTCCCTGAGCAAGACTTTTAACCCCTAATTGCTGCCCGAGCGACGCACTATGGCTGTTCACTGCTCCTAATGATTATAGGATGGGTAAATGCAAAGGACGAATGCAAATATACAGTGATCAAATATACAGTGGGGCCTACATTATTATTATTATTATTATTATTACCCTTATTATTATTATTATTATTATTACCCTTATTATTATTATTATTATTATTATTATTATTATTATTATTATTATTACCCTTATTATTATTACATTTACACTTATTATTACACTTATTATTATTATTATTATATAAAGTGGGTGATTTTCTTTTCATGGACGTTCAATCATTTTGTATTTTGTATTATTTGTGAAAAGAGAGGATAGAGAAGGAACAACAACAACACAGAATAGAAACAGGTCGAACTAGAAAAAGTGCTCCTCGGAGCACAGGTCTCCGCCAGGTCAGGTACTTATTGTGGCCTCCTGGTGGTGCTATAATAGGCCAATGTGAAAAGGGTGGCATTTCTTCTTAGGCCTTTCACGGCAATCGGACACTGCATTCATGATTCACGGCAATGGGACGCTGCGTTCATGATTTGAGGCATTTCGTTCAGAACGGGCCACTCATGCAAACTTTAGAAGCAAATCTTAGCCAATCAGGATGTAATATGACAAATTGGACAAATCCGTCTTAATCACATGACTATAGTGATATCGTGTAACGATTTGCGTGATTTATGGATAAAATCTGTAGGATAAAAAAATATGTTTTTCAAGAATCGGCCTCCTGGTGGCGCTATAACAGGCTGATATGAGGGAGGTATTTACTTGGCGTGCACACACACACACACACACACACACACACACACACACACACACACACACACACACACACACACACACACACTTCCAGTATAATTTCTTCTACCTCTCCCTCTGTCTTTCCCTCTCATTGTAGTTAAGACTAGAATCAACCATAGATGTTCCATCGTTCGAGCCTCGTAAGAGGTTTGGTCTGAAGGTCACAGGAGACCCAGGTGCCATGGTGGGCCTGGTAGCTGTGGATAAAGGTGTCTACGTCCTCAACAACAAACATCGACTCACACAGAAAAAGGTATTTTGTGTGTCGGGCAAGTTACTGAAAATGTGTAATTAGGCAGTAACTAGTTAACCTGACTCGGCCAGATGGGGGCGGTATTGACTTCACAGGTTCACAGTTTGTGTGATGTGACGCAAGCTTGTTCCATCTGGCTGAGTCAGGTTAGTTACTAGTTACTGCTCTCAAAAAGTAACTGAATTACTGAGTTACTGCATTTTATACATGTGTGCAGGTATATTTGCAGGTGCATATATTTAGCTACTAGGGCAAATAATGGTTGCTATACATGTTTGGCTACAATATTTTATACAACGTTTTCAACTCCAGCTCTGTACAACACCCATTTGCATACTATGTAACAACAACAAATCAGAAACATATATGCACATGATGTGGCAGTGTCCAGATGTGAATTATTTTTGGTTCAGAGTTTCACAAGTATTATCTGAGGTAATGGGAATTCTTATCCCCCTCTTACCTAATATTTTAATGTTGAATGATGATTCAGCGATCGGGTTGACAATGCCACAAAGAAGACTCTTACTCTTGGGGCTGACAGCTGCGAAAAAGCTGCTGGTCCTAAGATGGAAACCTCCCCATAAAATAGAAGTTTCACAATGTATCCTCACACTAATGGACATGATCTCCCTGGAACTCTCTATAGCTCGAACCAATGGGGCAAAAGAAAACAAGCATGACCTTAGCCACAGCACTGGAGAAACTTAAAACATGCTATTAACATCATACATATCTACTGATTATTATTATCTCTTTCCTTTTCTTTTCCCTTTTTATGCAGATTTGTACCTGTATTTGCTGTGTTTATTTTTTTTCTCTCGTTGTTGTTTTTTTCCCCCTGTATTTATTATATATATATATTAATGCATCTGCCATGTCTATGTTTGTTCAACCTGTGGGCCAGGTAGGGTGGGGGTGGGGATTAGGGGAAATTCTTAACTGGAGGGACAAATAAGAACCCCTTGTTGGGCAGTTCACATGTACATTGGAATTAGCTGCACAGTAGCACTGTGCAGGACATGCTTGTTCAATCCTCCAGCTATGTGAACAAAAAATAAAATAAAAACTTGATCACAAAAAAAAAATGAATTACAACTTTGAACTCTCATCGTAGCTAGTATCACTGTTGAAAGTACAGCAGTACAACATATTATAAGCATGTATTCGACATCATACGCTGAAATCTGTCTGTTTAGTTATCTCTCTCTGTCGTGTCTGTCTGTCTGTCTGTCTGTCTGTCTGTCTGTCTGTCTGTCTGTCTGTCTGTCTGTCTGTCTGTCTGTCTGTCTGTCTGTCTGTCTGTCTGTCTGTCTGTCTGTCTCTCTCTCTCTCTCTCTCTCTCTCTCTCTCTCTCATCTCTCTCTCTCTCTCTCTCTCTCTCTCTCTCTCTCTCTCTCTCTCTCTCTCTCTCTCCTCTCTCTCTCTCTCTCTCTCTCTCTCTCTCTCTCTCTCTCTCTCTCTCTCTCTCTCTCTCTCTCTCTCTCTCTCTCTCTCTCTCTCTCTCTCTCTCTCTCTCTCTCTCTCTCTCTCTCTCTCTCTCTCTCTCTCTCTCTCTCTCTCTCTCTCTCTCTCTCTCTCTCTCTCTCTCTCTCTCTCTCTCTCTCTCTCTCTCTCTCTCTCTCTCTCTCTCTCTCTCTCCTCAGGTGTGGGACATGGTGGATAAGCATGATACAGGCTGTACACCAGGTGGGGGGAAGGACAGTATGGGTGTATTCCATGATGCTGGCTGTTGTTTGAGACCAGTACTGCCTCAGGGACTCCATACAGACAAGGTAATGATGCAACCATCCTCGTCTCCTCTCATCACTCGTCTTCTAGAGATGAGTGTTTTCAAGCTTTTTAACAACAACATTATTATTATTACTCACCATTATTGAGAATTGGGACATAATCACGTTCTACCAAAACATTTCAAATGATTACTTATTAACACATTAATAATAAAACAAAAAAACGATGTTGGGTAAGAAAGCATTTAGATATATGAATTACTTAGGATTTATACAATGTTTTGGTCTGGTTTGTTTTACATCTGAACTTGCCCTCTACCAGAAAACACCCTTGTCTCAGACAAGGATTCACAACTTATAAATAATAATGTGCTATTATTATCATCTTTGTTTATTTATTTATATATATATATATATTTCTTTTTTTTTTTTTTTTTACGTTAGCCCTTTAAAGTTGTGTGCAAGATCTTTGTCAACCCCATCAGATTTCTGCAAAAACATGATTTAACCAGACACTGACAAACAGGCTTTGCTCTATCCTAAGGTCCCCTGTCTCAATTCCTGGTTTTAAAAAAGGCAGGAAAGCTGCTTTTTTTTTGATAAATGCATTAGATACTATTGCTATTAGTTGTGTCTCAACCATAACATGTCAACTCTGTAAGTCCTTCTAAATCCAAACTAAATAAAGAATACAATTTAAAATGTGTAATTGTATTAGCAAGAGAACTCCGTTGCACCGTTGACAAAGGTAATTGTCTACTCACTATGACTTTGCTGCTGAATGAAAAGAATATAACATTTTGTCAACTCTGTAAGACTCCGTCAGATATGCCATCTTATGGACTTGATATCTAAACCATTGCATGGTTTAATAGTCAACACTTTGATATTTTAAAATGTCTTTTCCCGGAATAATTGAAGAGCATTTTATTTTTCTTAAAAAAATAAAATAAAATGTTTTGTCCCAATTCTCAAGAATGGACGCATTATTATTAGGGAAAGCAGAGGCTTTCATTCCATTGCATTCTTCCTAATGTTCAGCCTTTGATGTATTTCCAGAATTAAAGTGTGCAGTCAGCACGAGGAGGAAACGATCCTTGACCATGCTAGATGTCAAGACTACCCTAGGTAAGATAGAAAGGTCCCACTATTAATTAACCACACATTCTGTGTACTTTGAGAGGTTTACACGCATGTGCACCAATATGTGGACGATGCATGTGACATGTCAAGCAGCTGACCAATCACCTCATTAATTTGTTTGTGGGAGAGGCCCGTTTTGCACAAAATGCCACAAATCATTAACGCAGTGTTCGATTGCTGTGAAATCTTGCACACACACACTCCCAGTAGACCATGGAAGAACCTCAACCCCAAAGCTACCATCTTAGTTACGCCAACATTATTCTTGGGAGGCAGTTTGGTTTGTGCTTATTGATGAAGATAATACAGATCATTCATCTTCATAATCATGTTACTCCAACACCATCTGTTCTCGTCTCCCTGTCCCTCCAGGGAGGCGGTACAGTGATGAAATGCAGCGTCAGTGTTGTGTGGATGGGATGAAAGACACCTCAGTGTCACATGACTGCCAGCATGGCAGCCAGTACATGGGAGAAGACCAGGCCTGTGTTGAAGCCTTCATGCAGTGCTGCACAGAGCTGGTCAGCCAGCAGTCTGACATGAAGAAAGACCACCTCTACCTGACCCGCAGGAAGAGAAGTAAGTAAAGACCACCTCTACCTGACCCACAGGAAGAGAAGTAAGTAAAGACCACCTCTACCTGACCCACAGGAAGAGAAGTAAGTAAAGACCACCTCTACCTGACCCACAGGAAGAGAAGTAAGGCACAAACCAGCACAATCTAATTGTTTAGAGGTGGTGTAAGTTATATACCGTTTTTTTGTTTTTTTGAGTGGTGCCAACCACTCCTATATCTGGCTTTGTCCGTGTGTCCGTATGTATGTATGTATGTCTGTCCAATAAACAAACATTGATGACAACATCAATACGGGGCTCATCAAAAGCACCACGCTCTTCACACAGGGTGTGATTTTTTTTTTGTTAAAGCCCATTATTGTGATAGTAATCATATAGAGTGCTTGTTCAATCAAAGGGGTCTCCCCGTCTCGTTAATAAACAGATTTTCTTTTTGTTCAGGTGGGTTGCTCATTTCAGCCAATAGGGAGAGAGTACCCATTTAATAGCATACAATAGCATACAGTGTTCCAGTTCCAATTGTTTCTGCTAATTTTGTTGTGTCACCGCCTCTCTCCTGATTGGATAACATTGGTATCCTGACCTGAACATGCATTTTCTGTTTAATGAAAAGCTGTAGAGATGGGAAGACCCCTGTTACTGAACAAACACTCTATACGGCAATGATCACAATATAGAGCTTCTTAAAACGTATACAGACCTGGAAATGTGGATAATACTAAGTTGAGCCTGTCTGTCGTTCTTCCCTATAACAACATAGGTGAGGAAGCTGAGGAGGAGGATGGAGGTTATATCGACAGCGCTGAGATTTTTACACGTTCATCTCAACCTGAGAGCTGGCTATGGAACCTTTATCAGCTGCCCAACTGTGACCGCAATGATCCAATCTGGTGATTTAAATCAAGCCTTCACGCACGCACGCACGCGCAAGCACACACGTCATCTTTTTTTGCCATTATGAACCATAACCAGTGGTGGAAAGTAACATGTACTCAAGTAGTGTACTCAAGTACAATTTTGAGATATTTTTACTTTACTGGAGTATTTCCAATTTGCAGTACTTTTACTTCTACTCCACTACTTCTCAAAGGAAAATATTGTACTTTTACTCCACTACAATTATTTGAAAACTTTAGTTAATAGTTACTTTTCAGATATAAATTATTATATTATAAAACATACATTAACCACTTTAGTCCTATTTTATACATAGGCCATTTGAAAGTAGCTGATCTACAAGCTCACAACGCGTTACATCGCGTCACGTTGTGAGCTTGTAGATCTGCTATTTTCAAACATTTTAGTACTTTTACTTTTGACATTTTAAGTATATTTTGATGCCAATACTTTTGTACTTTTACTCAAGTAACATTCTGAATTCCAGACTTTTACTTGTAACAGAGTATTTCTACAAATGTGAGTACTTTTTCCACCACTGACCATAACTCTGAAACTGAAAATAGCTATCTCCGTTGCACAACTAACTAAGTATAAATCAGTCATAACTCTGAACCCAACCCCTAACCCTAACCTCTAAGTTCCTAAATATAATCTTAACTCCAACATGACTGTTTTCTTAATTGTAAACCTAATTCTCTGCTCTTCCAGTGAAACCACATCTACAGTGAGAAACCACCTTCTACCAGATTCAATCACCACCTGGCAAATCACTGGTATCAGCCTGTCCAAGACACATGGTAAGAACGTGTCGTATCTGGTCATATTTTATACCAGTATGCAAGTAAAAACATATAGCATGATACTAAAGAAATATAAATGTAACCTTGCTAAAGTAAGAATTATGAGTGTTGTGAACCAGGTGCTTGCATAGACAATCAAGGGGCTCTGCTGTAGGTGTGAATGGCATCTACAACTCTTTTGTTAACCTGGGAGTCACCAAGTCTAGCTTCCTCAAGACAGCTGATAACCATTTGCAAAGGATCAAAGAACTCCTTGAACAGGTGGGGCTCTCATGACCCCCACCCCAAGAACTGTATCCTAATGTGAAGCTATTTGTGATATAAAGGCTGAACTAAAATGTAACTCAGGACTAGTACTGGTAGGCCGATAGGCTGTGTAGGCCAGGGGCTACGGCTCCTGGCTCCTGCTTCTGCTATGCTGTTGCTCTGAATAAACAGAATCATGATGGAAACTCTGGGAACCTGATGTCTGTTCTCCTCCACTTCTTTGTAACATCTACCAGCCTGGTAACCCGCATTTTGGGCCTCTTCTGACACGTCACAATGGCGAACCAGCAGATATTGTTGTAACACCCTTTTTGGGGTTGCACTTTACAAAAGAACCTGTGTATTTTGAGGTCGCCGCGGGTGCGGGCCTGGCTGTGTGAGGGGGATTGGATCCATGGGTCTTCCTACGGCGTGGAGGACCTCCGCGATGCGAGCCATGGAGACATCAGCGCGACCTGGGTTTCTACGGTGCCTATGATGTAGGACCTCGCAGCGGCTACGCTGTGATGACTTCGACGGCCTCGGGACCACATCTTAGATGGCTACACTTCTCTACTCTTCTCTACTCTTTCCATGGTGGCTGTCGGCGCGTGGCGGACGGCGTTGCGGAGGACTTGCTGGTCGCTGTCCTCCGTGGGGGGAGGAGAGGTGAGAATGGAGAGGCTATTTTTTGGCTGGAGGACAAGATACCATCTGGGAACAGCGCTCAGCTTTTTTCTGCTGAGGCGCGTGGACATTGAGAGAGAGACGACAGAGCAGCATTTTCGGATGGGAACTCTTTGCAATACAGGACGAAAGGTTGTATTTAAAAGTGGTAAAAGTGAATTAAACCGCGGAGCGTCTATTTTTGTTGCCGTGAGTGAACAGTGTAAAGAGGATTTTGTTGTGACACTTTCTGGTCACTGGTTTTTAATGTGAGTTTACGGTTTGAGTTATTATTTCATTAAAGGTACACTCCTTCTAGGTATCGTATGTGGGCATCTCCGTTGAAGTGATCATGTGACAATGTTAGCTTAGTGAAAAGCTTGAATGTTGTATAACTGGTGCTTGGCGCGAGGGGACATCGGTCGGAAGAGAAGTTTTATCGTTTGGTGAAATGTATGATTCAATTGTAGACTGTCAGCTTTCAAAGGTGTTGGCTGTGTAACATTTTATTCCAGAGTTTAAGGTTAACAGGGAGGACCTACACACTGATTGGGAAGGGGAAATATAGGTTGGTGCGAAAGAGAGCATCCTATGTATTTTCTCTGAATAAGATTTTCTGAGTGTTTTATATTTTAAGCTTGTTATATTTTTAAATAGGTTCAGTATTTTGCCTTCTGAAATCAGTCCAGCGTCATGTGACCCATGACATAGGCAACAGATGTAAGCCGATATTGTTTCTAAATACTGATATTCTTCTTGATTTTGTGAAACAGTTTGTCTATTTTTATTTTGAAATTGAATGTAAATCACTGTATGATTTTATTGTGTAACTTTGATGCCTGTATCTAAGTGGTTTTGTCTGAAGGTGTTGTTTGTGTTGAATCTTACTGAATGTCTTTCTGTTCTGCTTGAGTTTCAGCCATAGATTGGTCTTGGGGGTTCGTAAGTGAGAATGTTATTTTTTGATGTTTTTCTTGCAAACTGTTTTATTCAATATACTTTTTGCGAAAGACGTTAGAGTCTTTCGTGGGGGGAATGTCGTATCTGGTCATATTTAATATACCAGTATGCAAGTAAAAATAGATGGCTAAAGTAAAATAGATGGAACTGTGAAATGTAACCTACTAAAGTCAGAATAATCATGTTTTGACTCAGGCCCAGACTGGCGTCTGCTAATCAATCAGGGACACCGCATGCAGCTGTGAAGTACAGTCATTTAAATGTCTTTGTCTTCCCATCCTGCTCACACCTTGAGCAGGGGAAGATAGAGAGACAGTAGGCTACCATTTGCAAAGGATCAAAGAACTCCTTGAACAGGTGGGGCTCCCATTGACCCCCACCACATGAACCATCTGCATTCAAATGTGATCCTACAGTATAAAGGTGACTGATATGTGACTGTGAAAGTAGTACTGGTAGGCCGTTAGGCTGTGTAGGCCAGGGGCTACGGCTCCTGGCTCCTGCTTCTGCTATGCTGTTGCTCTGAATAAAGGCTGAATCATGATGGAAACTCTGGGTCCGCGATGTCTCTCTTCTCCACTACTTTTGTAACATCTACCAGCCGGGTAACCCGCATTTTGGGCCTCTTCTGACACGGTTAGTTGTAATAAGAAGTAGTGGAGAAGAGAGACATCGCGGACCCAGAGTTTCCATCATGATTCAGCCTTTATTCAGAGCAATAGCAGAAGCAGGAGCCAGGAGCCGTAGCCCCTGGCCTACACAGCCTAACGGCCTACCAGTACTACTTTCACAGTCACATATCAGTCACCTTTATACTGTAGGATCACATTTGAATGCAGATGGTTCATGTGGTGGGGGTCAATGGGAGCCCCACCTGTTCAAGGAGTTCTTTGATCCTTTGCAAATGGTAGCCTACTGTCTCTCTATCTTCCCCTGCTCAAGGTGTGAGCAGGATGGGAAGACAAAGACATTTAAATGACTGTACTTCACAGCTGCATGCGGTGTCCCTGATTGATTAGCAGACGCCAGTCTGGGCCTGAGTCAAAACATGATTATTCTGACTTTAGTAGGTTACATTTCACAGTTCCATCTATTTTACTTTAGCCATCTATTTTTACTTGCATACTGGTATATTAAATATGACCAGATACGACAAACGTCCTCATAAATATCATATTATACAGTATATTATTATTTTTGGATAGTGCCAAATCAGGACGGACGGACGGACGGACGGACGGACGGACGGACGGACGAGAGATGCACGGCAACGGTAATAATCATGACAATAAGCACTGTAACCATTTCCTTGCTTTCCTCACATTCTAAAGGAATCTGCGTGGCTGATCCACTAGAAATAACGTTTCGGAAGCCATTCTTTGTGGACCTCATGCTGCCCTACATGGCCGTCCAAGGACAGCAGCTGCAGGTCAAGGCAGTGCTGCACAACCATAGCCCTGATCCAGTTACAGTAAGTAAATGGCAAATGTTGCATTTATATAGCACTTTACAATAAACATTACATTCACACACACACACACGCACACACACACACACACACACACACACACACACACACACACACACACACACACACACACACACACACACACACACACACACACACACACACACACACACACACACACACACACACACACACACACACACCGACGGCAGAGGGAACCATGCAAGGCACCAACCTGCTCATCGGGAGAAATTGTTTTATATTAATGTTATATTAACGATATATTCTTAGTGTTTTGCCAATTATTTGGGGGCCCGCTTGCAATATCCCCACGGCCCACAAGTGGGCCCCAGCCCACATGTTGGGAATCGCTGCTTTAAATCATAGACTGTAAAAGAATATGGACGAATCGAGCCGTGATGTCACCCATTGGCTTCTACAGACCCGTTTTGAAGCAACTTTTTTCTAATAGTGGGGCGGCATAACACATAAGCTTTCATACAGCTTTCACTGTGAAAAAAAAACAAAAAACATGTCACCGCGACCCTTTGTTCGCTTGTTATAGGCTGTTGAAAATGGCATGTCTCCCCACAGACGCAAACCAGGAAGCGGATGGAGCAATAGATCATGTGATCACGTGATCTCTTAGATCTCTCTGCGACTGAGCCTGAAACGGTGGCTCATAGGTTGCGGAACAGCGCCATCTAGTGTTAAACACTGAAAACACTGTTTGGATGTGTTACACGTCTTTGGCGCTCTGGGCTTTGGAAACAAATGATGTTTTACACGTCATTGGCACTTAATAAGTTAAGGCTAATACAATCAAGTATAAAGTCCGACCAAATACCCATTCACTTGAATGGAATGTTAGGTAATGTTAAGTTCTCATTAATGGTGTCGCTATTTCCACCCCTGCTGAATAATTAATAATTTTAAAAAAGACTTCCTTTTTGGCTTCATATCCAGAACCGGATGCTTGCCGCCGGCTTTCAATACCTCATACAAAGACACACAGGCATGAGCCTTGAATATTTCCCCCTTTTTGAGACTTTAAAGGGCAAGACCACTTTGGTCGAGGTTTGGGTTGTGCAGTTATCTTGCCATGATGTAACTCCAAAGGTGGACAAGTAATACAAAATAATTGCTCCCATTGATTAGAAATTGATCATTCTAAATATACTCCTCATTGACTTACATTGTACGGTAAAACAGCTCTCAAAGTCACACTCTTAGCATGTAAACGAACGTAAACGAAGTTGATTCAGACAATATAGAGCATCATCAAACTCAGTAATGTTTTTTTTTAATAAAAATGTTAACTTCCTGTTGATTTCGCTGTTTTTATTAGGAAGAAAACTGGATCTGCGGATCCGGTCCGGATCTTCAAATAGTAAAATCAACAGGAAGTTGACATTTGTATTAAAAAAATTAACTGTACTGGCTTTGGTGATGTTCTATATTGTCTGAATCAGCTTTGTTTGTGTTCAAACAATTGTTTGTGTGCAATTATTTTTGATGTCTTGTCCACCTTTGGAGTTACGTCATGGCAAGGTAAATACACAACCCAAACCTCTACCAAAATAAAGCAATGAACTTGAACTCCTAGGTGCGTGTGGACCTGCTTGAGTCTTCAGAGGTGTGCAGTTTGGCCTCTAAGAGAGGGAAGTATCAGCAGGAGGTGGAGATCGGGGCCCACAGCACACGGTCACTGCCCTTTGTCATTAGACCCCTGAAACCAGGCAACCACGAAATTGAGGTCCGTGCCTCTGTTAAAGACTCGTTTCTCAGTGATGGAATCAGGAAGTACCTGCAAGTAGTGGTAAGTAACACAGACTGCACTGTGATGTGACACCGTAGACTTCCATTCAAAAACATTACTACAATAATAGACATCATTTAATCACTTGAACCCCAGCATCCATATTCTATTGATTTAGAATTGGATTTTGTTTTGTGTAGACCGGAAAAAAGCAGTCCAAGTACAAAGGCAACTCGGGTCCAGTTTAGTAAGTCTAGAGGGTTTAAGTGGTTAAATAATTTACACTGTAAGGCAATTATTATTTTTTCAAAACATTTTAACACAAATCTTGTATGGGGGGTTCTGGACAACATCTGTCTATCAACATTATGTTCAAATCGGGGTCTGCGGTCAAATGATTACTATCACAATATAGAGCTTTAACTTTTTAACAAAAGAACCTTTAGTTTGAACCAAAACAATATCACTCACCCTGCCTTTAATGATGTGTGCCAGCATGAAGGAGACTTGATGGTGCAATCAAAGCATGTAAAGCTGGAACCTGCTAAACACGGTGAGTCACTGGTTTAGTTGGTTTGGAAGAAACAAGAATGAACTCTTGAATATCAAATACTGTATATTTGTTTGGCATATAACACTATAACTTTACATACTGTGTCTCCTTCAGATGGTAAACAGGTGTTAGTTTTGGTCAGCAGCGACATTCCTGATAAAGATCTAGTCCGGAACGCACCTGCCACCACCCAGATCTTATTAGGTATCTGTCTGTCTGTCTGTCTGTCTGTCTGTCTGTCTGTCTGTCTGTCTGTCAGTCGATTGATGATCTGATCACGATTCCTAACCTAAAAAAAAATAATCTTTGAAATCTTGAATTCTGACTTTTCATTGTGATACCGATAAACAGTGGTGTAAAGTAACTAAGTACATTTACTAAATTTTCAGCACTTTTACTAGGGGAGAGCCGCCACAATTGTAACGCTTCATGATTGTAACATGCAGGTTTTCTCTTGATTGGTCAATGCCATCATAACGTCATCACATCAGTATGTGACCAGTGCTGTAATGAACGTGCCCAGGTAGTAAATAGTATTTTCCTCCAGGCTAGAGAAAGTTATCGCAGAAAAACTGATTTATCTCAAAGTTAGTAAAAAAAATCAACTTGAGGAGCCTATCTTTGGTCTAAAAATCTTTCCTTTAATGTTGCTGAGCTAAAATCCACATGGTTGGCTGCATGTATCTGTTCTTCAACAGTTTACATCGTTGTATTACTCTATGCACGTTAGTTCTGTTCTGTAAACAAAGCCAAATAGTAGGGCAGTTTCGAGGCTCCGTGAGCACCCCAAAAACACATCTCTTAAACCTGTTTTTTTAGGACCCTAAAGGTGTCTAGTTATGATTTCTGCTTGTTGCCCATGTCAACTAATGTCCCATGGGGTTTATTTTTAACCCTTTCTGACACCTACCCCCAACCCAAACCATAACATGGAGATAACAGAGAATACCATAACTCTTGAAGTAAACAACATACAGCAACAAATGAACACATTTTTTTATATCATTTTGACCCAAGGAATTCATTAAAGTAGTTTTTATTAAGATTCAAACACATATTGACTCTATTTCAGGGCAGAAACAGCCAAAAACTAGCAGAAAATGTTGAAATCATAATGATCACATCTATATTTCTCTTTGTACTAAACTTTTAAGGTGTATTCTTTTTTACCATATGTCTTTTAGGACCCTAAAGGTGTCTAGTTAAGTTTTAATCTAGTTGCCCTGGTCAAGGTCCTATGGGGTTTATTTTAACCCTTTGTTACACCTATTTCCAACCCGAACCATACAATGGAGACAATAGAAAATACCATAACTCTTGAAGTAAACATACATAGACAAATTAACACATTTCTATATATAATTTTGACCCAAGGAATTCATTAAAGTGGTTATTATTAAGATTCAAGCAGGTCTTGACTCTATTTCAGGACAGAAACTGCAAAAAAAACTAACAGAAAATGTTCAAATCACATCTATATTAATCCTTGGATTAAATACTTAAGGTGTATTCTACTTTACCCCATGTTTTTAGGACCCTTATGGTGTCTAGTTAAGATTTCTTCTTGTTGCCCAGGTCAACTAATGTCCCATGGGGTTCATTTGGTGACCATTTTAAATCGATGTCCACAGGAGTGGCGTTTTCATATCTGAACCAATAAACCCACTTTTTCATAGAATGTTTACACCAGGAATCTAATGGAAATGTCGCTGACATGGTATAACCATTCTTTATTGGTGAAAAACACACAAATATCAAATTCTGGCTTATATCAAAACACAATTTCACTGATCAGTATCATCCATCTCATCATCAAACTCCTCCTCTTCCCTCACATCATCACTGATGACACCAGCAGCCAAGAGGTCAATGAGAGATAGGGGCAGAATTGGCCCACAAGACCAGACAGGCTCCAAAATCCCTCCTTCTGTCTTCTGCCACCCCTGACCATCATCATAGGATTTAGGCCTCCAAAAGATTGGCTCAGCTGCTCGCTTGTAACAGGTCACTCTATAGTTCACCCACTGGATGTGGCGGATGAGTGTGTCCTGGCATGGGGGCAAGCGAGCTGGTCCACGCCTCAGCCTCTACTGCGCCTTGATGGAATCAAGACCACTCTTGATTCCATCAAGGGCGCAGTAGAGGCTGAGGCGTGGACTTTCTGAGAAATTCATAGTGCAAGGTCAAGCCACCAGGAAACCCCAGGACTTTAAGTTATTTCTGGGCAATGCGGAAAATATGCGACAGCTCTGCCAGTTGATGCTCAAGGCCTGGGGGAGTAAGGAGGCAGCATCCCGGCTGGCAAAATGTGAAACAGCTGCTCTCATCGTGGAAGGCACAGCTCATAAACTTGTGGCATTAGATTGAGAAGTGAGTTGATCAATACCTATATAACTCAATACCTATATAACTTTGGTGAGTTCTTGTGTTAGCAGATTTGAATGATTGTTGATGTTAATGACGACATCAACCTGCTCATCTACCTTGACACTGGCACAGGCAGGCACCGTCAGCTGGTAAATGTCACGGAGCTAGCAACCTCTCTTGGGCAGCCATACTGTAGCACCCTGCTTGGGTACCATACATGTATTCAGTGATCAGGGCTGTACTAGTTCCTTCAAGGGCAAGGTGGCACCACTCAAAAAGCTCCAGAAGAACCCCAAATTTCAAAAGGCTTTCAAGTTGGTGTATTAGATTAGATTAGATGTATTGGTCCCCGTGGGGAAATTCGTCTTCACTGACTGTACATTACATAAAGGACAATTTCACATCACACAAGACAGACAACAAGCAACAAGACAACTGGTGTTAATAGGACAGATTTTTTTCAGCGGGGCCTTTTATTCAGGACCTCGATGGCTGCAGGAACCAGGCTTTTCCTAAAGCGGGCCCTGTTAAATGAGAGTGTTCTGTACCTGCGTCCTGAGGGTAGGAGATTGATGAATTTGTTGAGTGGGTGGGTGGTGTCTTGAACTATGGAGTTGGCTATGCGTGTGATGGATCTATTGTTCAGTTCTGTGAGGTTGGGTGTAGGGAGACCGATGATTTTAGCAGCTGTTTTTGTGATGCGTGTGAGTTTGGCCTGGTTTGTGACAGAAAGCATAGTGAAGAAACATGTAGAACAGTACAGAAGGATGGGTTGAATGATACTTTGGTATATAGTGTTCAACTGTTTGGGTGTTTATGATGGTGGGGGGCTGGGGGGAGGGGGGGCTGATCAGTAGTTCCTTTGTTTTATTTACATTGATTTGAAGATGGTTGTCTGAGCACCACTTGGTGAAAACGGAAACAGTGTTATGGTAGTCCAGAGTGGATTGATTTCCATCGGAGAGGAGTGAGAGGATGGCTGTGTCGTCAGAATATTTTATGTATGATGTTATGGGTGAGTTGCTGATGCAGTCATTGGTGTAGAGAATGTACAGGAATGGGCTCAACACACATCCCTGTGGCACCCCGGTGTTGGTGGTGAGCATAGGGGATGTGGTCGGGCCCACCCTTACTGCTTGCAGTCTGTCTGTGAGGAAGTTGTGGATGAGGTGGATCAGCTGGGGGGGGGGTGTTGAGATGATGTAGCTTCTGGATCAGCAGGTGTTTCTGTAGGGAGTTGAAGGCAGAGCTGAAGTCCACGAAGAGAATCCTGGCGAAGTTGTAGGTGTATTCCTTCCCTTTTTTTCCTGTTCCGTCCCGGTGTTGGAGGAGGAGATGCAGCAGGCAGGCCACAGCGTCCTCTGTGCCCCTCTCTCTTTGCCTTGTAGGCAAATTGGAGGGGGTCCAGGTGAGGGGTGACAAGTGGGAGGATGATGTTCAGCAGGAGTTTCTCCAGGCACTTGATGATTATGGATGTGAGGGCTATGGGGCGGTAGTGGTTAAGTTCTGAGGGTCTGGGTTTCTTTATTGGTGAAAATGTATTGGTGTATGATCATCCTAACAATATTTAATGATGATGATGATGATGATGATGATAAGAGGGAAGAGGTTGAGATGGATGATACCGATCAGTGATATTATGTTTTGATTATTCAAGAAAGTTATATTATGCCTAAATATAAGCCAGAAATTGATATTTGTGTGTTTTTCACCAATAAAGAATGGTTGGACCATGTCAGTGACCTTTCCATTAGGTTCCTGGTGTAAACATTCTATGAAAAAGTGGGTTTATTTGTCTTTGTACGTTGTCTGGTTCAGATATGAAAACGCCTCTCCTGTGGACATCGATTTAAAATTGTCACCAAATGAACCCCATGGGACATTAGTTGACCTGGGCAACAAGAAGAAATCTTAACTAGACACCATAAGGGTCCAAAAAAACATGGGGTAAAGTAGAATACACCTTAAGTATTTAATACAAGGATTAATATAGATGTGATGTGAACATTTTCTGTTAGTTCTTTGCAGTTTCTGTCCTGAAATAGAGTCAAGACCTGCTTGAATCTTAATAATAACCACTTTAATGAATTCCTTGGGTCAAAATTATATATAGAAATGTGTTAATTTGTCTATGTATGTTTACTTCAAGAGTTATGGTATTTTCTATTGTCTCCATTGTATGGTTCGGGTTGGGAATAGGTAAGGCACCACTCACTTCACAAAGGGTGTGATTTTTTATTTCTATTTGTATTATCATCATTTCTACAAAGCTCTGTGCCCAAAATCTCTTCTGTCCGGTTCTCCTCAGTGGCTGGAGCAATTGATCTGCATTTGCTCACAGCCATTGACCATGACCATGTGCACGGAACACCGAAGCCCGTGTTTCGCTTTCCCCAAATGTCAGCTGTTCATTAGCGTTGTTGTGTTCGCTGGCTCCCGGGTTGCCAAATCATGTGCGTCAAACAAGCGCCGGTGTTGCCACATCCATGAAACAAGCGTGGGTGCTCATATCCCCCGACGGGTATGGTCTAGTTATATGTTTTTATTTTAGGGTTTAACATTTCTAAATTGCAGGAGCGTTTATATTTTTTTTGCAGATCTAAAATCTCACAAAGCCTCATATTGCGACACGTTGTGAGCTTGTACAGTAGATAATTTTGCCGGGGACCCGCTGGAATCCCCTCAAGGGACCCCACTTTGACTACCACTGCAGTAAATAGATCTATACAGACAGACACTCACATGGTCTCAAACAGCTTCACTCACCAGGTATGTGATGTCCAGGTTTTGAGCCGCATTCGGGCCAAGATGAATGAGGATGCGGATGTTGCTTCCTAATCCCGGTTCAGATGAGTCCACACCTGTAATGTCAGCAACAATACAAACAACTTACAACTATTTTAGATAGCAGAAAAGGGATTACATGCATTTATTCACATTTTAAGTTTCTGGAAATATACAAATATTTAACTTCAATTTAATAATGGAAGTAATTTCTTTTGTGTGTGTACCTATGTGGAGATAACTGTTGGTTCTGGAAGTATATGGGGTGGCTCTCATACTGGCTGATGCCTGTCTGTCAACTCTAATGCTTTCATCCGCGGTGTTTGCCTGGAATCAAACACAGATACAGTATAGACAGACATGCAAACATGCACACAAGAACACGCATGCATGCACGCACAGTAAGTTCAAGTACTACAGTAAAAATAAAGAGAGAGAAAAATAAAGAAATAAAGAACTAAAGGAATGAATCAGATACTTACAGTGATATCCAGGTGTGAGGCTTCAGCCATTGTGTTGATGGTGACCATTGTGATGCCGTTATTTGACGTTATCCCTCGCACGCTTCCTGGTTCCACCACAACCGGTACGCCAGCGGCCGGAGTGCCATCAGAGTTCATTACAGTAATCTAATGTGAATGTGACAAACAGCCAGCTATTCAACCTATGCATTACGTTGTGTCAAATTGTCTTTGTAGCAAATCACAGTCACCTTGTTGCCTTTGACAGTTTTTAAGGTTGAGGGAGATGATGTTCCTGACTGAGGACTAAATCGAGTATATATATATATATATATATATATATATATATATATATATATATATATATATATATATATATATATTATACTCTCTCAGACTTACAAATGGATAAATGAACACTTAGGATTTTACTGTGGAGTGACCTTGAGACAGAGTAGAATAAAGCGCAATACCTTCTGATGTCCAAACTGTTGTCTTGTTTTTTTTATTTTTTTTATATTTGTATTATTATTTTTTTCGTAAAGGGAGGTGATAACTATATTTTGACATCATCCAGAACTTCTGATGGGCCCAAACTCGGAAAGCCGTCCAAAGTTTATTCCAGACATAGGAAGGAGCATGTATTGACCTTAAAGCATGAAATGAGAAACAGCCAGAGAAGCTGTAGCAACAGAGGGATTTTTTATCAATACATTTCAATTCACCAACTATTGACCCCTAGTTACTGTCTGTATCTCATTTGATTCTGTCCAAAGGTTTCTGCTAACCCAGATCGTTGAGGGAAGCCAATCCGACCAGATCTTCCCTGAACATCAAAACCACAGTTCTGACCAGACAACATTAGAGGTGTTTGATGCCGCACTATAATTGATTCATCTTGAACCCACATCTGTCCTAAAAGCAGTGTAGCGTGTTCACAGGTGTCATTGGAGAGACTTTACCACAACATCAAAGGCCATTCCTGGCTTGAAGTACGTTGGTGTCTTCTTGAGATGGATGGTGTAAGGAGACGTGACAATCTGGATATCTGTCACCTTTGCCTCGACCGTTTCACTGCCTGAGAGAGACGGGACACACACTCAGAACACGTCACATGTTCACACATTCACAGGGACGGACGGACGGACGGACGGACGGACGGACGGACGGACGGACAGACAGACAGACAGACAGAAACACGCACAAGGTCACACTTACCACTCCCTGTCAGCACACTGGCAGACACATATATGTGGCTCTTCACCAGATCATTGATTTCAGGGAAGATGTGTGTGATGTGCCTCCTCTCTAAGGTGGCCCCTCCTTCACCTCCTACGAGCTAAAAACATACAATTGAGTACAACATAAATTATATTTACAGATCATAATGTGAAGCATTAAACATTATGTTAGACAGCTAGGATGCACCAGTTTGAAGGGTACATTTTCAATGGTTGTGGTGCCCAGTTCCAAACTTGTTCCAATCGCTTTACATTGTACTGTAGCCTATATCCATCTCCTGTGTTCGCAGATCTACATGAGCTTGTAGATCTGCAGAAAAAAAGAAGACGACTGACACGTTATTATAATGGCAGTGTGTTTGTGTATAATGGGTAAGAAATCTACCATATAAAAAAATGCCTTTCATGGTCAATTTCAAGCCCACAAAAGTGTGATCATTGTAAGACGTTTGCGTGTCAGTGTAACACGTGTCTTGTCAATTAAGACACCAGAGTTACACTCAGAGTTACATTGTGTAACAAGTGTAACAAGTGATGTTTTTTGTCGGTAACAGCCGAGAAGGCAGGCTCTCCGGTAGTCTGAGTTTGTTCCCCCCCACTTTAAAAAATCCATCTCAGCCCGTGTAACAAACAACCCACCTTCTATCATGTATAAGCATAACAAACATAAGTGTCAAACTCATGATAGTGCACCAAGCAGTGCACGAGCAGACAGCCACGGCATGGAGCTCACCAAAGGAGCTGCTAGTTTCTGCAAAGCCACGCCCATTCAGACAATAGAGTCGAACATAGAGTGTCACGTCACTTGTGCGACTGAGCAGGCACGCAGACAATCTTGGGTAATGAAGGCAAAGTCATTGGCTGCCATGTTATTTGTGTCCAAAGTGGCCACTGATATACCGAAACTAGTTAGTGCAACTTTAAACTTCTGAATTAGTCCTGGTGTTTTGGGCATAACATGAATTAGACCAATCAGAGTGTATTTTCCTCTTCAAGGTGTGCTTGAGCTAGTCTATTACTATTTAAATGACAGATTGGACGGGAGCAGCTTTCTGCGAAGAAATGTCAAATGTGCCGGATAAATAATGTAATATAGCCTAATGATTTCAGGAGATGGGGGAACTGACATTTTGGTCATGCAAAGTATCAAAATTCCACCAGAAATGTCTCCTTGTTGCTGCATTAACAGCTGATGGCTGCTCAGATGGTTCATATGAGCACACGTTGGGCTCAACTAGGCTTCCATAATAACGGTGTGCAGAAAACAATTGAGAGAACAGAGAGAAGGAGAAAAAGGAATTACAGACAGCCCAGAGGATTTGGAAATTTGCTAACAGAGAGGATTTGACAATATGCTGACCTGTACTCTCTGAAGAGAGGATGGAAAACTCTTCTTTTGATCTTGGTGAATGACTCCAAATTCCACATAGGCAGTCCCCTCCACGGCTTCACCAAACAGATACCTAAAAGCACAGGTGAAGAAAATAAAATAATATTGGCCAAAATAATGTGGAAGAGTAAATACAAAATAATGGGAAAAAAATGATGAACACAAACACTGATACAGTACAGTAAACCCAACCCGATACCGGGACCCTTCATCTCTGTAAAAATCAACCATTGCTGTTCAACCATAACCCAGTCTCTCTGTAAATCTCATCCTTTGCTGTTCAACCATAACCCAGTCTCTCTGTAAACCTCAACCTTTGCTGTTCAACCATAACCCAGCCTCTCTATAAACCTCAACCTTTGCTGTTCAACCATAACCCAGTCTCTCTGTGAACCTCATCTTTGCTGTTCAACCATAACCCAGTCTCTCTGTAAACCTCATCTTTGCTGTTCAACCATAACTCTGATTTGCACAACATATAGCAGGGCTTCCCAAACCTTTCAGCCCATGACCATGGCCCATGATAAATATGGTGTCTCCCCGGGACCGAAACATGTAAAAACACATTATGAATTAACCACTTAAGCCCTGTTTTTTTTTTAAGAAGAAAAAAAGGCAAAATATCCAATCTACAAGCTCACAATGTGACATATTGGATTGGATTTCTGAAACTAGCAACACATTTTTGACATTCTCTTTATGAAAAAATGTTTTAACGTTCTCTTAAGGCCAGCCCACACCATTGCAAGTCCTTGCAACATACAAGTCCTTGCAACCATTATCCCCAATGGCAGTTGCAAGTTGCATTGTGGACTGGCCTTAAAACTGTTTTGTAGCAAGGGGTTGCGACTAGTTGCGTTGGTGCGGTTTGGCCTTAAAGGAGAATATCGGCCGACGTTTTTCTTACCTTTATCATGATATTATGATATCCTAGGACGAGTGATACAGTACAAAAATATCATGACTCCATTCTGAATCGACCACAGCTAAAAACCTGAGATTATGGGACTTGCGCTAGATCGCATATTTTAATAGCTTTTTTTTTTTTTGTTTGTGAGATCTAACGTAGCTATGGACTAGATTTCAAGCATGACGTCATCTACGTCACTTTGCAAAGACTACGGCAAAAACATTGTGGATGATATTTAGTCCATAGTTACGTTAGATCTCACCAAAGAAAATAAAAAAAACAACTAAAATATGCGATCTACAGTAGCGCATCTAGGCTCGTATTTTTAGCTGCGGTCGATTCAGGATGGAGTTATGATTTGTTTCTACTGTACCACTAGGAACACCCTAGTATATCATAATATCATATTAAAGGTTAGAAAAACATCGGGGGAAATTGTTCTTTAAAGAGGCGGTGCCATGGTTTTGCACTTTTTCTGTTTTTTTCATGTGTCTATGAGGTTGATAGAACTTCATTAAGCCCCTTGGTGGTGTTTTTATGGTGTTTTATGTCTTCTCTGACTATTTTGAGTTTCTACCTGGAGGCTGAAACCTTGAGGGTCAAACGTGCCAATAGAGAAAAAGCGCTTTAGTGACATAGTAAAAACATACCCCCCCCCCCTCATTATCATAACACAACAGGTGTGGGCATGAGGAGGAGGAGGGACTAGGACAGGTGGGTGGTGCTAAGGTGGTGGAGGAGGTGCTAAGGTGAGAATCAGGTATACTTAATGAACTGGAGGCGTGTCCACATACAAGCATAATTTTAACAATTTTTGTACACTTTTTTGAAAAAAATCTTCCTCCTAGTATAACCATAATACCTGATGATTATATTTTAGGGGGGGGGTCACTGAAAATCACAGCACCCCGTCTTTAAGTTACGTAAAAAAAGTCTCCAAATTTTTCATCTTTTGAAATAATAAGAAAAAATAATGGAAATGCAAAAAAACTAAACATATCTACTCAGTCCCGGCCCATTGTTTGGGATACACTGACGTAAAGACCTTCACGTACCTAGCTCTGATGTCGACGCGTAGCTGGTCGTTGTTCACGTAGAAGAAGCTTCTCTCAGGGTACAGTTTAACTTCAAAACTAGGCAGCACTAGGGACAGGGATGGGAAATGCACTTTGTGTGGATTTTTGGACTTTTGTACACCAGACTTTTACTTTTAACAGATTATTTCTACATTGTTGGTATTGATACTTCTACGTAAGTAAAACGTGTCAATACTTCTTCCATGTTACTTTGTGCTGTATGAACTCACATGTTTGAATATATTTAGATACATTGCTTACCGTATTCATTGACCTCAAACTCAGCTGAGTAGCTCTGCTGTGGGATACTGCTGAACCTGGCGACCACCTTCCACACTCCAACACTACTAATACTACCACACACACACACACACACACACACACACACACACACACACACACACACACACACACACACACACACACACACACACACACACACACACACACACACACACACACACACACACACACACAATGAATTGATGCTTAAAGGGTAAGACCACTTTGGTAGAGGTTTGGGTTGTGTAGTTACCTTGCCATGATGTAACTCCAAAGGTGGGCAAGAAATTTTAAAAAATTGCTCCATTGATTAGAAATTGATAATTCAAAATATGCTCCTCATTGACTTACATTGTACGGTAAAACAGCTCTCAAAGTCACTCTTTTAACATGTAAATGAACCCAAACAAAGTTGATTCAGACAATATAGAGCATCACCAAACCCAGTACTGTTTTATTTTTTAATAAAAATGTCAACTTCCTGTTGATTTTACTATTTGGAGATCTGGATCCGGATCCGCCGATCCAGTCCGGGTTTTCTACTTATTAAAAATGGCAAAATCAACAGGAAGTTGACATTTTTATTTAAAAAAAAACAGTACTGGGTTTGGTGATGTTCTATATTGTCTGAATCAACTTTGTTTGCGTTTGTTTTTGTGCTAAAATAGTGACTTTGAGAGCTGTTTTACCTTACAATGTAAGTCAATGAGGAGCATATTTTGAATTATCCATGTCTAATCAATGGAGCAATTATTTTTGATTTCTTGCCCACCTTTGGAGTTACATCATGGCAAGGTAAATACACAACCCAAACCTCTACCAAAGTGGTCTTGCCCTTTAAAGGTAGGGAAAGTGTTATTTTTTGGTATTATTATTATTTATTTTGTCTTTAAGGTTAAAGTACTATATTGTGATAGTAATCATTGCTACAGAGCGTTTGTTCGGTCACAGGGGTCTCTCCAGCTCTTTAGTAAACACAATATAAATACATTTTCAGGAAGGTGACAACATTTAAGCCGATCAGGAGAGAGCACTGAAAATGCATTTTCTGGTCAATAAAGCGCTGGAGAGACATTACATTACATTACAGTCATTTAGCAGACGCTTTTATCCAAAGCGACTTACAATAAGTGCATTCAACATAGGTAGGGAACGAAACTACTAATCACCAGAGGTCTTAAGTGCATTTCCTGTAAAAACAAGCAACCAAGAGTATACCTAGCGCTAAGGTAAAAGTGCAATATATCAGCTATCTACTTTCATAAACACATAGATAAAATAGCCAAATCAAATGAGCACGAGCTAATAGATCCAATACAACAATACAACAATAGTTCCTACAACTAGTTAACAACAAGTAGGCCAGGCAAAGAGGAAGGGTAGTGTTTCCTGAAGAGGTGGGTTTTCAGCCTGCGGCGAAAGATGGGCAGTGACTCTGCTGTCCTGACATCAGTGGGAAGTTCATTCCACCACTGTGGGGCCAGAACAGAAAAAAGTCGTGACCGTGTCGATCGACCAGAAGGACCGTTGAGTGGCGAGGGAGTCAGTCGCCCCGAGGTGGCAGACCGGAGTGGTCGGGCAGGGGTGTGGGCATTGACCAAAACCCGGAGGTAAGAAGGAGCTGTTCCTTTCACTGCCCTATAGGCTAGCACCAGGGTTTTAAACTGAATGCGAGCCGCTACGGGGAGCCAGTGCAGAGAACGGAGAAGGATAGTTGTGTGAGAGAACTTGGGGCGGTTGAACACCAGACGAGCCGCAGCTTTCTGAACAAGCTCCAGAGGTCTGATGGCAGATGCCGGAGCTCCAGCCAGGAGGGAGTTGCAGTAGTCCAGGCGGGAGATGACAAGAGCCTGGATGGGAGACTCCTTTTACTGAACAAACACTCTATAGCAATGAGTACTATCAGAATATAGAGCTATTTAACACTTATTTTAACCAAAGTAAATCACTTACCCTATACCTTTAAATGTAAGCATGTTGACCAAAGCCACAGTCATCGATGAACACAAGAGATGGATGGATGGATTCAAAATACTACTAAACACCTACAAGCCACTGAGCAATCTGGCGCCCCCACTTCCTACCTCTTTGATCTCCTCAAACGAACCTCATGTCCCCTCCCGCTCCCTCAGGTCTGGTGACACAAACCTTCTTGAGGTCCCCAAGACCAAGTACCGTACCTGGGGCGACAGAGCTTTTGCTTTCGCTGCCCTCAACCCTGTGGAATGCACTCCCCAAAACTCCCAGAGATGCCCCCACCCTCCAATCTTTCAAAACCACCCTCAAAACCCACCTCTTCAATAAAGCTTTCCCCAGCAAACTATTTTATTTGTTGTTTTCTCTTGCCCCCACTTAAAGCGTCTTGGGTACTCTAAAGGGTGGTATATACATTTTAGATATTATTATTATTATGGAAACAATGGGGTGAAATGATTCTTTCAATGTCTAGAAAAAGTGGAACTATGGAGATAAAAGGTTTCTGCCCAATAGCAACGATTATGTCAATGATTGCACTTTTCAACAGGACAGGTAGAAGACAATAAAAGCACCTGTGAAGTCCTGGGAGGTGGTAAGACCCGGAGTAGATCCCTGATCTAGGACTGCCAGAGTGCAATGGCAGAACAATGCCATCTGGATTCTGATCAATAAAAACAATAGTATTAGTGAACGACCATTACAGGGTAATTCACTGCTGACAAAGCATGTTGCTGGGCTGACAGCAGCTATAGTTTTTCAGTTTGGTGTTTGATTTCAGTTTAGATTTGCCCCCGACAGACAGACAGACAGACAGACAGACAGACAGACAGACAGACAGACAGACAGACAGAGCAATGCAGTGCCATGGCCATGCCGTGAAAAAAGGCACAGTCATGCAGCTATGTCAGCTCTTTTTTTTTTTTTTACTATAATTTTATAATTTAATTTACTGACTCACCTGCCAGTGAGGAGCCCTTACCGGGAGGACGTAGGGCCTTCATCCTACTCCTCCCTCCCAACACAACCCGCTGACAGGTGCCAACCCCCTGCCCGTAGAAATACATGCAGTGAAAAATATCACCCTCCCCCAAACACGAGCCAATTATGTTCTCATAGACCCCGACAAAGCCGGATGCACTCCAGTGAATTCGAACCCACAACCTCCGTGGTGGTGGGCAGGGACTTTACCATTGCGCCACCCGAGCGCCCTAGCTATGTCATATCTTTACGACTATATAATATTATGTATGTAATGACAATTGGGTCGTATAAAGGGCTGACACGCATGAAAACCTGTTGATGTGTCTTTCAGAGCACGTTTCTGTTTTCAAGCATCGAGCTGGGCATAGACCACCAATCTTTTCTCCCACGGAACACTAACAACATTTCTCCCACGGAACATGGATCGTTTTACAGATGTGCCACTTCAAAACTTCACACGTTACTGTTCTTTCCCTGAAAGTGCCCTGAAAATGCATTTTTTCCTCCCTTTTCTGCCCTTAAAAATGCACTGTTTTGCCCCTGAAAAGAAGTTGTCACTACACACCCCCGTTTTTCCCTTCAACAGACATCCATATACATGAGAACAAAAGAATGTGTGTTGAAGAAGGTGTCAGACTCATTATGAGGCGAAAGGTGATTTGAAGAGGTCCTTGACCAGTTGCTCAAATTAATTAGCATCATAAAAGCAGTGATCATCAAAATAATTCAGCATTTTAAATGCCCTTCTTTGTCCCTCTTATTGCCCTGGGAATCCCCTGAAAATGTACTGTCTTGGCGATGGCAGGACATTTGAAGTTTTGAAATGGCACATCTGTAGTTATAAGCCATGCACTTGTTTCTATAATGGAAGAACAAGTTAAAATGTTACTAACTTTCCGTGGTGTTGTTGGCTCCGAAGACGCCATTGTTAAATGAGTTAAGGTTTGTTTCCAGTGGGAACACATTAGAAAGCGAACGTACAGATGTAAATCCCGCCCACTACATTGATTGGGTAAAGCGTGGCTTACATCCTGATCTTAGGCCAGCCCACTTGTAGGTCAACGTTCACACGTTCTGAATGGTGCTCCCGACAGATGCAGTAAGCAGCTCGGAATCTGTTCTTGAGAGTCTCTCTGCATGCACTATGTTAAATCCTTTTATGATGAATTGATGCTTAAACGTAGGCCTGTTGAGCACAGTCACAGTCATCGATGGACACAAGAGATGGCGTCAATTGATTCTTTCCAATGACAATTTGTCCTATAGGCCAGTCCAGAGTGTCGCGCTACAAACTTGTAGATCTGCTATTTTTGAAAAAATCGTGAAAATGTGTGCAAATCTTTGAATATATCTAATTATATAAACGACAAGTTACTTCCGCGCGCCGCTGACGCTATAGCCACAGCTCTGTAATCGAGTAAACACAAAGCCGCCAGAGCACATGTCGCCACCATACTAGCCACGGCCGACTTTCACAATTTACGGGTGGCGTAGGGCACCCGTCATTGCTCACTCCACAGTTTCCACGTCGCAACATAATTTATTACACTCACCACATTTCGGACAAAACGGAAGGTGAATCACTTTCTTACCGTTTACCGTGCGCACCAGCGACACCGAACGGCGACGGGTTTCGCCGAAACAACACGAACGGCCGCCATTGAAACTCCGCAGCTCTCTCCGTTGCCAGAATAAAACAACAGCAGCGCCTCGCCGCCTCCTTCACCTCCCCTTCACCGTGTCTTCTGCTTCCACGCTCAATTCAGGTGACTACAATGCTAATACATTCACGCTCAACCTCACAATAATAAGCTTCTCCGTTTAGTGTTTCATTTGCGCGAGCGTGGCAAACAACTACAGCGCGCACCGTTACGGCATCTGCTAAGGGTAAACATCAGGGTTGCCAGGTTCAGGTTGGCATGCCAGGTTCTCTAAAAACAGCAGAAACAAGCAACCACCTTCATGAAAAAAAAAAAAACACCGAAGGGGTCCGCCATGTTCCAGGGGGGTCCCCGCGCGTCCCAACACTCCACAGGGGGTCCGTCGACCAGCAGGGGGTCCGCGGGGGTCCCCCTCAAACATCAAAAATCTATTTTTTTCAAATTTCTTTTTTTTTTTTTTTTACTTTTCCACAGTTTTACTCCAGCGATTTGGGTACCCCAATATACACGCGCCCACGCTGGGCCCCGTGCGCGGCTGGGGTTGAGGGGGGCGTAGCCCCCCGAAACTCTAGTACTGTATATATATTTTTTAAAGTCAACATTTGTAAACTCAAATCTTTGCTTCTCGGGGTCCCTGGAACAATATATATTTGAGATGGGGGTCCGCGGCCTAATACATATCATTCTGGGCATCCTTGACATCATTTTTTTTTTTAATGAAACCTTTATATATTTGTTTTATTTTTCTATTCAGAAGACATTCGTAGAATCGGTCTCAGGCTTTAATGGGTTTATGTAAATACTGTACCACAAGCTCGACATTAATCCACCCGTAATCACTACGCGTCCCAAGGGGCTCCATGCTGGGGTTCACAGCAAACATCCTGTAATAAACTGAATGAAGAGAGAGAGAGAGAGAGAGAGAGAGAGAGAGAGAGAGAGAGAGAGAGAGAGAGAGAGAGATATGATTGTTTGTGTGCGTGCACAAGAAAGCTACTATTTCAGTGAACAATCAAACGTGTATTTATTTATTGAATTAAGTAAAGAAGTATTTGTTCATGTAGCAGTAGTGGCTCAGAGCCTCTGCCTGATGACCAAAGGCCTAATATCACCCGGGGGGGGGGGGGGGGGGATTCCCTTTAGGCTAGTGGTTAAGATGTTTGGGGGGGATTCCCCTATAGGCTAGTGGTTAAGATGTTTGGGGGGATTCCCTTTAGGCTAGTGGTTAAGATGTTTGGGCTAGTGGTTAAGATGTTTGGGCTAGTGGTTAAGATGTTTGGGGGGATTCCCTTTAGAATAGAATAGACTTTATTTGCCATTTGCACAAGTGCATAGGAAATTTTGGAGCTCAGCTCCCAGGGTCAGCATTTTAAAAAAGAAGACAGAAAGTACAGAGAGAACATACAGTACATCCTACAATCCTACATAATATCCTACCACACTCACCAAAGACAATATCAAATATAATAAATAAGCCCGTCATAGTAAAAAAAAAAAAAAAACAGTGCAAATAGTGGTGCAATTCGTCTTATCACGATCTGTCCTAATTTAGTTCATCTGCTCGGATTCAGTTCATCTGTCATATTGACTACCGTCCCTAATGTCCTCGGCTACTAAGCGCACAGTGGCAGGAAAAAAGCTGTTAAAAAAGCGTGTTGTGTGGGTGGAGATGCTCTCTGGTCTGTGGTGTCTCAGGTTGTGTCCTGAGTCCCTCCACACGAACAGAGGGTGAGCAGGATGATGTTGATCCTCAAGGATGCTCTGTGCTCTCCTCCTACAGCGCTGTGTGTAGATTGTGTCCATGGCAGGGAGATCTACTCCAATAATCCTCTCGGCGGTTTTGATGACTCGTTGGAGCGATTTCCTCTCAGCTTGGGTAGTGTTTCCATACCACACCGTGATACCGCTGGTGAGGATGCTTTCAACGAGTCCTCTGTAGGCCAGAGTGAGGGGCCGGTGACTGAGTCCAGCCTTCTTCAGCATCCTAATGAAGTACAGCCGCTGCTGGGCTTTTTTCACTATAGCAACAGTGTTTTCCTTCCAGGTCAGATTTTTTGACACATGAAGGCCGAGGAACTTAAAGCTGTCTGCCTGCTCCACCTCTGTCCCCTTGATGGTGAGGGGTCGCAGTGTGGGAGGTCCCCTCCTAAAGTCCAGAATTACTTCCTTCGTTTTGTCCACATTGAGGACAAGGTCATTGTCCTCTCCGTAGCTGATGATGTTGTTCACCTGTTCCCTGTACCCTGACTCGTTTCCTCCTCTAATAAGGCCCAGGATGGTTGTGTCATCGGCATATTTTATTATGATGTTACTCTTATGGGTGGAAACGCAGTCATGTGTGTACAAGGAGTAGAGTTTGGGACTTAGGCAGCAGCCCTGAGGAGTTCCAGTGCTAACCATGAGCTGGGCTGAGGTCTTATTTCCCATCCTCACCACCTGTGGCCTATCTATCAGAAAGTCCAATATCCAGTTGCAGGTGGGTGTAGGTACACCGAGGTTTGCCAGTTTCACAGTTAGCTTCATAGGCTTAATTGTGTTGAAAGCCGAGCTGTAATCCAAAAAGAGCATACGTGCATATGTTTTGCTTTTCTCCAAATGTTCCAATGTAGAATGAAGTGCCAGTGCCACCGCATCATCCACAGATCTATTTTTGCGGTAGGCAAACTGTAGGGGGTCTAATGAGTCCGGAATAACATTGTTCATAGACTGAAGAACCAGCTTTTCCATGCACTTCATTGCCACTGAAGTCAGTGCCACTGGTCTGAAATCATTCATTGTGCTTGTATTGGCTTTTTTAGGGACTGGTATTATGACAGAAGATTTGAAAGGCCGGGGGACTATTTCCTGTGCAAGGGAGCTGTTAAAAATGTCCGTGTACACCCCTGCCAACTGCCCAGCACAGGCCTTCAGGACTCTTGGTGACACTCCATCAGGACCAGCTGCCTTTCTTGGGTTGACCTGCCCAAACGCTCGCAGGACCTGTGTGTGTGTCACCTGAAGTGCCGTCTCCCCAGGGCTGTGGGGAGATTTTGAGGGGGTGTCTCCATTCAGTCTGTCAAATCTAGCATAGAAACTGTTAAGGTTATCTGGCATGTTGGCTAGTGGTTAAGATGTTTGGGGGGGATTCCCTTTAGGCTAGTGGTTAAGATGTTTGGGCTAGTGGTTAAGATGTTTGGGGGGGATTCCCCTTTAGGCTAGTGGTTAAGATGTTTGGGGGGATTCCCTTTAGGCTAGTGGTTAAGATGTTTGGGGGGATTCCCCTTTAGGCTAGTGGTTAAGATGTTTGGGGGGATTCCCTTTAGGCTAGTGGTTAAGATGTTTGGGGGGGGGATTCCCTTTAGGCTAGTGGTTAAGATGTTTGGGGGGATTCCCCTTTAGGCTAGTGGTTAAGATGTTTGGGGGGATTCCCCTTTAGGCTAGTGGTTAAGATGTTTGGGGGGATTCCCTTTAGGCTAGTGGTTAAGATGTTTGGGGGGATTCCCCTTTAGGCTAGTGGTTAAGATGTTTGGGGAGGTGTTACATCCGAGGGTTACTTTCTTTATGTTTCTTATTGTATGTAATACTATAAATGGCAGTCCCACTGACTCCTGCTTGTCAGCTCAGGGCCTATGTGGATGTGGGAGGAGACCTGGCTGAGGAGGAGGTGACATCCATCAGAGATTGGACCAATCAAGAGGACGCTGTCATTATAAAAGAGCTGTCAACAGCTGTGCACATTGGCAGTGTGTAACATGCGATCAGTGCGGTTACATGCTGTCCTACTGAACGTAACAATAAGTCAATACTCTGGGGACCGAAAATTTGGTAACCCCTCAGGGTTGTTATATGTATCACCCTGCTAGAGAGCACCCTGCTGTGAATGAACTTGCTTAAGTAGCATTGAGTAAAAGATAAGTGTTAACAGTACTTCTGCACACAACTCTGTTGTGTTTTGTGTTGGACACCAGTGCCTGTTTATTGTACCTGTATGTTTTTTCTTCAGTTTAGATTAGGGAAGTTAGATTAGATTAGGGATTTGATGTACTTTTGATTTAATAGAGATTAGGTTAGGTAGGGGTTTCCAAAGAGTAGGTAAGCATCTTATATTTATTTATTGATTTCTGCACGGTGGTACAAAGTTTGTATAATTTAAAGTTAAGTGTTACTTATTTGTTTGTTTAATTCTGTGTCACTCTGTCAGCAAAACAACCATAAAAGATCAGCATCAATAAAGCTCATTTCACTCACCAACGTTATGTCGCAATCCTTTACTCCTAGACTAAAGGGATTGTAACATAAATGGGGGCTCGTCACTGTTGGTGGATGAATTTGAGGTTTTGAGATTTTGATTTTTTCTGTTAGAGCGTTTTTTTTGTGGGTTAATCAGAGCAGAATGGCGTCTTTCGATTTAAATGCCTTTGTGGCCGATCCTTCATTAGGAGTATTCGATTTCTGTAGAAAGGACGATTTATTAGAATTAGCGACGCACTATAGGATCACGGTGAAGGCAGGGGACATAAAAAGTAAGATTAAGGACATACTGTTTACAAAGCTGGTAGACATGGGGGTGTTGGTGGTGCCAGCGAAAGTGGTGGTGGAAAAAGAAACTGGGGCAACTTCAGAGCAGGGGGGGGGCAATGTGGCAGAGGGAATGATGGGGTGGTGTCCGAAGAGGGAGCTACGGCAAAAATAAAGCCGCCTCCTGACGCCTCAACACCGGGCCTAGATTCGCATTCCTCCTCTGACTCATCAGACAGTGCCAAATCCTCCTTGACTCGCTCCCGACTCAAAGTGCGCCTAGCACGGCTGGCAAAGGATGAGCGGGAGAAAGTGAGAGAGAGGGAGGATGCGGTGCGGGAGAAAGCAAATGAAAGAGCTTTTCAGCTCGACCTCAAGAGAATTGAGGCGGACAAAGAAGTCCGGGTACGCCAACTGGAGTTGGAAGCGGAGCAAAGAAAGGCCGCCGCTCCAGGAATACCAGGTGCCACTGCTGCAACCACCATACCCACACCCAGTCCCAGTCGAACAGGTATAGTCCCTCACGATCTAGCAAGGCAAATTGCATTAGTTCCCCCCTTCCGTGAGTCCGAAGTAGATTCATATTTTGGTGCATTTGAGCGAGTGGCTACTGCCCTCCGTTGGCCAAAAGACATGTGGTCCATTTTACTACAAAGTAAATTGCATAGCAAAGCGCAAGAAGTGATCGCCACACTCTCTGTGCCAGACAGTATGCTGTACGATAAAGTCAAAGTTACTATCTTGAGGGCTTATGAACTAGTTCCAGAGGCATACAGGCAAAAATTTAGAGATTATTCAAAGGGCTCCAAACAGACCTTTGGTGAATTTGCCAGGGAGAAAGAGACTCTCTTTGATCGCTGGTGTACTGCCAGCAAAGTAGCGAATTGGGAAGAGCTACGTGCATTAATGCTGGTGGAGGAATTCAAAAGGTGTATGCCAGAGAGAGTAACTGTGTATTTAAACGAACATAAAGTGTCTTCTATTTCCGAAGCTGCCATTCTTGCCGATGAATTTGTATTGACCCACAAAAGTGTATTCAATCAGTCTTCAGTGAGCCCCAGCTCACCTCGAAAATTTGGATACGCGCGTAATTACGCATCCGCTCAGCGTCCGTCTGAGCAGTCTGGCTCCAAGCCAAGTGACGAGAGGGTATGTCATTATTGCAAGAAAGTGGGTCATTTAATTGCCAATTGTTTAAAGAGACAGCAGAGGCAAGGTCAGAATGGGTCTAAGGGTATGGGTCTTATTAAAACTGAGGAAAGTTTTAAAGGTCCATCTGTGTGTTTCCGCCCTGGTCCAGATCCATGTTATGATCCATTTGTGTTCGATGGGGTGGTGTCCGTGTCACAGGACACTACTGAGCGACAAACAGTTCGCATTTTGAGAGATACAGGAGCTCAGCAGAGCGTGATACTTTCAGGAGTGTTACCGTTAGGTGACCAAACGGCCTGCGGGTCGAGCGCAGTGATTAGGGGGGTGGAGATGGGATATATTTCTGCGCCCTTGCATACAGTGTATGTGCAATCTGCTCTGGTGACGGGGTACTTTAAAGTAGCAGTGCGAGATGAGTTGCCAATTGAGGGGATTTCATTTGTCATGGGCAATGATATTGCAGGAGGTAAAGTGTATCCTGTGATAGAGGTGGTGGAGAAGCCTGTGTTGGAAATTGTTAAACAGGACAATCTGTCTGTCAAGTTCCCTGACGCGTTTCCAGCGTGTGTGATCACTCGTGCACAATCACGAAAAGTAGGTAAGGATTCAGATTTTTCCGATTCCATTGTTATTCGCGCACTTGCGGGTGACAAAGTGTTGCCTACCGCTCCTAAAGCGTTGGCACAGCGATCGAGTGTTAACAAAAAGGGGGGGAAGGTAACTGGTATTGGGAAGGATCAGTTAATCCTACCAGTCACCAAGGAAAGCCTAATTAAGGCACAACGAGGTGATCACACGTTGGAAAAGAGTTTTGATGCTTTACTGAGTATGGAGGATGTGAAAACCAAAACCAGGGGTTATTTTTGTGAAGGGGAGTTGCTGATGCGCAAATGGTGTCCTCTTGGTTCCGAGGAATCTGACTGGAGCGCAGTGGTCCAAATTGTGGTCCCAACTGCATACCGACAGCAGGTTCTTTCGTTAGCTCATGATCATAATTGGGCTGGGCATTTGGGGATTACAAAAACGTATTCCCGAATCCTCAAGCATTTCTTTTGGCCTGGGCTAAAGCAAGATGTGGCACAGTATTGTCGCACATGCCCTACCTGTCAGCTGACAGGGAAACCAAACCAGACGATTCCTGCTGCGCCGCTCTGTCCGATTCCAGCCATTGGGGAACCATTTGAGCGGGTTATTGTGGATTGTGTGGGTCCCCTGCCTCGTACAAAATCAGGTAACCAATATCTCTTGACTATTATGTGTACAGCAACCAGATTTCCCGAGGCAATTCCTCTGCGTAAAATCACTTCTACTTCTGTGATAAAGGCTCTGACAAAGTTTTTTGCTACTTGGGGTTTTCCGAAAGTGGTCCAGACAGATCAAGGAACTAATTTCTTATCTAAACTGTTTGAGCAAGTGATGGAGACTTTGTCCATTCAGCACATCGTGTCCAGCGCATATCACCCCGAGTCCCAAGGTGCGCTGGAACGATGGCACCAAACACTCAAATCCATGTTACGCAAATACTGTTTAGAGTCAGGAAGGGGTTGGGATGAGGGAATCCCATTTGTCTTGTTTGCTGCGCGAGACGCAGTACAAGAGTCGCTGGGTTTTAGTCCAGCCGAGCTAGTTTTTGGACACACGGTTCGCGGCCCTCTCAAGGTCCTCAAAGATCAGTTTATGGCCACTGGTGTGTCTCCCGAAACTAATGTTTTGGATTTTGTGAAGAAGTTCCGAGAGCGTCTTAACAAGGCATGTTCCCTTGCTAGGGAATATTTGAGTAGCTCTCAAGCAGTCATGAAGGAGCGTTATGATAAAACCGCCGTAGAGCGTTCTTTCAGTCCAGGTGACCAGGTTTTAGTGCTGCTGCCTATTCCTGGCTCCGCTCTGTCAGCCAGATTTTCAGGTCCATATGTGATTTTGGAAAAGCTTGGTAAAACAGATTATGTGATTGGTACCCCAGATAGACGACGTAAAAGTCGAGTTTGCCACGTGAACATGCTAAAAGCATTCCATGTCAGAGAGGTAGGATTAATGGTGTCTGAGCAAATATCCTCCTCTACGGGGTCCATTGAGCTCCAGGGTGAGTCTACTGACTCCCAGGCTCCAGAGGACGATGGGTTAGTGTTGCGCGCGTCTCCAGCCCAACATGCCCGTCTGTGTAATTCAGAGATGTTGAACCAATTGCCCGAACATCTCAGTCATTTACTTCCTGATCACCAGCAGGACATAATTAGGTTGGTTACCGATTATCCTGTATTATTTGGAGGCGTTCCAACTCGCACTACCGTGCTTGAGCATGACATTGATGTGGGGCACGCCAGGCCTATTAAACAGCACGCGTACCGCGTCAACCCCACAAAGCGAGCGCTCATGAAAAAAGAGGTAGAGTATCTTCTCACTCATGAGTTAGCCAGGTCAAGTTCAAGTCCATGGAGCTCTCCCTGTCTTCTGCAGGTTAAATCAGACGGTAGCCCTAGATTTTGTACAGACTACAGGAAGGTAAACGCTGTGACAGTGCAGGATTCTTATCCCTTACCTAGAATGGAGGACTGTGTGGATAATTTAGGATCTGCTGCATTTGTGACCAAGTTAGATTTGCTTAAAGGTTACTGGCAGGTGCCTTTGACGAAAAGGGCCTCTGAAATCTCTGCTTTTGTAACATCTGATCATTTTGTACAATACGATGTGATGACATTCGGCATGTGTAACGCACCCGCTACTTTCCAGCGTCTGGTCAATATTGTGTTGGAAGGGGTGCCTAACTGTAATGCGTATTTGGATGATTTGATTGTGTATTCCGCGGATTGGGCGGAGCACATGAAGCTACTTCACATTGTATTTGATCATCTAGCTAAGGCTTCACTGACGTTGAACTTAGCCAAATGTGAGTTTGGCAAGGCTACAGTCACGTATCTGGGGAGACAGGTGGGACAGGGTCAGGTACGGCCTATAGAGGCTAAGGTTGCCGCTATTGTTGCCTACCCCGCTCCCATAACCCGACGTGAGTTACGCCGATATCTTGGAATGGCCGGGTACTATAGGGGTTTTTGCAAAAACGTTTCGACTGTCGCTCATCCCCTTACTAGTCTGTTAAGCCCGACAAAATCATTTATCTGGTCCCCTGAGTGTCAACATGCGTTTCAAACTATCAAAACCCTTCTGTGCAGTGCCCCTGTATTGGCTGCTCCAGACTTCTCACATCCCTTCACCTTGGAGGTGGATGCCAGCGCTGTGGAAGCTGGAGTGGTGCTGCTACAGGAGGACGCGAATAAGATTGATCATCCAGTTTGCTACTTCTCCCGAAAGTTCAACAAGCATCAGGTGAAGTATGCAACCATTGAAAAGGAGGCGTTGGCTGTGTTACTTGCGCTGCAATTCTTCGAGGTGTATGTGGGGTCCAGCCCGTTGCCAGTGGTCTGCTACACCGATCACAACCCCTTGGTATTCTTGCAGCGCATGCGTAACCACAACCAACGGCTCATGAGGTGGGCAATCCTTATTCAAGATTATAATTTGGAAATAAGACACAAAAAGGGCGCAGATAATGTGTTGGCCGATGCCCTGTCACGGGCCTGGTAAATGATATTTTTGTTCAAACTATGTTTGATTTTGAGGGTGGGGGTGTTACATCCGAGGGTTACTTTCTTTATGTTTCTTATTGTATGTAATACTATAAATGGCAGTCACACTGACTCCTGCTTGTCAGCTCAGGGCCTATGTGGATGTGGGAGGAGACCTGGCTGAGGAGGAGGTGACATCCATCAGAGATTGGACCAATCAAGAGGACGCTGTCATTATAAAAGAGCTGTCAACAGCTGTGCACATTGGCAGTGCGTAACATGCGATCAGTGCGGTTACATGCTGTCCTACTGAACGTAACAATAAGTCAATACTCTGGGGACCGAAAGTTTGGTAACCCCTCAGGGTTGTTATATGTATCACCCTGCTAGAGAGCACCCTGCTGTGAATGAACTTGCTTAAGTAGCATTGAGTAAAAGATAAGTGTTAACAGTACTTCTGCACACAACTCTGTTGTGTTTTGTGTTGGACACCAGTGCCTGTTTATTGTACCTGTATGTTTTTTCTTCAGTTTAGATTAGGGAAGTTAGATTAGATTAGGGATTTGATGTACTTTTGATTTAATAGAGATTAGGTTAGGTAGGGGTTTCCAAAGAGTAGGTAAGCATCTTATATTTATTTATTGATTTCTGCACGGTGGTCCCTTTACAAAGTTTGTATAATTTAAAGTTAAGTGTTACTTATTTGTTTGTTTAATTCTGTGTCACTCTGTCAGCAAAACAACCATAAAAGATCAGCATCAATAAAGCTCATTTCACTCACCAACGTTATGTCGCAATCCTTTACTCCTAGACTAAATTGTAACAGGAGGATTCCCCTTTAGGCTAGTGGTTAAGATGTTTGGGGAGGATTCCCCTTTAGGCTAGTGGTTAAGATGTTTGGCTTTAGTGTCCCTTCTCATGCGGGAGAGACGAGTATGAATCCTATTCATTAATTAATTTATTAATTAATTAATTAAACAAACAAACTAGCTTATCGCAGATTGTATGTATAATGTATAACATCCATTTTGTATTATGATAATTCCTGCTCAGTTATATGGTACGAGTTCCGGCAGAGTAGTTCTGGAGAAGCGGACTGATTAGCCCTGTCTTTCCCTATAGGACTGACCGTGGGTAGCTACCTGGGACATAAGTTGGGGCTTGATCAACCCCGTCTGGGTCACCTGGGCGAGGGTGTATGTTGCGAGACCCGAAACACCCTATGACCCCAGGCTACAACACTGATGATACGTCCCAGGTGCATCCATGTGATGTATTCTTTATAGTTAGTGACTCTATTTATAGTGGCCCATAGGAATTAGACTACGTGACAACCAGGAATAGTTTGGTGACCACCGGAGAGACGTGTGACAGCCGGAATGTAGACGGCATACTGGGAGCAGTATGGGTTGGCGCCCCAGGCTGTGTCTTCCGTGAGGAAGAAGCCCAACAAACCCACGGTGAGGCCTTTAGGAGGGCCTTTCAAGCAAACCGCAAGTGGAGCTAATACCATTAGACGGCCCAATCTAGTGGTATCGGCCCAAGGAACAATCACGCCAGAAGGAAATGTTTGGATCGGGATGGTGCAGAGGATCTGGTACAGCGCTCAGGTCCTGGACCTGGTGAGACGAAGGAGGAGCCCGGCCAGGAGGCCACCCACAGAGCCTAGTCCCTCCACGTGCCAGAGCCTCCCCCGAGTTCCGGCAGAGTAGTTCTGGAGAAGCGGACTGATTAGCCCTATCTTTCCCTATAGGACTGACCGTGGGTAGCTACCTGGGACGTAAGTTGGGGCTTGATCAACCCCGGCTGGGTCACCTGGGCGAGGGTGTATGTTGCGAGACCCGAAACACCCTATGACCCCAGGCTACAACACTGATGATACGTCCCAGGTGCATCCATGTGATGTATTCTTTATAGTATTCATCTTAGTCCAATGTGCCATGATGTATATTATATACAGTTGACTCAACAAGTAGTGTGACCTGATTGGGTCACCTGGGTTAAACACATTTAACAAAATGTCATTTTAAAAAGTAGGACTATTTTTTGCAAGTTTCAGATAGTATAAAGGAGTATTCCCCTTTTTTTGTTTAGCTCTCATCTTCCCTTTGTCCTGCAAACCTGACATTAATATTTTTAAGTACGGATTTGCCTTCAGTCAAATATCACCAACTTCAACTGTAGCTTCTGATATTGAAGCTGAAGTTCATCAAATGCCTACATGTAAACAATTTATTGACAATTCTGTTCACAATTAGGCCTAAAATGCAATGTAAACGTTACATTAACAGCAACAGATCAGGAGAATTCATATTCCTGCTTATACAGTTACTTTTCCATTATGCTAAGGTTCTAGATTCACCTGTGGTCCCAGGGTTGTAGATGGGTTTATCCGTTTGGATGAAGATGTGTCCAGACTGGAAGGAGACCATGACCACCTTCTCCAGCAGTCGACCAGGGAACTGAGCTTGCAGGTACACATACTGCTTCAAGTTGGGGTCCTTTTTAAATTCCAAAGCTGGGATCTACAACAGTGAGAATACATAAGTGCTCATCCCAATTATATTTAAAGTGACTTTTCATTTTGGTCAGACCATTAAGGTGCGTGTATGTAGCGGGGCTAGGGTGGTCCTCAGGTGGGTAAGAGAGAAGGGGGGGGGGGTTCTTGTTTTGCAACAATTAGTGTCAACTACTGTACATGGACCCACCAATATTTATTTTAATACAAAAAAATAGGAGGCTGCCAGAAATCTTACAAATGTCACTATATGTTGCCACAACGTGGTCCAGCAAATTAGGCACTTAATGGTCTTGTGAGTCACGTGACAATGACCGTCAAACAGGGTTTTGATCCTCCGTACCGTTTCCCTGTAATTTCCTTTACATTTGTCGGTGGGGCCTTTTACTTACCAAAGATGCCATATGTCATGAATGCAACGTTCACTCATACCCAACCTGGAATCGCATGTTAAGGGGTCTCTGTAGAATGCACCCACAAAACTACTGTCACTTCTGGCCCATAGGGGGCGCTAAGAAATGCAAACACGTCTGTCTTACAAACTTATTTTCCGCCGCAGCTTCCTGGTGTCCTGGCGGCTGCACCCCACAACTGACACAGCCCGGCCTGGTGGAGATCTGCACTCTGAAGAGCGCTCTTTTCTTGTTCATAAAATGTAAACGTTCTACCAAAAGTGAGACGGCAATTAAAATGTCAGGTGAAACTGCAAAATACATTGTCAACATTTTACAATATTGACCATGTACGTAGCTGTGCACACTGAATAATAGAGCATTTCTATTGTACCTTAATGTGTCCGATTGCTTGGAAGTTGTTGCCACTGTCAATGGTTACATTTGTGGAGGCCAACCTTGTGGTTCTAGTTGGATGGTTCCTCACGATGATTTCGATGTTCTGGGCTCCACCTGAGCAATCTTGACACTCCACGAAAATGTTTTCTGGTGTTCCCACACGCAGCAGGTTAGGAGCAGCCATCACCTGACTGGAAGGTGGGAGGGGAAAATAAAAAGGGAAGGGGTTGAGGGGGTGTGGAGAGAGAGAGAGAGAGAGAGAGAGAGAGGTTTAGAGACATGGATGAAGAACATTTAGACTAGTTAAAGGACGACTTCACCGATGTTCAACCTATATTCATATAATTGGTCCTCACTAATACTCATGATAAAATGGTTCAATCTTTTTCTACTTGGTCTGTGTCTCATAGGAGGGCTGTGGACAGTCCAGAAACCCGTCTACCAGTGACATCATCGTTAGGCATGATTTTTTATCCCAGCAAGATTTCACATTTTTTATTTAGATTTGTATTAACACGAGAACAATGGCTTATTTTATTGCATTGCAACTTTCCAGGAATAGCAAGCCTGCAGTTTCTATTAGCTTGGATTCCCCATTGATGATGTCACTGGTAGACGGGTTTCTGAAACGTCCACAGCCCTCCTGAGACACAGACCAAGTAGAAAAAAATTGTACCATTTTATCATGAGTATTAGTGAAGACCAATTATATGAAGATAGGTTGAAAATCGGTGAAGTCGTCCTTTAACACATTGACTGTCAACTAAGGACGTAATATTATGTCATCATGGTGTTTTTAGTGATTACGCTAGACAGCGCTCTTCACCAATCTATGAATGTTGCCTTGACTTTGAGAAAAGGATCCACCCGGAAATGACGTCATCAGATTTAAAAAAATACATTTATCTCGTTTTATTTTCTGAAAACGATCTATATTAAACTGCCGATAACTACAGAACGGACGATCGCGGTTACAATGTTTTGTTTTCCGGTGGAAAGAAGAGAGACTCGCCTTTCCATCGTTTGTTTACATCCAGGTTAAAAATAAACAGTTCTGTGGATCGTCAAAAATACTCAAAATAATGGTAAAACCACTGGCAGTGGCGGATGAATTAATTCATTAATTAATTAATACCTGGCAATAAATGTGTTAAACAGAGACCCAGAGAGAAAACAATGAGAATTAATGCATGCGTCTTGTTTTTCCTGTAAAGTTGCTTGTAAATATTGGTTGTTGCGGCCAGGTTGCAGTTTTCTGGGCCTTTTTCATTTTTCATTTTATTACTGTTTAAACCAGGGGTCTTCAACCTTTTCAGGCCAAGGACCCCCTAACTGAGAGAGAGATGAAGCAGGGACCCCCACTATATATTACATAAAATTGTGTTGCAGATTAAAGCTTTTCATAGATGTTGGATTCATGTTAATGTGTATTTTCAGACATTTAACGACTTAAACCGTCAATACTTAGTAAACTTTCACTCTGTACTTGGTCTGCTCTTTTTCCCCCCTCGCTAAAGTTGTCCTTAGAATAGGGATGCCAGGGTTCAAGTGGTTAATGTAAAAAACAATGATCCTATCGCACAGATATTTGGCCAACTCTGAGGACCCCCTAGGGGTCCCAGACCCCCTGTTGAAGACCCCTGGTTTAAATAGTCCTCAAACATGTGCATGCCCCCCACCCGGACAGGGGAGATATTATGTTTTAGGGCTTCAGGCTACACGTGTATCAGGAGACGGCTTGTTGCTCATCTTTGCATGCGTTCAACTTTGAACTCAATGACTAATCCAGGATGTGGACACGATCAATAAAGTCCTCCGGTGACTCTCTGCTCTGCTTCTGACAGAATGCCTTTACAGCAAGGGGTCCCCAACCGTTGGTCCACGGACCACTGGAAGAACCACCACGCTAGTGAAATGATTTCCCGTACAACGATGATTTCCAGTTACAAAATATAATAGAAGAATAAAAGAAAGAGTAGTAGAAACAAACAAAACAGTCAGACTACATGACAGCAATATGACATATAAAATGCCTGGCAGGCAACTGTGGGTGATCCTCAGGCTATCATAGTACAAGCTCCTAGACTCTGGAATGCCCCGAGCTGAGGACATCAGATAAGCTGATTATCTATACGTATGTCTTTTAAATTGATTGAAAATAAAAACGTATTCTAAAATTCACCTTTTCAGAAAGGTCTTCCTATAGAGAATCACCTTATCTATGCTGAATTATCTCTTGAATCTTGTTGACAGTACTTTGGTTCTCAAGCTTTTCAGGCCGTGACCCCCCCAAAATAATCATATTTGAACTGGGGACCCCCCAAAATAATCGTATTAGAACTGGGGACCCCCCTAAATAATCGTATTTGAACTGGGGACCCCCCAAAATAATCGTATTAGAACTGGGGACCCCCCAAAATAATCGTATTTGAACTGGGGACCCCGCACCCTGACAAGCACTTGGAATCGCAGGAGCTGAGGCATTACATTTAGTTTGACTCTGTTCCACAGATAAATATTGTGAAAATAGCCGATCAAATAGTTTTTGTATTTAATAGTTTGTTCGTTACTTTTGAAGCAGTAATGGTCAAAGGTAATCAATGTGTAGATACCCTGTGTACACTGGTTAGTAGAGAAAACAATGTCGCAGATTAAGCAAGTCATCTGGGGACGCCCCAAACATAATTTGGGGACCCCCCTGAGGGTCACGGACCCCCAGTTTACGAACCACTGGTATAAGAGGGATTATAGGTGGATCTACTTACAGTGCGGCTCCATCAGCCAGATACGTCTGTGAGAAAAGGGCCAGAGAGACCCCACTGACCAGCCACAGTACAACGTTAACCTTCTGCATCCTGTTGTAGCTCCACATATGTACGTCTGCCTTCACTGCTCCATTGTGACACTAACACTGTCCCAACAACACTACCCCCTTCCCGCCAGGCCCTCCCCTAATGCCAACGGTCAGCCTCCAACCCCCCACCATGCCCCGTGCATCATGTTGTCTCCCCTCTGAATGTTGACGGCCCTGTTTGTGAATGTAGGGCTGTGAGGTATCAGGGCTCAGTGGGCATTTGAACACAGTGGGTGAATGCTGATAAAAAACATGAAATGATCTACAGTATATTGTTGTTAAAGCTGACACGATCCTTTGCTTAGCACAAACAGTAGCCTATTACATATAATCTATTTGGACATGAACACAATGTGCTCAGTAATCCTAAAAATACATCTACAGATCAAACAGAAGACATGCTGTTTACAGTCAGCAAACAATCCAATCTGGCAAAATGACTAATTTTGTCTAATTATTAAACCCATCCGGGAAAGCATCTGTGTCATTTTAGATTTGAGCTAAAAAGGCATTATTGTATAATACTTTGGCTATTCAAAAATAGCAGAGTACAAGCTCATAGTGTGTCACTTTGTGCAGCGCTATGAGTTTGTAGATCTGCAAATGTTTTTTTTTGCACCAATTGTCACGAGTTTTCAAAAAATAGCAGATCTACAAGCTCATAGCGCTATGAGCTTGTAGATCTGCTATTTTTTTGAATAGCCAAATAATCTTAACATGGCACAGATGCGTTCCCAGACTAAATGGGTTAAGAGAATAAATAGTTAAAAGGCTAAAAACTAAAACGGGGGTCCTCAGAGTTACTACAGGTGGTCCGCCAAATCTTTGTGTGATATGATTTTTTTTTTTACATTAACCACTTGAACCCTAGCATCCCGTTTCTGAGGAGAACTTTAGCCAAAAATAGCAGATCTACAAGCTCACAACGCCTCGCAAAGAGGTATAAGTGTAGAGGGGAAAAAGAGCAGATCAAGTGAATACAAAAAGTTTAATCTGAAACACAATTTTATACAATATAGAGGGGGTCTCTGCTTCATCTCTCTCTCAGCTAGGGGGTCCTTGGCCTGAAAACGTTTTAGACCCCTGCACTAAAAAGAATGATAACTTTGCGGTATGTTCATTCTCTTTCTCTCAGGCGCTGTGTGTGCGTTTGTGTGTTTGAGCATCAGGGATAGTCAAACAATGGTCGAACGATGAGAAAGGGATGGAGAAATGTAATTTTTGTCTCCGCCAGGAGTTCTCGTCCTTCCGTGTGTCCACCAAGCTACCATTGGTCAAGCTTCACGTGACACGTGACAATATGTTGAAAGGGTGTGCTTTGATTGGCTAGCGAGACGCATGATGAAATAGAGCTCTATAAATAGGTGTGTCACTTCAAATCTTTTGAAGTGAGGTAAGACAGGATTAATCAGGAACAGTACTGGCGGAGACCTGTGCTCCGAGGAGCACATTTTCTAGTTTTTATTTGTCTTTATACAAGATGAGTATACACAATATAACAGGTTGAAGTGCTATCGAAACAGTGTCCGTCACTGTCCAGTTTAGGGTTAGCTTAAATGTGTACACGCTCAGAGTTACACGCCTGTAAGAGTCCATTTGGAACCCCCTCAAGGAACCAGGAGTCCCTGGACCATACTTTGAGACCCACTGGTGTAGCACAGTGTTTCCAGTGAGCCAACAATCTGACTCTGTTTGACCAGAATGGAACAGAGCCTTCATTAGTATCACTGGTAACACTGTTGTCATAACGACTAAACTGGGAGAAAGAAAAGAAAAAGGGTTAACCTTTAAATTGTATGAATTTTATTTGATTAGATTTTGGGGTCTCAATAGAAGTGAGGTTAGGTTATGCAGCTACACAGAGGAAGAGGAGGGTGGATGAAGGTGAGTTAACCCTTCAGGGTTCTTGTCGTAGGAACCAGATATGGTTAACTCTTTGGGAACCAGGTGGTTAAAGGCGTAGTTTACCCCCCAAAAATATGTTTTGTCGCATTCCTGAGCCAATGATTTGATGACCAGGTCATTGGTCAGTATAGGAGACTCTTTGAGACTCCGCCGGTCATCATGTGACAAAAACAAAAGAATGTCCATGAATTCAAGGCTTCGTGGGGTGTTTAATTGATAGTAAAATCAGTCATTTTTTGGGTGAACTACTCCTTTAAGCCCTTCAGGGTTCTTGTCGTAGGAACCAGATCTCGTTGCGTCTGTGCGGAACGCCAGGGTTCTCGTAGACGGCCACCATGTAGACGTCGCGCCTCACGTCGCCGTGGGAACCAACTCCGCCCCCCGTGGTGATGATGTCATCACGATGCTGCGGCGGCTGGTCGCCGTGGGAACCCAGGATGTCCCAGAGCAGGCAGATCTGATGGCCGACCGTCTCCTCTGTGGTCGTCCCCAAGAAAGTTCTACACACACATATTTATATTACTATCAATGGTAGAAACAGTACTGTCATATAGACGGGTTTCCTGTTAGTAAACATGAGAGGAATATGACCGCGCAGAGGAGGGGGAAGCCTATGGGTGCGTTTGGAAATTACGCACCGGAGCACACTCGCCTATTAGTTTGTATTGGCCAGTGCGCTCACTGCCGCTCAGGGCTGTATTTTCGAACGCGCCTTTCACCCGGGCATGCACAGATTGCGCATTCTGCTCTGTGATGACGTCGCGCGGAAATCCGTCTATGTACAAGGTAATAACTAGGGGTGTGCTGATGCACTAATTTCACAATACGATACACGATATTGGGCTCACGATATCGATACGATATATACGATGTATGGCACTTTTTTATTATGAAAATATATGGTGGGGGAGGGAAGCAAATGCAAAAAATACTTCTGTTTTTGCATTATTATTATTGCCAAAACAAAAATATTTTATTATTATTATTATTATTTAAAAAAAATTAAACGCCAAAATGATACATATCGCCACGAAAACGTATCACGATATATCGCGGGACGATATATCGGCACACTCCGAGTAATAACGCATATCGGCGGTTGGCAAACGATGCTGATATCCTATTGAAGCACAATTGTGTATTATTGTTAGTGTTGAAGCAGAGTGTTGCATCATCGTTAGTATTTTTTCATATTCACCGGGTAATAACGCGTATCGGCGGTCGGTAGATGATGGTGATGTCGGGGTCGGTGGGAGTGGGCGGGACTATCTGGAACTCCGCAGGGAGGAAGTATGATGTCATCACGTCTCTATGAAACAAGTTCCCGTCATGCATCTGGAGGCTGTTAACGATGGGGATGGTCATACCCAGATAACGACCTGCATGAATTAACATAAATAAAATGTTAAGGTTTAATGAAGAAGGAGGGGCTAAGTGGTGCAGTGGGAGGGGCTAAGTTTTGTAGTGGGAGGGGCTAAGTGGTGCAGTGGGAGGGGCTAACCTTTACAGTTCTCCTTGCAGATGTATTTCATTAACTTCATGAAGGCCAATGAGATGCTCTGCTCATACAGCCTCTCTGATTGGCTGACCTGAGCCCAGTGACCTGCTGGATACAAACGCTCTTCATACAATACCTCACCTAACTAGCGCACACACACACACACACACACACACACACACACACACACACACACACACACACACACACACACACCCCCAACGTGTCGGATAAAGCAGGAAGTAGCAAAGCATTGACATAAACAATAAGACATTAGTGAAAATCACAAATACACAGTGAAAAAATGATAAATATTCATATGGGGAATTAAACAAGAGACTTAAACACAGTCTACACCACTGGTTCTCAAAGTGTAGTCCGGGGACCCCCAGGGGTCCTTAAAAGTTCCAGGGGCTCGCCAGCAAAAGGTGTTGATACAGCATCACAATCAGTTTAAACAGGCCCTTAACACATTCATTGCCAGGTATTAATTCATTAATTCATCCATTCGACACGGCCAGCGGTTTTACCTTATTTTGAGTCTTTTTGACGATGCACAGAATTTCTTTTTCAACCCGGATGTAAACAAACGATGTCTCTGTGGGGAGACGAGTCTCTCTTCTTTCCACCGGAAAACAAAACATTGTAACCGTGATCGTCCGTTCTGTAGTTATCGGCAGTTTAATATAGCTCGTTTTCACCAAAGTGTTATGGTTACAGTATATATTCATTATAAGCAACCCTGATGAAGAACCTCTATTCTATTGTTACATTGTATTTTATTGTATCCTATCCTATATTAAATTGCCTAATGGATGGACTTCACGAGCGTAACATCCAGACCGGAGAGGTGCACAGTTTCTCCGATCCGCAACAAACTTGGCACAAATGCTGCTCAGGGGTCTGCCATGGCAATAGTCACACCAACAATACTAAATTGCACACATAGGGGGCGCTATAGCAATGTTACAGCAGTGTTTAACTCTACAAATGGCCATAACTCACTGACCATTACGCTGATCAGCGCAGTATAGGACTGGATAGCGGCCTGAAATCTATAAAATACAATAAAAGTACGTTCTCATGTGTAGAAATGGGACAGGAGTATTGAATTGTAATAGCATTAGTTACTAAAGTGTTAAAGTACCCTCTCATGTGTAGAAATGGGACTGAAGGGAATGAGCTCCCTCTGCTGGTTTCCACTGGTCATCTCCTGAATGGGTCCAGTCATTTCTGTAATATAATAATAATACATGAATGGGTCCAGTCATTTCTGTAATATAATAATACATTAATGGGTCCAGTCATTTCTGTAATATAATAATAATACATTAATGGGTCCAGTCATTTCTGTAATATAATAATAAATGAATGGGTCCAGTAATTTCTGTAATATAATAATAATACATTAATGGGTCCAGTCATTTCTGTAATATAATAATAATACATGAATGGGTCCAGTCATTTCTGTAATATAATAACATACTACTACTACTAATAATAATGTATAAATAAAATATTTACGTATTTACATTTAGATAACATAATCTCTGAAACATCAAACACATATTTAAGGTTTATAATGACATTTATATCTATATAACAGTGACAGTGATCCCCAATAAATCAATCAGCCAGCAGGCTAAGCATTGGGAGAAGTTTAAAATCACATAAGACTACAAGGGTTCCAATAACCCGTATATCGTCTCTGTCGGGTGGAAACCTCATATGTCCAAAACTGTTACTTCTCAGGATTCAAAAATACATTTAAAAAATGGCAAAAGTAGCAGATCTACAAGCTCCAAACGTGTCTCTTGTGGATCTGCTACTTTTGATGCTTTTGTGTGACATTGTAGTATGATCAAAATGGTAAATGGTGCATTTATATAGCGCTTTTATCCAAAGCGCTTTACATAGATTGTGCATTACATTCACCCATTCACACACAGATGGAGGAGGAAACCATGCAAGGCACCAACTTGCTCATCGCGAGCAATTAGGGGTTCAGTGTCTTGCTCAAGGACACTTCAACACTAACTCTGCCCACCTGCCCACCAGCCCGGGATCGAACTGGGAACCTTGCGGTTTCCAGTTCACTCTACCCGACCACTCTACCACTCTATTAGGGGTGTGCCGATACACTAATTTCACGAAACGATACACGATATTGGGCTCACAATATCGATGCGATATATGGCACTTTTTTATTATGAAAATATATGGGGGGGAGGGGGGGGATGCAAACAAATAAAATAAATCGTATCGCGATATATCGTGGGACGATATATCGGCACACGCCTAATATATATATACACATCTAGGGATGGGACCATATGAAAATGACATGTCACGATTGTGGCAATAATAATTGCCATTAAAGATATTATCACGATAATCAAAATATGAGTAAACTTAAAATGCCACTTTGATAAACCACTTGAAACCCCCAGCATCCCTATTCTGGGGGGAACGTTCGCCAAACGTAGCCAATCTACAAGCCCGCAACGCATTGTGAGCTTGTAGATCTGCTGTTTTTGGTGAAATAGAGTGAAATAAGAGCGTACCAAATGCACTCTTTACAGGTCAGTTTTATCAAGTATAGAGGGTTTAAGCGGGACTGAATTTGCATCTCAACAAAAGCTAATTCATCCTAGTGTACGACGGAGGACAATTTCACGATAAATAAAAAATGTATTGTAACAGAGTATATTTCTACATTGCAGTATTTATACTTTTACTTAAGTAAGAAATGTGAGTACTTTTCCCACCACTGATCATTATTATTATCATCATTATTCTACTCACCAGGTGGTACAGTCACATGGTGAGTGCTGCCAACCGCCTGCCAATGATGTAACAGTCTGTCGCTTTGCTCCTCGTTCATTGGCTGAGGGCCTGTGATGTCGTCAGTGATGTCACCATCATCCTCATCCAATCCGTCCAGGTCTTCCAGGGAAATGAGAGCCATGTTGACCTTTTACACACAGGAAGTAACACACAGGAAATACAATATGTTGTTACGCTCCACATATCGAACAAACTCCTAGAAGACTACAGGTCTGGTCACAGCTAAAGATAAACTTTCAGTTTGCTGCTGCACTTTACTGAGGTGCTTATAAGCAGAACAAATGACTTTAAAAGTTGACTAGAACCTGCTTTAGTCTATGTGCTCAACAGTGTTGTCATGTCTGCTTATTATAAGCTACTTGTTAAGTGTCTTGTAAATATTGGTTGTAAGTTATTTTTTTTTTATTGGGCTTGCTCAGGTGAGATTAGTATGTAATATCTCATTACGACCTAACCTACGACATAACCAAAGGATGGCAACAAGGCACACAGCTTGGCAGAATTTAACATAGTTTATTTTCCCAGGGAGTGTCAAGTATAAAGTAGCAGAAACAAAGGCAACTCATCAAAAGATCAGGACATTCAAAAACAAATGATTCAAACGATCAAATGCATGAATTAATTAAGTATTATACAACCAATAACCAAATTCTTATGTCAACAAAGTCCTAAATAACAGAACACATTTTGACCATGATTTTAATAATACATAAAAAATAAAACTTCACCTCCTGGGAGATATAGTGACAGCTCCTATCACCTGAATAAAGAGAAGGCAGTATGACTGCTAGCAGAACAACAGCTCACCCCTTATATACCCCATAGCCCCTCCCACACAACATGGCCCCTCCCACCAGCCAGACCAAAATAATTCAGGGTGATTTATAATACTGTGTCCTTCCTGTTCTTCAGAAATAAACCAGCACAACAATACATTCCATTTAAAGTGTTGATAGATAGTTATTTAAACTTTCCTTTCAGTCATAGATGTTTTAACTTTCCGTCCAGTACTGTCCAGTGTCCCTCTTTGACACATTCAACCCCTTGTCCACAGACAAGGAGTTGGTTTGGCCCAATTTGGCCCCGATCAGTGGTTGGCTACAGGTGTGTGTGTGTGTGTGTGTGTGTGTGTGTGTGTGTGTGTGTGTGTGTGTGTGTGTGTGTGTGTGTGTGTGTGTGTGTGTGTGTGTGTGTGTCTTTGGAAGCCTATAATGACCTGAACGGTCAGAGAGAGAGAGAGAGAGAGAGAGTTTAATCAGTTTAATCTGAAACATTGTGTTTCAGATTAATTTTTTTTTTACTTGGTAAACATGGGGTCTTGGGGCACCATGTCTACACATTGCAGACAGGTGCTCTTTTATGGCCTTTTACCCCATGCATGTTTGTGCCGAATCTGGGTTGAGCGAGGTTCCCTCTCATAACGTATCCATAGATCAGATGATCGGTCATTGGTTGATCGGCTTCGTTACCTTTTCACAATAAGAGTCTTATAAAAAAACGTAATCCATAAAAAAACGATGAAAATGTAACAATTTCAAAAACTGTGACCTGTGCTTGTGGACGTCCGGAAGTGATCGGTGTGCATGTATAAGTTCATATTTCCTACATACCTACCGTTAGTTTGTTTTTTATTTTATAAAAAAAATACAATGAAAAACAAACAGGAGGAGTTGCTCCTGTTGGTGTGGTTTCTTCAGGAGCTTCGAGTTCTCCATGAAGAGACGTTTGTTCTCCTCAGATTCATTCTGCAGTTTCTGCTGCATCATCACCTGTTCTCCTGACTGACACCTGATGGAGACACACAGAGACATGACATGATATGAGAGGGACGTGCGTGCGTGCGTGTGTGTGTGTGTGCGTGCGTGCGTGTTCTCACCAGTGTGTTCATCTCCATGAGTTCCTTCTCTTTCTGCTGCAGCTTCACCTTCAGACTCTCCACCTGCTGCTCCAACTACAACATATGAGAGAAAGAAAGAAAGAAAAAAGAAAGAAAGAAAGAAAGAAAGAAAGAAAGAAAGTTAATATTGTTTCAGGAAAAGTACTGGCTCAGTTTTAGTGAGCCCTCATGTTGTGACAGTTTGTCACCAGCAGAGGGCAGTCATAGACAGCCAGTGTTCAGTGATGTGAATGTTTCTAGTGACAGATGACACACAAACACTCTTTATTTGACTTTGGTCCAATTTCATACAAACTCTTGTAGTATCATCTAACTAAGCAGTGTTTGATATAAAACTACAGGTGTATTGTGTGTTCATTTACCAGACTCTTCTCCTCTTTCTCTGCTTTCAGCTGTTCAATAAAGGCCTCCCTCTCTGATAGAAGCATGTGTTCCTGTTTGGAGGGATGAAAATAATACAAATTTTAAAAAGCAATATCTCTGGAACGCCTGGTTGAAATGTCATAACATCTGGCAAAAATGTGCACTTTGAACTCTAGGATGAACTAATTACAATGTGGTGTTCAAATGTGAAAGGTCAAGATAACTGTGAACAGTTTTGATTGAATTTAATTGATTCAATTAAAAGTCTTCACTATATGATAGAGGCCCTGGAAAATGAGATGCTACATGTCAATGGGCTTTCCTTTCAATACATTCTAACACATTATGACTATGCACATACATGAATGTACATCAATCTTGCTGGTGGACACAACCAGATAAGATTAAGAATAACATATTTATCCATTTGGTAAAGGGTGAATCACATTAGCATATTTGCATTTCTACCAGAAGCGATGAGTGTGATTGTTATCAAACCATAGTTTCATCTTCATCTATCACAGTCTTAGCATCATCCTGTGTCTTGCTGGGAGCTTCACTCATGGTACCACGTCCTGAAGAGGACGTTATTGGTCCAGAAGGTATCTTCAGCAGCCAATCAGAGACCTTGCCAGGTGACAGGCCGTATGAATTTCCTGTTTCAGAAGGTGTTCCACCGCTCACTGCAACACAAGGCACAGCAAGATATTTACATTAATTAATTAATTAATTAATTCATGTAACATTAATTAATAATAATTATTATCATAATCATCATCATCATCATAATGCACAATTGCGTACTTAAATATTAACAAGAAATACAGTTCATGCACTGTTACTGAAAGAACTTCTATTAAAGTCTAGGTCATTTTTTTAAGTTATCTGAAATATTTAGAACAGTGATTCTCAAACATTTGTAATTTCAAAGACTCCCAGAGTGTACAAATGGAACAGAATGGTCCATTTTGTTCCATGTGTACACTCTCAGAGTCACAGTCCTGTAAGGGTCCATTTGGTTCTTAACTTTTCCGGTTCAATCATTTAGCTGTGGACCCCCTGGAACCACCTAAAAAGACCCCACTTTTAGAACCATTGCTTTAGAAGAATGTGTTAGCAGATCAATTCTATTGATACTCACTGCTTGGAGGCATATGGCCTGTGTCTATGCTGTTCCTTCTCCTCCTGACAGCTGGCAGGGTTGGTTCTTCTGGCTCTTTCACCACAAACTTCAACACCCTGTCTATCATCTCCTCCTCTCTCCTCCTCCATTGCTCCTCTTTGTCTCTTAATGTCAAGTTCTTATCCAGTCTTTCAGACAGAGTTATCTGTCTTGTCTCACGTTCCACCCTGAAGTGTCCTCTGTTCCTCGTCACCATGTCTTCTAGTTTCTCCATCAGCTCTGTCACTTCTGAAATGTCCCTTTTGAAGAAGTCTAGAACATGGTACCTGTAGCCACATTTATCCAGGATCCACCTCAGAGGTTCTCCTTCAGACTCTATGTACTCCTCAACACGTCTCCCTCCCAGCCACCATCCCCATGTGAACAGAACCAGAGTGTGTCTCCAGACTCTTTTCCCCAGCAGCTCCATTTGTTCCTCCACTGATCTCCTGTCAGCTTCAGAGAAACTGGACCTGACATCAACAGTCACCAGGACAGCGTGGGGTCCAGGAGAACACAGAGTCACACCGTGTAGAAGGACGTCTTTGATCTTCTGTGATGGAGGTGTAGTCGACCAGTCTGGACAGTTCACCACACTCACTTTTCTGTCAGCAACTCGTCTCTGTTGTCTGACACATTGTGTCAGTTTAGTCTGGGTTTTAAACTCCTGGAATATGAGGTTTACAGTATGTTAGTATGTGTCATAATAATCAATACATTTGATTTCGTTTTTTTTTTTTAAACCTTCATTTAAATAATTCCGTCCATATTGAAGAGTTCCACCTCAAGCTTGACAGAAATTAACACATTGGTTTATTATTCTCCATCACTTTTCTAACAGTGCCACTACAAATTAAACAGTAATGAACTATATGGAATCATTCAACAAAATATACCTGGATGTGGTAAATACTTGTTCAGTAAAGTGCTACTATATGGAAGTATGCAGAACATCAAACTGAACTGTGACAGTTTGCTAAAACAGATCCAAGTGAAATGTGAAAATAAAACAGAATGAAAGATTACAGACAGGATGAAAATCATGTGTTAGATTGTGTGTAAATCTGTCAATCAGTTTTTAACCACTGCATGTAAATCAAACAGGCTAAGGATAAAGACAGTTACCATGACCATGGTGATGTGACGGAGAACACATCACTCATCATCTAATGCAATATAATTATGATTGGCACACCTGAGTCAGAGACCAGCAGAGCTTCATTCAATAAGCAGCCCAGACAACCGGGCCAGAGCTGTGCATTTGAAAAAAGAAATCAGTGTTGTGTGTGTGTGTGTGTGTGTGTGTGTGTGTGTGTGTGTGTGTGTGTGTGTGTGTGTGTGTGTGTGTGTGTGTGTGTGTGTGTGTGTGTGCGTGCGCATGATGCAGGGAACTATGTTTATTTTAATGTGCCAAAGTTTATGTTTCCTTTACAATTAACAAATGTGAATGATGTTTGGTTAAATTAGTCTGTTTTACCTTAGCCTGTTATGTTAGTGAAGTGCAGCTTAATTCCATAATGTGCCTGTTATTTATTGATGCTTGTGATGTATGAATCTATGTTGACTGTATTTATTGTGTAAAATGCCAAATCTGTGTTTATTTCATTTATGTAAAGTTAATGAGGTACATGTGCCAGGTGTTGCAGATCTATAGCTAATTAGTGCTCCTTTTCCATTTGAAGAAAGTCACTGTGATTATTTCCTAGTGTTCTACATGATTGTAAACTGTAATTTGTGTCATTTTATTGTCTTTATATTTCTCTGTATTAGATACCACACACACAAACGCTGCATTCCTTGTACCATGTGCTTCATCAGTAAAGCCTCCTAAATGGATTCTCTGACCGGAGTCTATTCTTTCACACGTGATTAACTCAAACCATTGTTGCATGAGGTCCCATCCTCACACAGTGGTTCTCAAACTTTTTCATGTCAAGTTTGTATTTGGCCACGAACCCCCATCTGAAAATATTGTTCCAGGGACCCATACAAGAAAGTTACAGATCTACACGCTCAGAACGTGTTGCAATGTGACGCTTGTAGATTGGCTATAGCCAATGTATATAGGATTAAAGTGGTTCAACTGATTTTGATGCTAGCTTTGCTGGGGACCCCTTGGGACCCCCTCAAGGACCCCCAGGGGTCCCCGGGCCCCACTTTGAGAACCACTGCTCTAATGACAGAACATTCTGTATTGATCACTGACCATTTATTAGTCACATGATTGTCAACCATTAATGACAGCACATACTGTCACATTATCATCAGACAACATAATATTTGATGTCTGTTTACTTCTTTACATCAAATGTATTCACTCACCTTCCAGTAAGTGAATGTAAACACATAGTCCTGCAGTATGAAGTTTCCAGCTCTGCTCCTTCCATTCTGCTCTCCTCCAACCAACATCAGCCTGACATCTGGAACACTCTGATGTTCTCCTGGAACAAACTCTACATTAGTTCACTTAACACTGATGTGACTGTTTATTATTATATACAGTATATACAGTACAATGAACACTGATGTGACTGTTTATACAGTATATAGAGTACAATGAACACTGATGTGACTGTTTAGGACCTGGATTCACATTCAGCTTTATTAATTATTATTTATAAAACATTCTGACTGAACTAATGTATCACTCAGGATATACAGAATGTTACCATGAGAACAGTTATGTAAATGTGTTGAACAACAATAAACTGATCTCTGAATATGTCTTTCCATCAGCATAATGTCTTATATGGATAGAATGTTCTCAGCAACTTACATGATAATACACCCAATTAGATATAAATAAAAACATGAATATAAGGAAATCACTGCAACACTCACCTTCAAACAGAGCTTTCAGAGCAGCCCTCTGTCTGTGTGTCCTGATCATGAATGTCTGGACGTGTTCCTCTATGTTCCTCTTCCTCTCTGACAACTTCTCTGAAACATCTCCATCATCTTCATGGTGTCCACCTCTGTTTCCTGACACCATCTCCTCTATCTTCACGAGCAGCTCTGTGACCTGAGTGTCATCTCTCTTCTGATTGTTGAAGACATGATACCTGTTCCCACATTTGTCAACAAGCCAGCGGAGGTCTTCTCCTTCAGCCTCAATGTGCTGCTCAATGCTTCTGTCTCCCAGCAGGTCTCTGTAGGTGAACAGTACTACAGCGTGACTCCAGAGTCTCTGTGGCAGAAGTGTCATGTGTTCCTCTACTGCTACTCTCTGTGCTTTGGTGAATGCTGCATAAAGAGGAACCATCAGAAGAGCAGCATGTGGTCCAGTAGGACAGAGACACACAATGTTCTGGATCTCCAGTTTGTCCATCTCTGAGGTGTCCTGTAGTGGACTGTTGTAGAACCAGCCTGGTGAGTCCACCATTGTCACATGTCTCCCTGCTACTTCACCCTGTCTCACCTCACACTGCACTGACCTCTGACTAGCTTTAAAAACACTTCCTCCCAGAATGGTGTTTCCTGCTGATGTCTTCCCAGACCCAAACGATCCCATCAACACAATCCTGAGGTCAGGCAGTCCTGTCAGAGAAAACATTGTTTAAGGCCTTGGTTCTCAAAGTGTGGTCCCGGGACCCCCCGGGTTCCTTGGAGGGATACCAGGGGGTCCACAGCAAAAATAGTTAATATAATGTCATAATCGTTTTAACCACTTTAGCCATACTTTCTAGTTTGGCTATTCAAAAATAGCAGATCTACAAACAAAAATCGTGAAAACTTGTGCAAATCTTTGAATACTGTATATATATTTTTAAAGCGAACATTTTTAACTCAAATCTTTGCTTCTGGGGGTCCCTGGAACACAATATTTTGAGATGGGGGTCCGCTGCCAAATATTTATCATTTTGGGGGTCCTTGACATGAAAATGTTTGAGAACCACAGGTTTAAGGAACAAATCTACAATATCCATATATACGGTATACTGTGCGTGTGTGTGCCAGTATACAAATGATCAATAAAATGTATCAAAATGAAATAGACTGAAAGGTAACCTGAAATATGACTTTGTGTCACAGTAAAACAAAACATACCAATATGTTTTGGAAGTCTAGTTGTTTGTTTCTGAGCATCAGCCCTCCTTTGTTCTGCTCCTCTTCTGATAGTTCTCTCCATCTCCTTCAGTTCCTCTGAGACGTGTTTTTCTGTCTCATAGTGACAACCATTACTAGTCACCATCTGATGTATCTTCTCCAGCAGCTCAGTGACCTGACTTTCATCTCCTCTGTCAGTGATGTTAAGGACATGGAAGCGCCCTTCACATTTATCAGTAAGAGATCTTAAGTCAGAGTCAGATCTAATGAGATCAGTGTTCATGTTGTTTTTATCAGCTACAGTGAACACCACAATAGTGTGTTTCCACACTCTGTCACTGAGGAGAAACCTCACATGCTCCTCTACTGACATCGCTGTGTCTACATATGGGACGTCCAATGGCATCACTAGGACAAAGGCATGTGGTCCTGGAGGACACATATCCACACTCTGTCGGATTTCTAACTGAGTCAGTTTTGGAGTCAGATCTAGAGGATGATTAGACCTCCATCCTGGAGTGTCGACCACAGTGACCTGTCTCCCTGACACTTCCTGTTGTCTCATGACACTCTTATATGTCCTTCTGTTTGTGTGAAAAACATCTCTGCCCAGGATGATGTTTCCTACTGAACTCTTTCCACAGGGATTAAGTCTTCCCCCAATCAGAACTATTCTCAGTTCTGTTGGATTATACTTCTTCCCTGGTTGGAAACATACATGCATTATTCATAAAGATTACAGATATGATCAAACCAGTTGTCATTTTGTTATTTCATGTTTTTCTTTTTACATGATCAACAATTGTCAATATGTCACATAAAGAACAATGACTATAATTTAGGCCTATTAAAATACAACAATTACAAGGGAAAGACATCATCATGCATTAAAAAAGTACTACTAACTTATACTGTAGTTCAAAAGGGGTGCAAACGATTATACGTTTTTAGACTTATAAAGTAGTAAAAATTGTTCTATATGATGGACAACAAAAGGCTAGTGTTTTAATACATATTTAAATTTTCTACAGAGGTGAACAGAGACAGAAGGTAATTAACATTAATTACACGCACGCACACACGCACGCACGCACACAACACACACACACACACACACACACACACACACACACACACACACACACACACACACACACACACACACACACACACACACACACACACACACACACACACACACATCATAGACCGATAAGATAACTTTATTTATTGTCATGTCATAATTAAACACATTTATACTTCGTCAGACGATGTTGAAAATAAACATGCTTTGTGAGCTTGTAGATCAGCTATTTTTGATTGATGTGAGTTTAAAGAGTTTATAATACTGCGCTCTGGGACCTAAATCAGAATATTAACTGATCATCACTGTGTTTTAATACAACTCACCTCTGATGGAAGCTGAGGTAACTCTGTACATCTTCTCTACTGCTGTTGTTTCAACTGTAAAACAATAAAATAAAGAGTCAAATGCTATTTTCTTCTTGTCCTTATGAATAAATAAAGGTATAGATATGTGTAGGTGATCAATCAATCATAACTCAGGCATGTGTCAGTGATTTTAGTACACACACACACACACACACACACACACACACACACACACACACACACACACACACACACACACACACACACACACACACACACACACACACACACACACACACACACACACACACACACACAGGAAATAAGCCATTGGATTCTTGGTGTTTTTATCATTTTGATAATGTTGTGATAATATATGTATTTTACTTGTTTTATCATAAATAAAGAGCTACATTATTGATAGCCAGGTACCAAAGGGACCCTTACGGGTCTGTAACTCAGATAATGTACTAATGGAACCCCATGGGTGCATTTGGTTTGAGCTCGTGTTAGCTAGCCAAGGGACTAGTCTAAGGTTCACACCTTTCTGTCACTGTCATCTCATTATTGTGTGTGTGTGTGTGTGTGTGTGTGTGTGTGTGTGTGTGTGTGTGTGTGTGTGTGTGTGTGTGTGTGTGTGTGTGTGCGTGTGCGTGTGCGTGTATATATATATATATATATTAAGCCTGCAACGATACATGTATTCGTATTGAACCGTTCGCTACGAGGGTCTCGGTTCGGTACGCGCTACGAACCGAACAATATAATATACTTTTTGTTCCCCAGACGACTTCAGACGATGCGCTCTGTGCTCAACCTACTAACCTACCCTGCTAGTCTCAATGGATCTGCGCTCAACAGTGCAACCTAGAGCCAGAGTTGCCTGCTCCTCCCCCCCGCTCCCCCCCCGCTCCCCCACACAGAGTAAACAAAAAAAAAAGACACGCTGTGCGGTGGAAACTTGAAATCTGCCTTAAGAGAAGACACGCTGAATACTACACTGTAAAGTTAAACTGTTGCAGAGCTGCCAAGTCTCACCCTTTGAGAGTGAGAGTCACGCAATTTAACCTGTTCTCACGCCTCACGCCACACTTGCCATTTCTCACGCTTTTCCCCCCCTCTCACAGCGAAAAAAAAAAAAAAAAAAAAACGGCAACCGGGTGGAAACAAAACGCTCGTCCTTAAACACACTGCCCCATTTCTTTCGCAGTTCCGGTAAGAGACACAAAGCAAAGGAGACTCTTTGTGTCTCCTACCGGAACCGCTGCCGGTCATCAAATTATTGTCTTAGGAATGAGACAAAAACTAAAAAATATCCATGAAGTCAAGGCTCCATGGGGTGACTAGGAAAAAAGTAATCTTGGGGGTGAACTACTCCTTTAAGTCAGTGATGGTGCAGGATTTGAGGGCTTCGGGCGGACATTGGAATTGAACCATTTAATGAAGCAGCACACAGAGAAAAACTCAATGGTGCCGCCCTGTAGGGGATGGCGCTGTCCTGGAAAAAGCACCAGGGTGATTCATGGTTGGCAAAAATAATAAATAAAAGAGAGGGAGAGTGTGTGGGTGATCGACATGCTTATAAAGTGACCTCACAGCTGTGATTAATTTGGTATAACACTCCTTAGGTTACAGGTTCACCTCCATTCATAAAAACATGTTGACATATACACATTCAATTGATATCCAGACAGACATAAAGAACTTTAGCTTCTGTGTCATTTGTTAATAGAAATTAATTCAACATCCACCCATAGCAATTCACACAGAACATAAGCGAGGGAAGACAGACAGACAGACAGACAGACAGACAGACAGACAGACAGACAGACAGACAGACAGACAGACAGACAGACAGAGCTTCCTCTACCAGCTGAATGGAGAGATAATCATTCATACATTCAAGTGGTTTGATTAATAGTTGATTAAAAGTGATTTTCATTAAAAAATATATATATATCAGTGTACCCCCCCCCCCCCCCTCCCCTCCCTCCCCCTCCTCTCTCCCCTCTCCTCTCCCAACCAGGGCCCATTGAATGTGGAAGGCTTATCTTATCCAATTGAAATGGAATCTGGAAAAATGTGACCGATATATCGTGATCACATGACCACAGAGATGATGTGGCATGATGTGTTTGTGGGAGGTGACGTCACTCACCTGACAACATTCTGAACATAGCACAACGTGTTCTTAGATGAGCCAAAGATGGTGTGTGTGTGTGTGTGTGTGTGTGTGTGTGTGTGTGTGTGTGTGTGTGTGTGTGTGTGTGTGTGTGTGTGTGTGTGTGTGTGTGTGTGTGTGTGACAGAACATGCTAGCATGGCCGCTCCCACCCAGTACTTTTCCACTCAATAACACTTGTAGTAAGTATGTAGTTGGCCGAATTAAAGTATCTCTGTGTGTGTGTGTGTGTGTGTGTGTGTGTGTGTGTGTGTGTGTGTGTGTGTGTGTGTGTGTGTGAGGACCAACTCACATAAACATTAAAAACACGCCCCACTCTTTCTAACAGCCTATGAGAACTTACATAAACAATACAAACACGCCCCACTATCTCTAACAGCCTATGAGAACTCACAAAAACATTAAAAACACGCCCCACTCTCTCTAACAGCCTATGAGAACTCACATAAACAATACAAACACGCCCCACTCTCTCTAACAGCCTATGAGAACTCACATAAACATTAAAAACACGCCCCACTCTCTCTAATAGCCTATGAGAACTCACATAGTCATTAAAAACACGCCCCACTCTCTCTAACAGCCTATGAGAACTCACATAAACAATACAAACACGCCCCACTATCTCTAACAGCCTATGAGAACTCACATAGTCATTAAAAACACGCCCCACTCTCTCCAACAGCCTATGAGAACTCACATAAACATTAAAAACACGCCCCACTCTCTCTAAAAGCCTATGAGAACTCACATAAACAATACAAACACGCCCCACTCTCTCTAACAGCCTATGAGAACTCACATACACATTAAAAACACGCCCCACTATCTCTAACAGCCTATGAGAACTCACATACACATTAAAAACACGCCCCACTCTCTCTAACAGCCTATGAGAACTCACATAAACATTAAAAACACGCCCCACTCTCTCTAACAGCCTATGAGAACTCACATAAACATTAAAAACACGCCCCACTCTCTCTAACAGCCTATGAGAACTCACATACAGTAGACATTAAAAACACGCCCCACTCCCTCTAACAGCCTATGAGAACTCACATAAACATTAAAAACACGCCCCACTCCCTCTAACAGCCTATGAGAACTCACATACACATTAACAACACGCCCCACTCTCTCTAACAGCCTATGAGAACTCACATAAACATTAACAACACGCCCCACTCTCTCTAACAGCCTATGAGAACTCCTGCTGGGACACGGACAGAAAATATATGCAAAACATAGTCTCGGCCACGCCTTCGGCCTGGTGGAGACAATAATAGAAATCGGAGCGACATAACTAATCACAGGTTGAAACCGTCACCTTAGAATGGCTGCCTGCCAGCTGTGCGTGTGTGTGTGTGTGTGTGTGTGTGTGTGTGTGTGTGTGTGTGTGTGTGTGTGTGTCAGAGAGTTGTTGATGTGGGTGTGGAGTTAACTAGCTATAGCATAAATAGTAGTATAATAGTAATTTAAAAATGTTGAATAAACCTGAGCTGCTGATCCATATTTATCAATAAGTATTTAAACATCATAAACTCCCCAAAGTTCACTCATAGTTTAAACAACACAGAACCAGGTTCAATATAAATATGAATCATGTTGTGCATTTATTCCATATTTTCCATTCCAAGCACATCAAGTCTTACCTGTGTTCTTGTGTTGTAAGAAGTGTGTTTAGCAGTGTGTCAGCGCAGGTATGTAGAAACTGACTTTTTTATACTGACGCTCTCACATGATTGGACACAGGACCTGTCAATAAAGACAACATGTTATCAGTTGAGATTTTGATTGGTTTAGAGCACTGATCAGGCGTGCCGAGTGCGTTCAGGTAGACATGATGCAACCATAACCTGTTTATAAAAAATAGAAAATAAAATGGGGCGTGTCATTGTGGCATTTATATACACCTGCTATTAAGAAGAATCATGAACAATGTTGAATACCTGAAATAGCCGATCTCAAAGCGTTGCATCGCAACACTTTGTGAGCTTGTAGATCGGCTATTTTCGATGTGAGTTTAGATTGTTTATAATACTGCAATACTCTGGAACCTGAATCAGAATAGCAACTGCTCACCAACTGTGTTTTATACATAACTCACCTCTGATGGAAGCTGACGTTCCCACTGTACATCTTCTCTACTGCTGATGTTTTAACTGTAAAACCATTTAAAAAAAAGTGTTGATCAAAATTTATTGTATTCTTGTCTTTCTGAATAAATAAATGTATAGATATGTGGGTACGTAGGTAATCAATACATCAATACATTCTTTTAGTGTGCTCATAAAAAACATTCAGCCTACAGATAAAGTCCAGGTGCATTAAAAGAAGATTTCCCAGTTGAGGTCTAGTTAAGATGTCTCCCTGATTAACCTTTTATCATTTTTTTGTGCGGCACTCTGAGCACTATGAGCTGTAGCTTGTAGATCTGCTATTTCTGAATCACTAAAGACATCTAAAATGACAGAGTTGCATCCCCGGATTGAATTGAATTCTGTTGTTTTTTTTCCGAGGGAGTTTTACTGGAGAAGTGATTATGAGCATCACTTCCTGTTGTCAGTCATTCAGTTCATTTGAGTGATCAGTGTCAGTCAACAATAATGTGGAAACACAACCTGACAGAAACAAAGAGGTCATACTATTAGTCTGTCTACTTACCCTACAAGATCTCCCTCCACACAGCTGATTCTAATTAATGATCAATGATTATTATCAAGCACTGAAGTCACTTAACAAGAACCATTTAATCCCCATGTAGAGATTCAGGTTCACAGCAGTAACAACATGAAAGGCTGTGTGGTGACCGTGACCCACCAGAAAGTGCCTAGAAAATGAATTTCGTTCCCACGACTTGGGTCTACTTTTTCAATGCATTTTTGCATAGACAATACCCTCGTGGACTTTGGGTTAAAGTATCTCCGCACAAAATCCTGCAGTATTTTTTCACAAGCCAGAAATGTATATTAAAGTGAATAACTAAAAAACAAAAATCTTGTGCTGCTATTTTTGCTTGTAAAATATTGAAAACTGATTTTGGCAACACAAAATCTTTCTCAAATGTCATAAATACATGTACCTAACATCTGAAACAAGTATTGGTGCCTTAGTGTACTCATGTTTGAATTTTGATCATGAAATGTAGAAAGAAAACGCTTCTACTGAAGTGATTGGTGCCCAGCACAATGAAACATACACATAGCACATTTAGCTAAAAGCTTATATTTCATACATAGAAAATGTCACAACCTACTGTGTACTGAAAGGTAGGAGAAAAAAAGCAGCACTCCTTGGCCCAAAATGGCTGAAAATCAGCCCCCTAGATTGGAATAATGCCAACAATGGACTACAGTAAAATAAAAACACTAAAGCTCCAAATTATTACAACATATGGTATGAAATATCTATTAAAATACCACAGTGTGTCACAGCATGTGTCATTTGTACATCAACCCTTCCACCCACCCCCCAGATCAGGCCTTCTGTGTCAACTCACAGGTATGAACAGAGAAATGTTGGTTGACAGTGCAACGGCAGCTAAATAGTATACAAATATGACAAAATATGAAAGTGCAGACTGCATCTCCTGTGGATGACCACTGATCACACCATTGATGGATTTGGGGCACCAACTTGACTCAATGAGTATGTCTTGCAGCCCTGCATCACCAAACCTTTTTCCTAAAATACCTAGGAAGGACATGTATGTATGTTCAGAGATGTTGCACTTGGTAGGGCAGTGAAAAACCAGAGGAAATCAGGGGTCAACCTCCGCTTCAATGTATCCTGCCTGCAACATAAAATGTTAGGGAAAGATGAGCACAAGTGTATCAATAAAGATGTATTAACAATGATTGCCAATTTAGTTTAAATATATTCTTATAGACGTTTTTGTGAGGGAATACATCTATAATATACTTTTCAGCATAAAGGTTTTTGTTTTGTTTCCCAGAACTGTCAAAGACACACATAGTATTTGAGTTACCTGTAGTTTGAAGCATCAAGATCCTCATGCTTCTTCACTGTGTTTACGAACATCCTTCGTAGCTGGTTTATTTTCAGCACCTCTTGGTCAACAATAAGCCATGGCGGTCGGCGGATGACTCTCACAGAAGATCTTGTAGCGGTCAGCGAAGGGTGGTTCATTTACACACACACACACACACACACACACACACACACACACACACACACACACACACACACACACACACACACACACACACACACACACACACACACACATTAACCATTTATTTATGTTCACATAAAGGAGAAACATACAGGGACACAAATATTATAGGTCCAGTAGGGTTACATTCACATAATCCTGGCATATGACTTCACGATACAATAAACATGTCACTCAGTACTCTATGGGTATAAGTAACACCGTCTCCGCCATATATGGCGGCTGCCAATTACAGCACAATACTTTGCCAACCTTTTTGCCTCCTTTTTGGGCATCCAAAGTTGTTGAAACCCTCTAACAGCCAGTATGTGGGTATGTCCTATAGGCTGCCAAATATAAAAACAAATAGTCTGCACCTAATAGCCCAGCTCTGAGATGGTATGTAGGAGTGGTTGCTATTTAATGACCTTTGTCATAAAGGCTTCCTCTAGGCTAGAGGCAAAGGTGCAGGCTATCTAATACTGAAATGACACACGAATGTTTAAAATACAGTAATAGCACCCATACAATCATAAAATGACAAATCAATATTTGACAGTCCAATATTGACATGCATGTTTTGTTTACAATCTCTTACTTGGCCATATTGCCAATTAGCTTATGGGCTTTATCAGCACTGGTGAGATGCAGTGGTGGACATTCACTTGAGTACTGTACGTTTTTTTAGTACCTGTACTTTCAGTGGTGTAAAGTAACTAAGTACATTTACTCAAGTAGGCTACTGTACTCAAGTAGAATTTTGAGGTACAGTAGTTTTACTTTCACAACGCGACGTGTGAGCTTATAGATATGCTATTTTCAATTGTTTTTTTTTCATGTGATAACATAAAAAAATATTTCAGTCTCATGTTAAAATGTTTCTCCCCCCGAATAAATCTATTGAAAATAGCAGATCTACAAGCTCACAACGCGTTGTGACGTGTTGTGAGCTTGTAGATCTGCTATTTTCAATGATTTTATCTGATAACACAATACATTATTTCAGTCTCATGTTAAAATGTGAGAGCTTGTAGATATGCTATTTTCAATTGATTTTTTTCATGTGATAACATAAAAAATTATTTCAGTCTCATCATGTTAAAATGCGTCTCCCCGCAAATAAATCTATTGAAAATAGCAGATCTACAAGCTCACAACGCGTTGTGATGTGTTGTGAGCTTGTAGATCTGCTATTTTCAATGCTTTTATCTGATAACACAATAAATTATTTCAGTCTCATGTTAAAATGTGGCTCACCTGCTGACGTTTCTGTTTGAGAGAGTTGATCCTTCTGCCGTTTTCCTCTCACATTAATCACATTAATGTATTTTTGTCAATAAAACGCTGGTATAATGTTGCGTGAAACCCAGCGTCCTCAGGAGGCTTGTAAGAACCCATATCCACACAATGTTGATGTTTATACGTAACGTTGATGCACGTTCTAGTAGCCCTGAAACATTCAACCAGTCCAAGTGTTTGCACTTTCTCCATTAACGGCCCGTACATCTACATAAACGTTCATATTTCATATTTAAAATGCTTACCCATGGCCATGGATGTTACAATGATGTACGGGCCCAGAGAAGTACCTGTATCTTCCGTATTGTTCAATAAAAAGCCTGTTAATCCGATCGGTAGCCATTTTCACCATATCCTTTCAACCATGCGACCCTATCGGATGGGAGGTGTATTGCATTCTGATAGATTATAAATCTATGAGAAAATGGCCACCGATCGGTTAAGAATACTCTTTATTGAACAATACGGAATATACGGGTATTTCTGCGGGACCATATAGAATTATAACACCAATGGCCATGGGGTAAGCACTTTATATTTGAAAGCTGAACGTTTATGTAGATGTATGGGCCGTAAATGGAAAAGTGCAAACACCTGGTTGAAGTTCGGTCGGGACAGACGACCGTCGTGTATCCATGGCTTGTTGTTCATGTATCCCATCTTGTCCGTGTAAATTCCTGAACCTCTTCTTTCTGGACAGACATAAGATTCATATAGCATCGTTTCGAGTCCTTTTGACGTGCTTTTGAAGGATATCTTCTTTGTTTTGATGTATTTTCTTCGGACGTTACCGTTGCTATGGCCGTTGTTGCAGGAAGTGGTGAGGCGGAAGAGGCGACTCCATTGGTTGTAACGGGAATCACGTGTCAAAAACCGCACCACCCCTTTGAATATATTACTGCGCTGCTAAGAAAATAGTACCGACTTTTAAACTCTAATTATAAAAATACTGCGCCGAATCAGATGTCGGTATTTTTTTTTCTTGCTTACTACCAATAAATCTTTTTTTAAGAAGCAGAGATTATTTAAATCCACTTGATGGGAACGAAACTGAACGATAAGGGGCTAGACAATACGGCCTAACAGGACAGGACTGATAAGAGCAAGTGTCAAGACAGACAGACAGACAGACAGACAGACAGACAGACAGACAGACAGACAGACAGACAGACAGACAGACAGACAGACAGACAGACAGACAGACAGACCCTGCACTAGGTGAAGGTACCAGATGAAAACACCAAAGATGCCCCCTACTGGCTAGAAGGTGTCAGTGCCAGAGTATGTCCATATTTTTTACATAATATAGATGTCATAATCTATGACAAAGACATTTATCTGCCCTCATCCCAGAGTCATGTCATGTGATGTCACCAAAAGCACCCACCAATGTGACACTGTCCTCACATTCTACCACATTAAGCACCATTGTTACTTTTCTTTGTTCTTTTTGAAAGAAACAGATACATGTTAAAACATATAATAATATTGATTAAAAAAATAATAATCTTTTTTTATGAACTATAATGTTGTGGTTGGTGTAAACAGAAACAACTATAATTCACAGATGGATTGCACTAGTTAGTTACTACTGTGAGCAAACTCTGATTTTAAGAGCAAGACAGACCTCTAGTGGACAACATGAGAAAAGACATGAGTAAATGTTAATAAAGGCAGCAAATTGCCCTCATTTCAGTCAATGGAGATGAACTCAAATCTGATTAATAATAATAATATCATTATTATACAACTATCCTCTCCTCCTCCTCTGATAGAAGCTCTTTTGTTCCTGGGTGGAGGAAGAGAAGTAAAAACTCACCTACATACAGTACGTACAGACCTGTAAGGGTCCATTTGAAACCCCCTCAAGTAACCCAGAGGGTCCCTGGACCTCACTTTGAGAACCACTACACTACAATATGTACGCAATACTGTATGTATGATTGAATTTATGTTCATCAAAAAAATATATGTATAGGCCACAATTATAGAGATTAAAAAATAATGGTTTAAGGGAAGCGTTAAGGAAAGGGACCATTGAGAGGGAATGGTTGAAGAAGCAGAAGCGTTAAAACCCTAGTTACGTACCAGGAGGCGTGGTCACTAGTAGTGATGTCACTGTGGGCGGGTTGCCAGGTCCTGATAGGAAAGGAAATCAGAGTGTGGGGGTTCCAATCCACCGCGGTGCAGCCGGCTTTGTCCAGCCTCTGTACCAACACCATTGGCCCGTGTTCAGGGGAGGGAAGCCGGGCGGGGAGGAGGTAGGGCTGGGTATTGCCTACAACCTCATGATCGATACGTATCACGATACAGAGGCCGATATGTATCGCGAGATACGATATGTATCGTGAGATACGATATGTATCGCAAGATACGATAAATTTACTTTCAAGAGTCCTAGACCACCGACGCCCACTGCACTCTGGTTGGTTGAGGATGACTCCCACATCCTATGCCCAGAAAACTAACTCGCTGGTCCAGGCTTTTATTTTTTAGCAAAAATAAAAAATAAAAGCCTGGAGATCGAGGCTAGGCAAAAACTGATGCTGATGTTTTGTTTTTTTAAGGCTGTGTCTCACACAGCATTTCCTGCCATATCGACATGGTAGCCTCTGTATCGATAAGGATTACGATACGATTATTGCTGTATGGATTAATTGAACCCACCCCTAGGAGGAGGGCTGATATCTGTCACTACGCCTAGTCCTACGGGCTGGGGGCGGAGCCTGTCAGCGAAGGAGTGTTGAGCGGGAGTATAGGACGGAGGCTCTAAGTCAACAGTGGAAAGAAACTAAGTACTTAGTATTTACTTTAAGTAATGTACTTAAGTACAATGTTTTGGTATTTGTACTTTACTCGAGTATTTCCGATTTCCAATACTTTTACTTCTACTCCCCTACATCTCGGATCCAAATATTGAACGGTTACTATCACTTTTTAGTTACTATTTACTGTAGATTTTGATTATTAATACAAAACATGCATTAACCACTTCAGACCTATATACAGCATACTGTACTTCAGATATTTGAAAAAAGCAGATCTACCCGCTCGCAAAATGCAACGAGTTGTGAGCTATAGATCTGCTATTTTCAAAATATTGTAAGCTTGTGAAATAGGACATTCTTTTACTAAAAAGTACAGGGAGTAATTTTACTTTTCGTGCTTAAGTATAATTTGAAGCAAATACTTTTGCACTTTTAAGTAAACATTTTATACAAGACTTTTACACAGTGGTATTACTATGTTTACGTAAGTAAAAGACCTCAGTACCTCTTCCACCACTGCTCAAATACATTGACTGTAAAAAACACTTTCCATACAGGAAGTAATGAACAGAGAAAGTAATTGTTGAGATTAGATATGGTTATGTTGACATCATCAGATCACATTCATATTAGATTACCGAGAATAGTATGTTTATTTGCTTATTTTAAAAAGAAAACAAAACAACTCAAGTTACTGTTCAACTAACAGGATTCTCTCCAGTATCAATCCACATTTAGAAAGTGATTAAACAAAACAATCTGAACTGGAGCACAGTCAAATAGAAGCTGTTTTTTAATTTGTTTTAAATGAATGAATGAAATTAGTGTCCCACCTAAAAACGTATTTTCTGTTCCAGGGAGACCGCTGTTACTGAATAAACACTATATAGCAATGATTACTGTCTGAATCTAGAGCTTTAACTTTTAACAAGTTTTAACGAAAACACATCACTTGCAGCACCATAAACTAACATTTTTTTCCCCCTTCATGAGTCTTCATGTGTCGTTTCATGTGACTCATCTTACCAAAACCCTTGCCACAAACTGTACAGGTAAAGGTTTTTTCCCCTGTATGAATCCTCATGTGTTGTTTCACATTACTCATCTGACAAAAGCCTTTACCACAAACTGTACAGGTATAGGGTTTTTCCCCTGTATAAATCCTCATGTGTGTCTTCAAAGTACCCATGTGACCAAAGCCTTTACCACAAACTGTGTTTCCCCATGAATACTCATGTGTGACTTCATATGGTCCTTACGATTAAAGGTTTTGCTACAAACTGTACAAGTGAAGGCCTTTTCCCCTGTATGGATCATTGTGTGTCTCTTCAGACTACTCTTCAGACTAAACCTTTCGCCACACTCTGTACAAGTAAAGGCCCTTTCCCCTGTATGGATCATTGTGTGTCTCTTCAGATCTTTATTTAGACTATTTAGATTATTTATTTAGATTGTCACCAGCAGAGGGGAGTCATAGATAACCATAGTGTTCAGTGATGTGAATGTCTCTAGTGACAGATGGTTTATTTACCAGACTCTTGTCAGCAAGTATCCTTCTCTTCTCCTCTTTCTCTGCTTTCAGCTGTTCAATGAAGGCCTCTTTCTCTGATAAAAGCATTTGTTCCTGTTTGGAGAGAGGAAGAGAAGTAAAATTAAAATAATATAAAATTCAAAGAATTACAATTTAGGTTCAAATGTCAAGGTCACTAGAATCTGGGAACTCATTCGGTAAAAAAACAGGGGGAACAAGATACAAATTTTGTTTATTTTTGCCTGTGGGGGCACCACCTCCTTTTTTCTGTAGAATACATTCTGACAGAATACTATATATTATGAATGTGGACAGACATGGATGTAACTCCATCTGACTGAAGGACACAACCAGATATGAAGAACATAATCCTCCATTTGACACAGAGTGAATCACATTAGCATATTTTCATTTATACCAGAATAATAAAACGTATTAAGTCACTATTGAAGTATACTCGAGTGCAATGAACCACTGTATGGATTTATGCTGGCATTAGCACCCTAAAAGGAAAACAACTGCATTTGTATGAATTACAAAGAGTGTGATTGTTATCAAACCATAGTTTCATCTTCATCTATCACAGTCTCATCATCAGCCTCTGTATGGCTGGGAGCTACACTCATGGTGTCATATCCTGAAGAGGACGCCATTGGTCAAGGAGGTCTCTTCATCAGCCAATCAGAGACCTTGGCAGGTGACCTCCCGTATGAACTTCCTGTTTCAGAAGGTTTTCCCCATAGACATATAAAGGTAGACGCCTCCTCTGGCTCTGAAGCGTGTGTATGGCGGACGCACTTCCGCTTCTGGGGGGCAGCTGGAAATTTCCGCGTATGTCACAGAAGGGGGCGTTCAGTAGGCCAATGAGAGGCAGGTGGGGACGGGACAACTAGATTCTGACAAGTCCTGGAAAAGACGCTCTGTGATTGGCCAGTAGTCAACGCGCTGTGATTGGCCAGTGCCCGTGCCCCCCGGAAATATGGCGGCCACCATACCCAGCACGTCGCTCCAATGAACTGCAGAGGTCAATGAGGTATCTAGGTTTCTATATCTGTGGTTTTCCCACCGCTCACTGCAACACAAGACATTTACATTAATACTACTACTACCGGGGGCATGGTGCCGTTTCCCAAACTGTGGGTCGGGACCCGTTTTTGGTTCACGGACACATTTTTATGGGTTGTGAGTAAATGTCCATTTAGTTTTCATTTCCGTTTGTATTATTATAATTTTTCGTTTTTTTTGTCAATGTCCCCCCAAAATTCACAATTCTTTATAGAATAAAATAAACTAATTCATGAATAAATAAATCAAAGAAATGCCATTCATTTTGAAAAAGAAAAAAAATAACTTTCAAGACGTAGTGAAAATAGCAGATCTACAAGCTCACAACACGTCACATTGGGACGCACTGTGAACTTGTAGATCGGCTATTTCTATTAGTTTGGGTCCCGGGGAGACATCAACATGTCTCTTTTGGGTTCAGGAGCTAAAAGCTTTAGGAACCACTGGTGACACATTTCACAGGTTCTGGGTTTGTTTCCATACATGACTGGCTTCCACATGGTTCTCATTACCCTGCTCAGGAGGCAATACTAACTGGCAAGATGTGTCCAAAATAGCTGATCTACAAGCTCACAAAGTGTCGCAATGCAACACGTTGTGAGCTTGTAGCTCTGCTATTTTCACTTTTTTAGGCTTGTTCAAACCTTATTGAAAATAACTTTAACATAACTAAAGGTTTTAGTCTTGTTATTAAAGTAACGTTAACATAACTAAAGGTTTTAGTCTTGTTATTAAAGTAACGTTAACATAACTAAAGGTTTTAGTCTTGTTATTAAAGTAACGTTAACATAACTAAAGGTAGGAGTGTGGTGGGAGCAGCAGAGAAGCTGCTTCCTGTGGTTTAGGTGTAGCTGCAGTCTGCACGTTAGACAGGAAATGAGACACGAGATTAGTTTCAACACACTGACTTTAACACTGTCAGCACATATAGGGGGGATGGGGGGGGGTAATTGGTACAGTGACTCTAACACTGTCAGTACATGGGGGGGGGGGGGGGTGAGTGGTACAGTGACTCTAACACTGTCAGTACATAGGGGGGAGGAGGGGGGGGGGTAATTGGTACAGTGACTCTAACACTGTCAGTACATAGGGGGGAGGAGGGGGGGGGGGGTAATTGGTACAGTGACTCTGACTCTGTCAGTACATGGGGGGGAGGAGGGGGGGGGGGGTAATTGGTACAGTGACTCTAACTCTGTCAGCACATGGGGGGGGGGGGGGCTTCTCCCTAGTCCTTGAGCAAAGCACTGTATCCAAAGTGTTTCACAACATGCATCCAGTGATGAGCTGTGGATTTTTGAGCTAGGGGGGCTCTATTTACTGACATCACGTGCACGCGCACGTGCACGCATGTGCACATAGCCGATCAGCTCAGTGCTAGTTGAAATACTGTATTCAACATGTGATTTTTAACGTGATTATATCTTATCATTTAGTTGCATTGTTAATTTGTTGTTTTTATCTTTGTTTCAATTAATTAATTATTTAATTTCCCTATTATTTTTTTATATAAAAGCCCTTTAAACATAGACTCACCAACACATAAGTAGGCCTACTTAAAACAAGACCAGGAGACCTGGTTCTGCCAGACCCAGGCTTCACATGACTTGTCAACCTGTGTCTATGCCTAACCCTTTGTGTCTTACAGTATATATACCATCTGTATTTGTACTGTGACATAATAGTGATATCATGAGTAGTCTATGCCTGTTTATTCATGCAGACGAAACCTAACCACAAAGTGACAAAGAAACCTAACCACAACCGGACATACCATGTATGGACGAAATGGTGACAAAGGCTCATGTAGGCCATACCTTTCAGGTCTAATCAGACAACTTGTCTTAGCTTTGTCTCAGAGAACTGGGTCCTCTGCTAAGTGATCCCCTTCACACTCTGCAGTGCAGAGACTGTTGTCTCTCATTGTGAGAGGAATGTAACACATTCAATTCAAGTCCATGGCTTTTCTCCAGTAGCCTAATGTTATGCAAAGCAGCCAAGGTAGACGCTATTGAGAACGGCTCGCCGATGACGGCACGAACCTTGAGAGGCTATTGTTTAAACTTTAAGGTGTTAAAGACCGCCGCTGACGGTGCGTGCTAGCGCGTGCATGTGGAGCTCCCAGCCCCCATAGCACCAGAGCTAAGGGGTCGCCGACCCCCTGAGCACCCCCTACAGATCGCATGCATCACATTCACACACCGATGGACGGTGGAGGAAACCATGCAAGGCACCAAGCTGCATGCTCATCAGGAGCAGTTAAAGGGGTATTTCACTTTAAAACATTTGGTGGGGTGGGGCTGTCATTATCACAGCCACTTCTGATCTTTAAACTCCATTTTAGCCATGTTTCTGGTGACTGATATTGTCCTTGTCCATTGGCTGTACACGCTGTCATAGAGGTACATGAGGTACAGCGGCCCGCTTATCAGAAGGTTCAATCCCCAGGCTCCCTCCTGGTCCTTGAGCAAGGCACCGTGTTTCTGGTGATTGATATTATCCTTGTAATGGGTGAGGGGACAGTATTATTTCATTTATTTTAACATTTGAATATCTGTCAGGTTCATACAGTATCTGTCAGACAGAGACATGTAAACGATGGGAGGCATGCGTTAATCCAACAGACCTTTTCTCCGACTATGTGGCATCCGCGTGCGGTTAGGGTTAGGGTGCGGGTTTGGTTCGGGTTTAGTATTGGAAACGTCGGAGCGCTGCGCTGTCGGAGGAATGCGCTGTCGGACTAACGTACTGCACCCGTAAACGATGGGCCGTATCTTCCGTCCTGCACTATCCCTTGAAACTACCCGCTACCTGTTATTTACGCACAAGGCAGCGGGCGCTGTCCCTAAACGGTATCTTACGGTCTCACTACCCGCTATACATTATTATGCAGACTCCATAATTTGTGCCTGGAGGTGTGGCCGTGGGCGTGTTGTTGCACTGTCCCTAAAATTGCTATCCTGCCCACACACGTTTGGGTAAGCGCATAGCAGATTCTAAAACCACCCGCTATGCCAAATTTGTTTGGTAGAGCCTACATTGGGAATATCGGGAGTCGGGCCGGGCGCACAATGGCACAACATTCAGAGGTCTCCCTTAATACTAGAACGGATTACAATATAACATTCTCTATAATCAGTAACATGTAGGTGATACTTATGTATCAATACAATGATACATGTTATGAACATCCATTTTCTAAAGTAGGCTCTGACTTTGAAAACTTGCTGCCAGAATGCCATAATGCAATGATGACATGATGTCATGATGCCATGATGTCATAATGCCATGATGCCATGATGCAAGGCTGCTAGACAACTGTGTCAGAAGTAAGTAAGTAAGTAAGTAAGTAAGTAAGTCAGTCAGTCAGTCAGTCAGTCAGTCAGTCAGTCAGTCAGTCAGTCAGTCAGTCAGTGAGTATGTGAGTGAGTGAGTGAGTGAGTGAGTGAGTGAGTGAGTGAGTGAGTGAGTAAGTAAATAAAGTAAATAAATAAATACATGTAATTATTACGTATATTCTACCAAACTCACTTAATATTCTATGTATTTATATTTTCTCTTTCCCCTGTGGCACTATATTGATAAATTAATACAAATGATCTAATACCTGAAGGATACATATTCCTTTTCCTACAGCCTCTTGCATATTTATTTATTTATGTATTTATTCATTTATATTTGGAACATGATGTACTCATCAAGGACATGTTTGGTCAGAAGCAGTCAAATGGTGCGATACAAGTCCATCCAACACATCCGAGTTCAGTGGTCCTCCATGTTGTAACCTGCAGAGTTCAGTGGTCCTCCATGTTGTAACCTGCAGAGTTCAGTGGTCCTCCATTTTGTAACCTGCAGAGTTCAGTGGTCCTCCATTTTGTCACCTGTACAGTTCAGTGGTCCTCCATGTTGTCACCTACAGAGTTCAGTGGTCCTCCATTTTGATGCATATGTGCTCCTCTGTCGTATGTAGGGCAGGTTGTGGTTGAGCTTCCTGTCATCAAGAGCGCTGCCACTTTCCAGAGAAACCACGTGATGATCAGATAAGGAGAGCTGACGTGTCTCACATAAAGACACGGACGACAGCGATCGGCGAACAGTGCTGTTCAGGACATCAAGTGTTGATCAGTGCTGTTCAGGACATCAAGTGTTGATCAGTGCTGTTCAGGACATCAAGTGTTGATCAGTGCTGTTCAGGACATCAAGTGTTGATCAGTGACGTTCCAGTTGAGAATCCAGTGTGAGTGAATCCAGACATGGATAAAACAGGGATATTTTTCCTCCTGCTGTGGAGCTCAGGTAAGACTCTGTTTTAATGACACTTGTTGGTTGATGTGGATGTGAAACACACTGAGGCACAAAGCTAACACAACCATGAGTACCGTTGGATGCTTTACTGTGTGTGTGTGTGTGTGTGTGTGTGTGTGTGTGTGTGTGTGTGTGTGTGTGTGTGTGTGTGTGTGTGTGTGTGTGTGTGTGTGTGTCACACGTGAAGTGAAATGTTTTTGCTTTACATTTTCGGCTGCCATAATGTCAAAATGTCAGGCTGCCAATGGTGATTATGTGTTGTGAAGGTGGTCTGTACAGAGGAGAGGTGGTCTATGTGTTGTGAAGGTGGTCTGTACAGAGGACAGGTGGTCTATGTGTTGTGAAGGTGGTCTGTTCAGAGGACAGGTGGTCTATGTGTTGTGAAGGTGGTCTATGTGTTGTGAAGGTGGTCTATGTGTTGTGAAGGTGGTCTGTACAGAGGACAGGTGGTCTATGTGTTGTGAAGGTGGTCTGTACAGAGGACAGGTGGTCTATGTGTTGTGAAGGTGGTCTGTACAGAGGACAGGTGGTGATTATTCTCACTGTTACAGATATGTATGTAGAGCATATTTTCATCATCATGGACGCCATGAAAGCTGTATGTTTAACTTTTGACTTGTTGTCAGGGCCGGATTAGCACTATGTGGTGCCCCAGGGCGACCTCAAGTTGAAGTGCCCCCCTATGTTATTTAAGTCTTATTTTTGCCTGATTTTACTGATTTACTATCACAATATTCATTATTTTAACATTTATTTGTATTATTGTTAGTGTTGTTATGACCCTATATGGTCATATGTGTATTTACCTGTGTGTTGTTTTGTCCTGTGAATGTCTCCTCCCCCACATTGGTATGAGGGATTCAGTGGTGCTGATTGGTTACCAGCTGGTGTGTGAGTGGTGATTGGTTGTGGTTGATTACTGGGTGGAACTAGCTGGTTTGGTCATCCTGGTACACAGAGGGGTCAAGGGTCAGATATATTTAGTATGGAGTCTAATATAACAGTGGTTTCATGTCAACGACCCCAAAATAATTTATACTGAACATATTTTGTGGCATATGTTTACCCCATAGACATATAAAGGTAGACGCCTCCTCTGGCTCTAAAGCGTGTGTATGGCGAACGCACTTCCGCTTCTGGGGGAAAGCTGGAAATGTCCGCGTATGTCACAGAAGGGGGGCGTTCAGTAGGCCAATGAGAGGCAGGTGGGGGCGGGACAACTAGATTCTGACAAGTCCTGGAAAAGACGCGCTGTGATTGGCCAGTAGTCAACGCGCTGTGATTGGCCAGTGCCCGTGCCCCCCGGAAATATGGCGGCCACCATACCAAGCACGTCGCTCCAATGAACTGCAGAGGCCATGAGGTATCTAGGTTTCTATATCTGTGGTTTACCCCTTGATACTATTTAGTAGAATTAGTTGCTCCTTTGGGGCTTATTTTGATAGACCTAGCCGCTTGTTTTCCTTGCAAAATCTGGCAACACACTGATTACCTGCATTACACCTGCAGCCTTTTTATTGATTTATTGTTGTTTTGTTTTTTTGGGTGCGTTGCTGTCCGGCAGGAACCAGCTAACTAAATGTTTCAGCTTTTGCATTTCTTTTCCATAAATCAGAGCCATTGAACACCCTTTACGTCTGTGTGTTGATTAAATATTGAACCAATGAAAAGTATTAAAAAGTGCTTCTGACAAAACCATCTTTTTGTCATTTCCTGAAAAATGAACATTTTGGAGTTAGCTGGTTGCTGCCGGACAGCAGAGATATACTGGTGCTGTGAGGGGGTTTAGGAGGTGAATGAGACACTAACAGATGTTGTGAGAAAGCAGTGAGGTTCCATGAATTATCTCCGCCAGTGAGGACTGCTGAAGGCCGGAGAGTATGATTTCACCCCTGTCCATCCGTGTGTCTGTGAGCAGCTAATCTACGGCACCGTTGGACCGATTAGTGTGAAACCTTTCTCTCTCCCTGGAGACCTGTTATAGCGCCACCAGGAGGCCGACTTTTGTAAAGCACATTCTCTGATATTACTTCTACAAATTGTGTCCAAACCTCATATAAATCTGTACAAATGATTGCTGTGAAACTTTAAACACATCCATGCATGTTATACTATGAATGTATGTTATAATTATCTTGCTCATTGTCTTCTTCAGTGAGTGTTGAACTCTAGGATGACATCAAAGTACATGTTAACTTTGTAGTCACTCTTAGCTCTCACAGGGAGCTCTGCAGCACAAATGTCCTTTTCTTGAGGCCTGAAAACTTCTCTCATGTTATTGGACAACTTGTCAGGCGTGTTCCACAGCCAACTGAGTTTGAAGGATAATTATATTAGTTTGTTAGTGATGAAGGTCTGTGTGACCAAATCAATAAATGACAACCACCCTGTTAGTTTACAACAAACTATTGATTGTCGTTGACTTTTATTTAGTTATTTCTGATATAAATGATAGTTCCTCATTCCCACCCTGTGAATGTCAAATAAATAGCAGCAAACAGGAGAAACAAAGGACATCTTGTCCTGTATTTCAACAGATAAACCACAACAACCAACCAGCTGTTACACTGAAGCTCATTTAGTTTTTTATGTTTCTCCTCAGCTCTTCAGAATGAACCAACACACAACACAACAGGTAAGACTGTCTGTCTGTCTGTCTGTCTGTCTGTCTGTCTGTCTGTCTGTCTGTCTGTCTGTCTGTCTGTGTGTCTGTCTGTCTGTCTGTCTGTCTGTCTGTGTTTAATTCAATCTCAGCCCCTTAAAAACATTAATCTAAAACTCTCATATTGTAACCAGTGAAATATGTAGATATTTGTATTTAAAGTCAATAAAAGGTGAGTCAGTAAATACAGCAGCTTCACTGTGTCAGTGATGTGTTTGACAAAGAGAGGAAACACATCCCAACCTTTTTAAACATGGTGATCAATAAGTTTACATTTATAAGGTTATTTATGTATCAATATGTTACATTTATGAGCGTATTAACCCATTAAGACCTGAGGCCCATTCTACAAATGCCTTCTAAATCATTAGTTTCCAAACTTCTGCATGCCAGGGACCCCCAAAATGATATGTATTTGGACGTGGACCCCCATCTGAAAATGTGTTGTCAGGGACCCCCAGAAGAGAAGATTTGTGTTAAAATAAATCTGAATCATACTTTTTTTTTCAAACACTTTAAAGATTTTTCAAACACATTTTCAAAAATAGCAGATCTACAGTACAAGCTCGCAGCGCGGCACTAAGTGACACGCTGTGAGCTTGTATATGTGATATTTTAGAATAGCCAACGCTAAAAAGTAAAATGAAACGGATGTTTTCCAAGTTTTTCTATATTTTTAAAGGTAAACCAACTCAAATGTAATGTCTCACTTTCTCCAGAGGTGGAGCCCTTCCTCATCGTAGGCACCTGGTCCAACCTGATGAAGATCAGCTTAGACGGCTCCAGCTCCACAGAGCTCAAACAGGTGAAAACCATTAGACATAACAACACATCCTATGTAATCCTATAGAGCTTGCCAAAAATCCTGAAGGGGGCGTCAACAAGTGTCTTTTGGTAGCGGCGGACATCTTTGAGGGGTAAAAACCAGGTTGACTTAACATTGCCCCCCTCAAGTATGTCTGCAGCTACAATGCCACGCCACCGCCCCCCCCCCCGTGGTGACGAGTCGTTGGCACGCTCTATACAATATTCTACACACATTGCTTTTGACACGCTGGAATGTATTCCTGTCTGAGACTAACACAACTGATGTGGTGTGACAGGACTTGGAGAGGGTGAGGGCTCTGGACTTTGACTATCAGCAGCAGATGATCTACTGGACAGAATGGACCCCCTATAGTACCCAGCCCTCCATGATCAGTCGCATGCACATCAATGGCAGTGACGTCCAGGTCAGTGTGACAATGCAACGATGAGGATGAATGACAGGGAAGAGAAACTGAATTCAAACTACTTACAGTACACATGTAATTCAGAGTACTTATACTTGTATTTAAAATACTTTGTGACATCAGTGTTAACCCATTAAAACCGAGGACGCATCTGTGTTACCACTTCAACTTCAAATTATTTTATACTTTGGCTATTAAAAAATAGCAGATATACAAGCTCATAGCGTGGCAGTTGGTGCCGCGCTATGAGCTTGTAGATCGGCTTTTTTAGAAAAATTGTGAAAACGTGTGCAAATCTTTTGTTGTATATTTTTTAAAGCCAACATTTTTAACTCAAATCTTTGCTTCTTGGGGTCCCTGGAACCAAATATGTTTTGGGGTCCTTGACATGAAAAGGTTTGAGCACCACTGATATATTAGGGTTAGGGTTAGTTTGCAACATAAGTTTTTCAGAAAACTGTTAGGATTTAGAAGACATTTGTTGAATCCCCCAGAAGCAAAGATTTGAGTTAAAGATGTATGCTTTAAAAATATATATATTCAAAGATTTGCACACATTTTCACAATTTTTCAAAAATAGCAGATATACAAGCTCATAGCGTGGCACTCGGTGCCGCGCTATGAGCTTGTATATCTGCTATTTTTGAATAGCCAAAGGAATCTAAAAAGACACAGATGCGTTCCAAGTCTTAATGGGTTAAATATAAAAGCAGAAAACAGGGTGTCTGGTGTTTCAGTCAGTTAGTGTACAGACCATGCGCTCCTTGTGAGCCGTGAGGATGTGAGTTTGAATCTGACTCCTGGTCTTGTCTCACATGTTTCTCCTCTTTCTGTCCTTGGTTTCCTGTCTCTCTACACCAGGGCTTCACAAACTGTTACATGACAAGAACCCTGAAATAGACACAGACTCTGGCTGGGGCCCACAATCTAAAAAATTGTGTTGTGAGCTTGTAGATCAGATATTTTGAAAAAGAAACATTCAAAATAGAACATTTTTGAAACAAAATACATTTGTGAACACTGCTCTACACTACCCTTTCTAAAAGTATTGTAGTAACTGCATACAAATGATAAAATAATAAAATGGTGAGTATATTCAGAGTACATGTATGGTTGATTGACAGGTCCTTCACAACACATTGATCAGCTATCCATCCAGTCTGGCTGTTGATTGGGTGGCAGGAAACCTGTACTGGTGTGACAGTGACAGTGACACCATAGAGGTGTCCAAACTAAACGGGTCGTACAGAACAGTACTGGTCAACACCGGCCTGGAGGAGCCAGAGGCCATGGCTGTGGATGTACGCTACGGGTAAGAGCACTGTGGTGACATCATGAACCTCACACTGTGGTGACATCATGAACCTCACACTGTGGTGACATCATGAACCTCACACTGTGGTGACATCATGAACCTCACACTGTGGTGACATCATGAACCTCACACTGTGGTGACATCATGAACCTCACACTGTGGTGACATCATGAACCTCACACCATCCTGTGAAACACCACGGATACAAGAAGACTGAATTACATCTAAACATTAAACTGATGACATTGCATCATATTCTGTACATCTTGTAAAGTGTTAAAAAGTCACTTAATAGATGTTTTTGTAGTAGAATAAGAAGGGTAGAGTTTACCTCATGAGGAACATTTAAATAGTATCATGTAAGTTGTCACTCACTGAAAAGTGAATATAATGTGTAATACTTCCTTGTGATTGGCTATGCTTTCTGGAGCTCCTATGAGATAAAATATGAACACATGACGCCTAGGTATTCTAAAACAAAATCATACAAAGTACAGTATGTCTGAATTATTGTGAATAATGTGTTGAATGTCCCCCCGCCCCACACATTCGCACACACACACTCGCACGCACACACACACACACACACACACACACACACACACACACACACACACACACACACACACACACACACACACACACACACACAATGCGCGCGCACACGCACACACGCACACACACACACACACACACACACACACACACACACACACACACACACACACACACACACACACACACACACACACACACACACACATACACACACACTACTTACATGTAAGTGTGAGTTACATGTTCACACAGTGTAGATAAACTGTGGTTTCATTGTGTTTTATCATATTGATAGAGGTAACAATATGTATTTTTACATATCGTTGATGTCGGGTGGAAAATGTCCAAAACTGTTATATTCAGGAAATGGTAAAAATAATCTGTTTTCCAATGTAGTTATTATTTAGTCTCAAGCTCTTTGTTAATACTTTTCATTGGTTAAATATATATAAAACCCAAAGACACACTAAACCACTTTCACTTTCAATTAAAAACAGCAATTATATAAAAAGATCTACAGGCTCACAGTGTGTGACGTTGTGACGCATTGTGAGCTTGTACATCGGCTTTTTCTGCTACTTTAGTGACACTGTGGTATTGTGGATAATGTAGACATTACTTTACAAAACAAAACAAACGTTTTTAAATATGGAGATACAAGGTTTCTGCCCGACAACAACAATATGTTACATTGTCAGTAAAGATGTCAAACAGTGACCCTGACTCAGTGTCTCCTGACAGGTACTTGTACTGGTCAGACAGAGGTAACAACAACCCCCACATAGAGAGGATGGGGATGGACGGCACCAACAGGAGCATCATCGTGAAGGATAAGATCTACAGGCCCTATGGCCTGACGTTAGACTACATCAACAATCACATCTACTGGAGCGACAACAAGGAGAAACACATTGAGTTTGCCAACCTGGATGGAACCAACAGACACACAGGTCACACACACACACACACACACACACACACACACACACACACACACACACACACACACACACACACACACACACACACACACACACACACACACACAGGGGAGGAAGTAGTACTCAGATTACGTAAAAGTAATCCCTATTATACTTTGTTGACTGGAGTCCTCCAGAGGTCTATACTGCCCTGCCAAGGTAAAGTGCAGTAACTACGAAAAAAAAAAAATCACTGAAAAATGATTCAACTGGTCAGCCAAATGAGATATCGGCATATAAGTGATATTACACTAATTGTACATCTGTTCTCGAGGTAATTGTTTATCCCCCAAAATCACAAAGGCTAATTTGACCTTTGGGATACACAAATAAGTTGGTGTGTCCAAAAACGTAGTTACTGCCCTTTGGCTTGGCAGGGCAGTATACTAGGCCCCTCCTTTTATCCTTTTTACATTAAATATCTTTGCAGATAATAGCAGATCTACAAGCGCATAACATGTTGCAATGTGATGCGTAGTGTGCTTGTAGATCTGCTATTTCCGGTAAATGTTTGTCCCAGAATAGGATCACTAGGGTTCATGTGTTTAAATTAACACTCCAGAGTGTTACTGTGTATAAGAATGGATTATGTTCATTTTTACATGAGTAGAGTAAGAAAAAAACAAGGAAAAGAGTGAGAATATTGTTTATTCTGTAAACCTTATTGATGCATTTTAACTCTTGTTATAATATTCTTTATAATACTTTGTTCATGTATTTTATAATATTGTGACTCTTTTGGTTTTGTGTGTCTGTAGTTGTGAGTCAGGACATCCACGACATCAATGCTATTACTCTGTTTGAGGATCACATCTACTGGATAGACAGGAGGACCGACTCCATCTACAGAGCCAACAAGACTCAGGGAACCAATAAGACCAGACTCATCAGCAACCTGTTCTTTCCATTAGACCTCCACATGTATCACCCCTATAGACAACCTGAGGGTCTGTACCACCTACTGTATACAACACTCTCACTATTCACTCTCACTGGGGGCGGCCATAGCTGAGTGGTTAGAGAGCCCGGCTGGGCAGCCAGAGGCTCTACAGTAGTTGTAGCAGGTTCCATTCCAGCAATGTGTCCATGTGTGTCCCTGAGCAAGACTCTAAACCCCTAACAGCTCTCAGAGCGCCGTAGAATGACTGCTCACTGTAAATATCTTTTTACAGGGACAAAAAACACCCCAAGGATTTTATTCATTGTCTGTTTGTATTATTTGATCTGTTTTTAAAACGGTTATATTAGTTATAGTAGTAGTGCCTCATAGTAATATCAAATTGATATTTATGTTGCTTGATTGTGATTGGCTGAGCCTCATTGTAAAATACTCACTAACCACATGGACATGTATGTGTATTACTGCTCCAACACCTTGTTTACAATATCAACCATAACTTTACATGGATGAATTACTGTTTGTGATTTAGTTTATCCTTTAGCAAAATTAGAGGATATTAAATACAGTTTTAATTGGGTTGTCTATGATTGTCATGTTGCCATATTTGGTGTTTTATCAAAGCAATAAACCATGTGAGGTGGTGGTTTACAGTGATTGTAGAACAGTTAGAGGGTTGTAGTCACTCTGCGCTGCATCGTTCCTAACAACACCTCATAGCTGCTCTAAACTCACATTAAACCACAGCCTGGTGTGGCTTATTGCTTTATTCTAACATATAGGTGTGTGTTCTCATGTTTGTTCCATGTGTGCATGTTTTCTCCACCCTGCAGTGGCCGGTCACCCGTGTCAGACCAACAATGGAGGCTGCAGTAACCTGTGTCTGCTCTCACCTGGAGGAGGCTACAAGTGTTCCTGTCCCGCCCACTTCTACTTGGCAGCTGATGGCAAGCAGTGCATGTCCAACTGCACTGCCAGCCAGGTGATTCACCTCGCCTTCACTTGTGTTGCTCTGTATGACTTTATGTCTCATGTCTGCTTTTGATACATTACTGATTCTAAACATAATCCTCTGTCTCTCCCATCAGTTTGCTTGTAAGACCTACAAGTGCATTCCGTTGTCATGGAAATGTGACTCAGTAGATGACTGTGGGGACCGGTCAGATGAACCTGCAGACTGCTGTGAGTTGAGACAGAAATATGACATCATTATTCATGCTTTATTATCAGTGTTGAAACTAATGTGTTTTTTTCAGTTTGATCATTTTGTTACAATTACTGACATTTAAATGGTCACGATACCCGTTACTTCATGTGAAAATAGCCGACAACTTCAGAGGATTTTTTTAGATAGGACTGAGGGTCCAGTCACTATGTTGTTGTTAAGATAGGACGGAGTTATAGGGGTTTTAGAGAAGGAGAGAGAACGGAAGCGGATGGGGAGCCATGTTTTTTGGCACAGTGATCTGTAAATATTCAGAATCACTTTGGGTGATTCTAGAGCTGCTCCAGCCCCTCCCGTGTGGAAAAAAACTAAAGAGACTGAAAACACGGTTCAGACCGTGTTTGGTACCCGATGTGTTAAGATAGGACTGAGGGTCCGTCCAGTGACCATGTTGTTGTTACACACACACACACACACACACACACACACACACACACACACACACACACACACACACACACACACACACACACACACACACACACACACACACACACACACACACACAGACAGACAGACAGACAGACAGACAGACAGACAGACAGACAGACAGACAGACAGACAGACAACAGGTATAAAGTGTATTTCATAACATGGTGGGTCATGCATTCCCTACATGGTTCAGTAGAGTGGTACCTAACAGACAGCAGTCTAATTCCTATAATAAATCAGTGTGTTGTGTATTTTAAAGTGGTGTTGACTGGATATGTTTGTCACCTGGTGACCCCTAGCTGACCCCTAGGCCGGGTCCTAACATACCATGGTACACACTCTGGTGTGTGTGTGTGTGTGTGTGTGTGTGTGTGTGTGTGTGTGTGTGTGTGTGTGTGTGTGTGTGTGTGTGTGTGTGTGTGTGTGTGTGTGTGTGTGTGTGTGTGTGTGTGTGTGTGTGTGTGCGCGCGCGCGCGCGTGTTTGTGTGTGTGTGTGTGTGTGTGTGTGTGTGTGTGTGTGTGTGTGTGTGTGTGTGTGTGTGTGTGTGTGTGTGTGTGTGTGTGTGTGTGTTGTGAAGGTGGTCTGTACATGAGGACAGGTGGTCTATGTGTTGTGAAGGTGGTCTGTACAGAGGACAGGTGGTGATTATTCTCACTGTTACAGATATGTATGTAGAGCATATTTTCATCATCATGGACGCCATGGAAGCTGTATGTTTAACTTTTAACTTGTTGTCAGGGCCGGATTAGCACTATGTGGTGCCCCAGGGCGACGATATGGCGGAGATATGGCTTGAGGCTGGAGGGAGGCTCTTTTTTTGGCGGATTGTGTTTGTTTCTTTTCGGTTTTTGGTTACTTTATTTCGGTGTTAGGGTTAGGGTTAGGTTAGGGTTAGGTTATTTAATTCTTATTTTTGCCTGATTTTACTGATTTATTATCAAAAGATTCATTATTTTAACATTTATTTGTATTATTGTCAGTGTTGGGCAAGTTACTTTTAAAAAGTAACTAGTTATAGTTATTAGTTACTGCTCCAAAAATGTAATTAGTTACTTTACTTAGTTACTAAATTATGAAAGTAACTAGTAACTAGTTACTTTACTCTACTTTTAAAAAAAGAAGAAAAAAATTATCAAATAAAATACAAATATATATATTACTTCCAAATGATTTTGATAGGCTATACATAAAAACGTTTATTTGTTTCTTCTTCTTTAGAAATATTTTCTTTCACATCAGTATGTAATGATCATTATACTCAGAGCAATACAATAACCCACCTATCTCCCACACTCCCTCCCCAGTCAGTTATCAGTTTGAATGAATTTGATGTCATTTGCATATAGATGTGAGTGGCCTTAATTTAACTGACAAAACCTTTTTTTTTTTTTTTAATGAAAAACCTCTCACACTTATGCCAGTGTACTGTATTACACACACACACACACACACACACACACACACACACACACACACACACACACACACACACACACACACACACACACACACACACACACACACACACACACACACACACACACACACACACACACACACACACACACACACACCATTGAAAGACCATTGTAGTCATTATGAAATGTAGTGGAACAATTAAACGTCTTTCTGCACTGTAGTGGCCCTGCTGCTTTCACTGCTATTTTGCTGACTAGTTCTCTGAAGGCAACAAACTCAACCGTTGCGATGGGAAGCATGTCCTCCTCAACAACATACCTGCCAATCAATCTGTTTAGTTGAGTCTGGGTGACATGCTGTGGCGATTTAAAAAAAAAAAGTTTTTTGGCTGTTTACATGGATGGAGTAGCTGTAGCTCCATAGATCACTGCCGGTGGAGTCTTCTTTGGCGACTAATTTTATAACCCCATGTACTGTAGTTAGGTGCTTCAGGAGATTAGCATTGCTGTTACTCGATGTGGACAATGTTTTCTGTCACTGCAATGTCTTTAGCGCCCTTTATCCCCAAAAATTCTAAATAATGGTTATATTTCCAAGCCGCAAACTAACGCTGCGCTGTCGCTCAGCTGAGATTGTGTGTGTGCGGTTGTGGTGGTGGGTATGTTGCCATGTGTGTGTGTGTGTGTGTGTGTGTGTGTGTGTGTGTGTGTGTGTGTGTGTGTGTGTGTGTGTGTGTGTGTGTGTGTGTGTGTGTGTGTGTGTGTGTGTGTGAGAATTTGCCTTTATCCATCCAAGCCTGCCTGTCCTGTTTAGATAACAGGCAAGCTGCTCGGCGGGGGAGACAGTTCAGTTGGATCACATAATGTAACGCAGTAACGCACCTTTTTAAATCACAGTAACTATAACGGCGTTACTGCATTGGAAAAGGTAACGCGTTACGTTATTAGTTACCGCAAAAAGTAGTTGCGTTACTTAACGCGTTAGTCCCAACACTGATTATTGTTAGTGTTGTTATGACCCTATATGGTCATATGTGTATTTACCTGTGTGTTGTTTTGTCCTGTGAATGTCTCCTCCCCCACATTGGTATGAGGGATTCAGTGGTGCTGATTGGTTACCAGCTGGTGTGTGAGTGGTGATTGGTTGTGGTTGATTACTGGGTGGAACTAGCTGGTTTGGTCATCCTGGTACACAGAGGGGTCAAGGGTCAGATATATTTAGTATGGAGTCTAATATAACAGTGGTTTCATGACAACGACCCCAAAATAATTTATACTGAACATATTTTGTGGCAGGGACAAGATTTGTGTTGTTAAAATGATCCAAAACTATTCCTAAATGTTTTGAAAATAGCCAATCTACAAGCTCACATTGGTCACATCATGCAGTATACACACTATTATACACACTGTACATTATGATGTTGGTCATTGCTTATAAATAACGATCAGAAGGTTAAAAATACAGGATAGCAGTCATGTGGTTAATAAGATGTTAAGATGTTCTGTTTGTTTATTTATGTTCTAGTATAGGCCAGTAGTTCTCAAAGAAACCAAATGGACCCTTAAAAGGTCTGTAACTCAGAGAGTGTATACATACATGGAACCAAATGGACCCCTAACGGTCCATTTGGTTCCATTTATGAGAGTTTATCACCTGCTCCCTGACCACGCCCACTTTGGGTGTGGCCAGGTATGGGGTGTGTGGGGGGGGGGGGGGGGGGTCCTGTTTACCCCTTGATACTATTAAGTGGAATTAGTTGCTTAGACCATAGACCTAGCCGCTTGTTTTCCTGAAACACACTGATTACCTGCATTACACCTACAGCCTTTTTATTGATTTACTGTTGTTTAATTTTTTTGGGTGCGTTGCTGTCCGGCAGGAACCAGCCAGAGCACGTGAGCGGAGCGGAGCGGGTGGAAATGCCGCTCGGCGCTCCAGGGGGCTTGTTTCACGCTCGCTATTCGCTCACGTCAACTCCCCCCGCGCTCTGCTCCCCGTCGCTCCTCGCTCACGTTGATTTGCGCAAATCTCGCTCCACGCTCCGCTCAAACCGGGTCGCTCAACAGTAAAAAAAAAAAGAAAGGAAAAAGAAAGTAGAAATTCTAATGAAATCTGGGTGCGCTGATGTCTGTGTGTCTCTGAGTCCGTGCGACCGGGCATGCTCAAACATTCGGTGCGCGGCCCCCGCGAGGGCGGCCTGGAGCGGGAGGCGGTCCTCGCTCTGAGTAGCGCTCCAACCTTTTTATAACCAGCTCCGCGCTCATGTCAAAATCGCGTCGCTCCGCTCCGCTCACATGCTCTGGAACCAGCTAACTCCATTTTTCCGCTTTTGCATTTTTTTTCCCATAAATCAGGGCCATTGAACACCTTTTACGTCTGTGTGTTGATTAAAAAATTATTGAACCAATGAAACGTATTAAAAAGTGCTTCTGACAAAAACATCTACCTCCATTGGATCCTCAAACTGTCTGCTAAACCATCTAAGTTCACCAAAGGGGGTGGAGTTAGCTGGTTTAGCTGACTCCAGGCTCCACCCCCTTTTGACCTCCATCCTCATTGTGAGCTTGGAGGTCTATTCAGCTGTTCTTATCAATGATGAACAAAACCTCCTAAATCCACTTTTTTTTTTTTTTTTTTTTTTTTGTCATTTCCTGAAAAATGAACATTTTGGAGTTAGCTGGTTGCTGCCGGACAGCAGAGATATACTGGTGCTGTGAGGGGGTTTAGGAGGTGAATGAGACACTAACAGTGAATCACAGCATCTCACTCTCCCTGGAGACCTGTTATAGCGTCACCAGGAGGCCGACTTTTGTAATTCTCTGATATTACTTCTACAAATGTTGTCCAAACATCACGTAAATCTGTACAAATGATGGATTGGCTACCATTGGCTTCCACAGTGTGCAGGAGTGGGACACAGAAGATTGCACAAAATGTCACAAATCATGAACGCAGCGTCCGATTGCTGTGAATTTACTTTAAGCATATCCATGCATGTTATACTATGAATGTATGTTAATTATCTTGCTCATTGTCTTCATCAGTGAGTGTTGAACTCTAGGATGACATTAAAGTACATGTTAACTTTGTAGTCACTCTTAGCTCTCACAGGGAGCTCTGCAGCACAAATGTCCTTTTTTTGAGGCCACTTGACCTTGTTCCGCATTCATACCCTGTGAATGTCAAATAAATAGCAGCAACAAACAAAGGACATCTTGTCCTGTATTTCAACAGATAAACCACAACAACCAACCAGCTGTTACACTGAAGCTCATTTAGTTTGTTATGTTTCTCCTCAGCTCTTCAGAATGAACCAACACACAACACAACAGGTAAGACTGTCTGTCTGTCTGTCTGTCTGTCTGTCTGTCTGTCTGTCTGTCTGTCTGTCTGTTTTTAAATCTCAGCCCCTTAAAAACATCCCTCTAAAACTCTTAAAAAAACCTCTTAAAAACATGAATCTAAAACTCTCATATTGTAACCAGTGAAATATGTAGATATTTGTATTTAAAGTGAATAAAAGGTGAGTCAGTAAATACAGCAGCTTCACTGTGTCAGTGATGTGTTTGACAAAGAGAGGAAACACATCCCAACCTTTTTAAACATGGTGATCAATAAGTTTACATTTATAAGGTTATTTATGTATCAATATGTTACATTTATGAGCGTATTAACCCTTTAAGACCTGAGGCCCATTCTACAAATGCCTTCTAGATCATTAGTTTCCAAACTTCTGCATGCCAGGCCAAATGATATGTATTTGGACGTGGACCCCATTTGAAAATTTGTTGTGTCAGGAACCCCCAAAAGAGAAGATTTGTGTTAAAAGAAATCTGAATTATACTTTTTTTTTCAAACACTTTAAAGATTTTAAAAAATGTTCAAAAATAGCAGATCTACAAGTTCACACCGCGGCACAAAGTGACACGCTCTGAGCTTGTATATCTGATATTTTAGAATAGCCAACGCTAAAATGTGAAACGTTTTTCTATATTTTTAAAGGTAAACCAACTCAAATGTAATGTCTCACTTTCTCCAGAGGTGGAGCCCTTCCTCATCGTAACCACTCAGAACAACCTGATGAAGATCAGCGTGGACGGCTCCAGCTCCACAGAGCTCAAACAGGTGAAAACCATTAGACATAACAACACATCCTATGTAATCCTATACAATATTCTACACACACTGCTTTTGACATGCTGGAATGTATTCCTGTCTGAGACTAACACAACTGATGTGGTGTGACAGGACTTGAAGGGTGGGAGGGCTCTGGACTTTGACTATCAGCAGCAGATGATCTACTGGACAGAATGGAACCCCCCCATGATCAGTCGCATGCACATCAATGGCAGTGACGTCCAGGTCAGTGTGACAATGACAACGATGAGGATGAATGACAGGGAAGAGAAACTGAATTCAAACTACTTACAGTACACAATGTGATTCAGAGTACTTATACTTGTATTTAAAATACTTTGTGACATCAGTGTTAACCCATTAAAACCGGGAACGCATCTGTGTTACCACTTAAACCATTATTTTATAATTTGGCTATTCAAAAATAGCAGATATACAAGCTCATAGCGCGGCACCGAGTGCCGCGCTACGAGCTTGTAGATCTTCTATTTTTGAAAAATCGTGAAAATGTGTGCAACTCTTTTGTTGTATATTTTTTAAAGCGAACATTTTTAACTCAAATATTTGTTTCTGGGGGGTCCTTGAAACAAAATATATTTTTTTGGTTTCTTGACATGAAAAGATTTGAGCACCACTGATATATTAGGATTAGGGTTAGTTTGCAACATAAGTTTTTCAGAAAACTGTTAGGATTTAGAAGATATTTGTAGAATCCCCCAGAAGCAAAGATTTGATCTAAAGATGATGTTCGCTTTAAAATATATATATATATTCAAAGATTTGCACACATTTTCACAATTTAAAAAAAAATTGTAGATATACAAGCTCGTAGCGTGGCACCGAGTGCCGCGCTATGAGGTTGTATATCTACTATTTTTGAATAGCCAAAGAAATATGAAATGACACAGATGCGTTCCAAGTCTTAATGGGTTAAATATAAAAGCAGAAAACAGGGTGTCTGGTGTTTCAGTCAGTTAGTGTACAGACCATGCGCTCCTTGTGAGCCGTGAGGATGTGAGTTTGAATCTGACTCCTGGTCTTGTCTCACATGTTTCTCCTCTTTCTGTCCTTGGTTTCCTGTCTCTCTACACCAGGGCTTCACAAACTGTTACATGACAAGGACCCTGAAATAGACACACACTCTTGAAAAATTCTAAAAGATTGTGATGTGAGCTTGTAGATCAGATATTTTCAAAAAGAAACATTCAAAATAGAACATTTTTGAAACAAAATACATTTGTGAACACTGCTCTACACTACCCTATCAAAAAAGTGTTGTTGTAACTGCATAAAAAATATTTAAAAAATAAAATGGTGAGTATATTCAGAGTACATGTATGGTTGATTGACAGGTCCTTCACAACACGTTAATCAACAGACCATCCAGTCTGGCTGTTGATTGGGTGGCAGGAAACCTGTACTGGTGTGACAGGGACACCATAGAGGTGTCCAAACTAAACGGGTCGTACAGAACAGTCCTGGTCAACACCGGCCTGGAGGAGCCATGGGCCATGGCTGTGGATGTACGCTACGGGTAAGAGCACTGTGGTGACATCATGAACCTCACACTGTGGTGACATCATGAACCTCACACTGTGGTGACATCATGAACCTCACACTGTGGTGACATCATGAACCTCACACTGTGGTGACATCATGAACCTCACACTGTGGTGACTTCATGAACCTCACACTGTGGTGACATCATGAACCTCACACTGTGGTGACATCATGAACCTCACACTGTGGTGACATCATGAACCTCACACTGTGGTGACATCATGAACCTCACACTGTGGTGACTTCATGAACCTCACACTGTGGTGACATCATGAACCTCACACTGTGGTGACATCATGAACCTCACACTGTGGTGACATCATGAACCTCACACTGTGGTGACATCATGAACCTCACACCATCCTGTGAAACACCACGGATACAAGAAGACTGAATTACATCTAAACATTAAACTGATGACATTGCATCATATTCTGTACATCTTGTAAAGTGAAGTTAAAAAGTCACTTAATAGATGTTTTTGTAGTAGAATAAGAAGGGTAGAGTTTACCTCATGAGGAACATTTAAATAGTATCATGTAAGTTGTCACTCACTGAAAAGTGCACTAAATATAATGTGTAATACTTCCTTGTGATTGGCTCTCCTTTCTGGAGCTCCTATGAGGCAAAACATGAACACATGACGCCTAGGTATTCTAAAACAAAATCATACAAAGTACAGTATGTCTGAGTTATTGTGAATAATGTGTTGAATGTTGTTATCGTTATTTATTCCTTATGTATCCCTCTCCTCCCCCACGTGGAAGACACATCCCACTGCCCCACAAACACACGCATGCACGCACGCACGCACGCACGCACGCGCGCGCGCACGCACACGCACACGCACACGCACACGCACACACACACACACACACACACACACACACACACATACACACACAGACTACTTACATGTAAGTGTGAATTACATGTTCACACAGTGTAGATAAACTGTGGCTTCATTGTGTTTTATCATATTGATAGAGGTAACAATATGTGTTTTTAATATCGTTGATGTTGGGTGGAAAACGTCCAAAACTGTTACTTTTCAGGAAATGGGAAAAATAATCTGTGTTCCAATGTAGTTATTATTTAGTCTCAAGCTCTTTGTTAATACTCTTCATTGGTTAAATATATATAAAACCCAAAGACACACTAAACCACTTTCACTTTCAATAAAAACAGCAATTATATAAAAAGATCTACAGGCTCACAGTGTGTGACATTGTGACGCATTGTGAGCTTGTACATCTGCTTTTTTTGTGACTTTAGTGACACTGTGGTATTGTGGACAATGTAGGCATTCATTTACAAGATAAAACAAAAGTTTTAAAATATGGAGATACAAGGTTTCTGCCCGACAACAACAATATGTTACATTGTCAGTAAAGATGTCAAACAGTGACCCTGACTCAGTGTCTCCCTGACAGGTACTTGTACTGGACAGACGTAGGTGACAACAACCCCCACATAGAGAGGATGGGGATAGACGGCACCAACAGGAGCATCATCGTGAAGGATAAGATCTACCAGCCCTTCGGCCTGACGTTAGACTACATCAACAATCACATCTACTGGAGCGACGACAAGGAGAAACACATTGAGTTTGCCAACCTGGATGGAACCAACAGACACACAGGTAACACACACACACACACACACACACACACGCACGCACGCACGCACGCACGCACGCACGCACGCACGCACGCACGCACGCACGCACGCACGCACGCACGCACGCACGCACGCATGTGCGCACACACACACACACACACACACACACACACACACACACACACACACACACACACACACACACACACACACACACACACACACACACACACGGGAGGAAGAAGTACTCAAGTAAAAGTAATCCCTATTATACTTGGTTGACTGGAGTCCCCCAGGGGTCTATTCTAAGACCCTCCTTTTATCCTCTTTACATTAGATATCCTTTCAGAAAATAGCCGATCTACATGTCACATGTTGCAGTGTGACACGTTGTGAGCTTGTAGATCTGCTATTTCCGGTGAATGTTTGTCCCAGAATAGGATCACTAGGGTTCATGTGGTTAAATTAACACTCCAGAGTGTTACTGTGTATAAGAATGGATTATGTTCATTTTTACATGAAGAAAAAAACAAGGAAAACAGTGAGAATATTATTTACTTTTGTAAACTTTATTGATGCATTTTAACTCTTGTTATAATATTCTTTATAATACTTTGTTCATGTATTTTATAATATTGTGACTATTTTGGTTTTGTGTGTCTGTAGTTGTGAGTCCGGACATCCATGACATCATCACTGCTATTACTCTGTTTGAGGATCACATCTACTGGACAGACTGGAGGACCAGCTCCATCTACAGAGCCAACAAGACTCAGGGAACCAATAAGATCAGTCTCATCAGCAACCTGGACAGTCCATCTGTCCTCCACATGTATCACCCCTATAGACAACCTGAGGGTCTGTACCACCTACTGTATACAACACTCTCACTATTCACTCTCACTGGGGGCGGCCATAGCTGAGTGGTTATTCAGCACGGTGCCCACCGGGACAGTTTTGTCAACGGGGGGCACTTTGCTTCCACATTCCGCTGTTTTTCGCCTTTTTTTTTCTCACGCCGTTTGGTGAACCCCCCAAGGTTGGTGCCCTGCGCTGCGTTGCTTTTGTCCACCAGATTGGGACGGTCACGGCATATTTTGCACCATTACGGTGCGTTCATCATCGGTGACGAGTGCCTCTAACAGCCGCTGCTGGCTGCGTGCAGCGAGCTGCGAGTCGCAGCGTGTCAAGATGCGAGGCAACACTCACACAATCACGTGCAGCCGACGCATGCTTTAGCGTGATTGTGTGAGTGTGGCTTCAGGAAGTAAATTCCTAGCCTCGATCTCCAGGCTTTTATTTTTTATTTTTGCTAAAAAATAAAAGTTTGGAAATTCCTGTCCCAGCTGTTGGTACGCAAAAGCGCCTCGCGTCGTCTGATGTGCCACACATTATTTATTATGGGTGCGCATGCGGACCAGTTATGTGCACCCCTGTGTAATAAATCTCAGAGCGCCGTAGAATGACTGCTCACTGCTCCTAGTAGTTATAGGATGGGTAAATGTTGTTCTGTTGTAAGCACACATATGGATCACATGTATGTGTATCACTGCTTCAACATCAACATCTTGTTTACAATATTCATCATAAATTTCCATGGATTAATTGCTGTTTGTGATTTAGTTTATCCTACAGCAAGGTTAGAGGAGCATTTACACTGCAACCTCCCAGTCGTTTACAGGCAGACAGGGACTACTTTCTTGAAATTATTCTGAAATTGATGTTAAATACAGTTTTAATTAGGTTGTCTATGATTGTCATGTTGCCATATTTGGTGTTTTATCAAAGCAATAAACCATGTGAGGTGGTGGTTTACAGTGAATGTAGAACAGTTAGAGGGTTGTAGTCACTCTGCTCTGCATGGTTCCTAACAACACCTCATAGCTGCTCTAAACTCACATTAAACCACAGCCTGGTGTGGCTTATTGCTTTATTCTAACATATAGGTGTGTGTTCTCATGTTTGTTCCATGTGTGCATGTTTTCTCCACCCTGCAGTGGCAGGTCATCCATGTCAGACCAACAATGGAGGCTGCAGTAACCTGTGTCTGCTCTCACCTGGAGGAGGCTACAAGTGTTCCTGTCCCATCCACTTCTACTTGGCAGCTGATGGCAAGCAGTGCATGTCCAACTGCACTGCCAGCCAGGTGATTCACCTCGCCTTCACTTGTGTTACGCTGTATGACTTTATGTCTCATGTCTGCTTTTGATACTTTACTGATTCTAAACATAATCCTCTGTCTCCCCCATCAGTTTGTTTGTAAGAAGGAAAAGTGCATTCCGTTCTCGTGGAAATGTGACACGATAGACGACTGTGAGAACTGCTGTGAGTTGAGACCTCACATGCACACACCCACCCACCCACCCACCCACCCACCCACGCACGCACGCACGCACGCACGCACGCACGCACGCACGCACGCACGCACGCACGCACGCACGCACGCACGGACGCACGCACCTTTTAGTACTTTTACTTTTGGTACTTTAAGTACATTTTGATGCCAATACTTTTATACTTTTACTTTACTTTTAATTAAGTAAAGAATTTGAGTACTTTTTCCACCACTTGCATCAGACAACAACCTACACAGTCTGCTTGATATTTATGACAAACTTCAACACCTTGATGATGTGACATCACACAGAGTAGCAGGTGCATGGCTTGTTTTTTATTAGTGTTCAAAATATGAACTGTCAAATGTGATAGGAATATAATCATTTTTATTCAGCATTGAGAGTAGTAGGGCAGATGTAGCAAAAGGATATACTGTACAGTGAGACTCATGCCTTTTTCTTTTTCTTACATACAGGAACAAACAGTGCAATACAAAACAATTCACACCCAACATAACATTTAACACACAACTTAGGGACAAGGAGGGTTCAGTTTTGAACAACACTCCTAAATCGCCAGTATCTCGGTGTTGTTTTTCTCCGCGCTGAACACTGTTTGAAAGGGGTTTTAGAAACTGCTACTACTGCAAAATGGAATGTCGCCGATTGAAAATGTATTCTCTGGGCCACTCACATAACTACCCTGTGTGTCTACAAACAGTTGAACACGCGAGTATAAGGTATTTAGCGAGGTCTGTGGCGAGGTGAAAAAAAAAAGAAAAAAAAGAATAAATCGCTGGCAGTGGGTGAGTACATTATGATATTAAAGTGTGGCATGGAATGTGTTAATTATCAGTCATTCCCAGCTTGTGAATATCAAATAAATATCATCAAACAGAAGAAACAAAGGATGTATTTCAACGCATCAACAAGCTGCTGTATTGGTAGAGAGGATCCATGTTCTCTGTTACAATGAAACTCATTTATTTGATGATTTTTCTCCTCAGCTCTCCAGCTTAAACCAACACACAACTCAACAGGTAAACAAAGATGAAAGAAGAACAACTGATCATAGATTACAGTGTTGTAATAAAATGATGTAATTTTGTAATTAGGGCTGGGACTCGATTAAAAAAAATAATAATCTAATTAATTAGAGGCTTTGTAATTAATTCATCGCAATTAATCGCATTTAATCGCATATCAATATTTGACCTGATACAGTGAAAAGCGTTTTTTTTTCAAATGGATTTTGTTATACATCTTTAAGTACATGTACTCAAGAACTGTACTTAAGTACAATTTTGAGGTATGTGCAACTCGAGTATTTCCAATTTCTAATACTTTTACTTCTACTCCAGTAACTCCACTATATCTCAGAGGCAAATATTTTACTTTTACTTTTACAATTATTTGAAAACTTTAGTTAAGAGTTAGTTTGTAGATTTCGAGTCGTTTAATGAATTATTAATACAAATCGCACGTGATAAAGTCCCGGCCCTAGTTGTAATGAAAGTAATACTGCTTTAATGCTTACTCTGTACAGAGTCTGATGATGTCAGGTTGTCGGGAGGAACCAGTAACTAATACTGGTTGTCTAAACAGTGATTAAACAAGTGTAAAGAACACCAATAGTTATTTAAGGTGTCTTGTGGCCAGGTCTTAGACTTGTGTAGCTTAGACGTATATGAGCTCTAGTCAGGTCTTAGACTTGTGTAGCTTAGACGTGTATGAGCTCTAGTCAAGTCTTAGACTTAGAGTATGGAGCTTAGACGTATATGAGCTCTAGAGGAGGACATTGTTTCTTGTTAGTTAGACGTATATGAGCTCTAGAGGACATTGTGTCATGTTAGTTATTTTCTTTCTCTTTGAGTATTGAAATATGAATTCAGTTTGTTTATGGGCTTACTGTTAGAAATGTATATTGTTGCTTATCTATTAATTGTGTACAGAGGTACACTTAAACAACTTGTATCTGATGTGTTTAAAGTTCTATATGCATTAATACAAGATTCATGTAACTTCTGCTGTGGTTAAATAAATTCATATTTTAAATTATAATGAACACTGCATACGATGGCTTCTGCACCTGCACTCATCTCTCTCTGTGTGTCTCTCTCTCTCTCTCTCTCTCTCTCTCTCTCTCTCTCTCTCTCTCTCTCTCTCTCTATACTATAGCTTGTCTCTACTGTGCATACATCTGTCCCTCTATGTATGCATGTCTGTGTGGCTTTTAAAAGTTGTGTCATTATCAAAATGCATTCAGAATGTGCCATTTCTGTTCATCTGGAGTTCACCATTTATTCTGTCCATTTAAAATAGTGATTTGACACGTGTAAAGAACTCCATTCGTTATTTAAGTTGTCTTGTGATGTTTATTTTTTTTACTAGATAAATGCATATTGAGTCAAATGACTTGATGGTAGAGCAGACCTATGTTTAGACTGAATAGAGTATGTAGAGTTCCAGATGCATTCTTTACAGATTCATGTATCCATTGTTGTGGTTTAATATAAATAACTCTTTTAAATTATAATGCGCGCTCTCTCTCCCTCTCTCTGTCTCTCTCTCTCTCTCTCTCTCTCTCTCTCTCTCTCTCTCTCTCTCTCTCTCTCTCTCTCTCTCTCTCTCTCTCTCTCTCTCTCTCTCTCTCTCTCTCTCCAGAGTCAGTGAGGTTGGTGAATGGGACTAGTGTGTGTTCAGGCAGAGTGGAGGTGAAGTCTAATCAGTCGTGGGTCTCAGTCTATGAAGGTGACTTTGACCAGCAGGATGCAGAGGTGGTCTGTAGGGAGCTTGGCTGTGGGGCTCCTTCAGTCCTCCAGGGGGCGCTCTATGGAGAAGTGGAGGGTCCAATGTGGTCCAAAGAGTTCCAGTGTGAAGGCAACGAGTCTGTTCTCCTGGACTGTAGAACCTCAGACTCGACTAGAAACACCAGCTCACCTAACAAGACTGTTGAACTCACCTGTTCAGGTAAAAGACAAACTATACCTTTTATTGGATTATTACCAATTAAAATCTGAACTTTTATATGTAATATGAATCTAAAAGTGCTGCATACATTTGTAATAACATTAGGAGAGTGAAGAAAACTTAATATACAAATTCAATTCAGTCCAATGGATTATCTCTTGGAAGGTGCAATAATTAGAATCACAGAAGGTGACAAAATGATCCATGCTCTCTGTCAAATTGAAACTCATTTATTTGATGTTTTTTTCCTCAGCTCTCCAGGTTAAACAAACACACACTCTCTCTCAAGAGTCAGTGAGGTTGGTGAATGGGACTAGTGTGTGTTCAGGCAGAGTGGAGGTGAAGTCTAATCAGTCGTGGGTCTCAGTGTGTGAAGGTAACTTTGACCAGCAGGATGCAGAGGTGGTCTGTAGAGAGCTTGGCTGTGGGGCTCCTTCAGTAATCCAGGGGGCGCTCTATGAAGAAGTTGACACTCCAATGTGGACAAAAGAGTTCCAGTGTGAAGGCAACGAGTCTGTTCTCCTGGACTGTGGAACCTCAAACTCAACTAGTAACACCAGCTCACCTAACACGACTGTTGAACTCACCTGTTTGGGTAAAAGACAAGCTATTTTCTTGCTTTGGATGAATATTCTATAATACAAGTAATTGCATTGCATTAATGTTTACTCTATTGACTCTTTACAGTGATTGATAATGTCAGGTTGGTGGGAGGAATCAGTAACTGTACTGGTAAACTGGAGATGAAACACCAGGGAGAATGGAGGCCAGTGGATGGTGGGTTTCACTGGAACCTGAAGTCCTCATCTGTAGTGTGTAGACAGCTGGACTGTGGCTCTGCTGTTTCAACAGAAAGGAGTTCTGGTTTTACACATCAACCTGTATGGAGGATTACACCTTACTGTGCTGGTTCTGAGTCTTCACTGAGCGACTGTGTCATAATGGAGACTTTTGGTGTCAAACGGAAAGGTTTGATTACAGGCAAACCCACAGTGATCTGTTCAGGTAATGAAAAACAATGACTTGAACAATGACAGCAATCTTTACAGTCACTCATTTTATCTGTCTGTCTGTCTGTCTGTCTGTCTGTCTGTCTGTCTGTCTCTTAATAAATGCACCTGATAGTGTGTGTGCGTGTGTGCCTGTGTGTGTGCGTGCGTGCACGCTCGCATGCATGCAGTGCAGGGCTTTTGGTCTCATATGAGTGATTGGGGAAGATCTGATGATGAAGATGACGATGATAATTGTTTCAGTTTTTCATTTTGTTCCTCTTTACTTAATAAATTATGAATGTGTTCTTTTGATGTATTGATTATATATCCATATGTATTAATCTATTTTAAACTGATTATATTGTTATCTCTCTGTGTGTTTAGGTGTTCAGTAAAACAAATACTTGAATGAATCCATATATTTTCTAGAATGGATTAATGAAATAATGTTTCAAAACTCTCTATCTCTCTATCTCTCTCTCTCCAGAGTCAGTGAGGTTGGTGAATGGGACTAGTGTGTGTTCAGGCAGAGTGGAGGTGAAGTCTAATCAGTCGTGGGTCTCAGTCTATGAAGGTGACTTTGACCCGCAGGATGCAGAGGTGGTCTGTAGGGAGCTTGGCTGTGGGGCTCCTTCAGTCGTCCAGGGGGCGCTCTATGGAGAAGTGAACGCTCCAATATGGGCCAAAGAGTTCCAGTGTGAAGGTAATGAGTCTGTTCTCCTGGACTGTAGAACCTCAGACTCAATTAGAAACACCAGCTCACCTAACAAGACTGTTGAACTCACCTGCTCAGGTAAAACACAAACTATAGTTTTGGTGTGGATTATAATTGTATAATGAATATAATTGCTTTTTTAATGTTTACTCTCTTGTCTCTGAACAGAGTCTGATGATGTCAGGTTGGTGGAAGGAACCAGTAACTGTACTGGTCTCCTGGAGATGAAGCACCAGGGAGAGTGGAGACCAGTGGATGGTTGGTCTGACTGGAACCTGAAGTCATCATCTGTAGTGTGTAGACAGCTGGACTGTGGCTCTGCTGTTTCAACAGAAAGGAGTTCTGGATCTACACATAAACCTACATGGAGGATTACGTCTTCGTGCGTTGGGTCTGAGTATTCACTGAGGGAGTGTGGAACACAGATGTCATCTACTTCCTTGTACATACTGGAGGTGATCTGTTCAGGTAACAAACTACTACTTCAACAACTATACAGTAATATGTACAGTGTCTAAGATAGCTGTGTGACCCCACCCCCAGGAGGGCAAGAACAAATACTTTTTCATCATGTATTATTATAAAGTCTTTTGTAAATAATGAATTGTCTTGACGTGCTGTGTGTAAAAAAACACTTATGGTTTATTATTAAGTATCATTTGTTATGTTTAATGTGTAGTACATTGTAATGGGTGTCTTGCTGTGTTGTGTCTAATTACATATGTAATAATAATAATACATTGTAATGTGTAGGCATGTAACGGTATGACATTTTACAGTATGGTATCAAACAAAATACAGCGGTATACAGTATTTCAACATATTAATATATATTTTGAATATATATTTGAATATATATATATATATATATATATATATATATATATATATATATATATATATATATATATATATATATATATATATATATATATATCGTCGGTGTCCAGCCAGGACCAGCTAACTCCATTTTCAGTTTTTTTTTTTTTTTTTAATAAATCAAGGCTATTGAACACCCTTTAGGTCTGTGTAAAATATCAAAACATTTGAACCAATGAAAAGTATTAAAAAGCGTCTCTGACGAAAACTCCCAACTCCATTGGATCCTCAAACTGTCCGTCAAAAACAAACAACTCCCCCCTCTCCTCTACAGCGCTGCTTTTCAACAGCATGAGTAGAGCGCGTTGCGCAGTGAACGAGGAGGAGGACCACGTAAACAAGCTCCCCGTAGTCTGTTAAAACTATGCAGTGTACCTGTTTATCAAACTTAGCACTGACGCTAATGTTATGAAAACAAGTAATTATATTTCTAAAATCTATTAAGTGTTTAATGAGGAGAGCAATGTGACAAGAAGAAAGGCGTTCATAGCATTTCTGTCGCGCTATTCTACTACCTCTTTGCAGAAGTTATTGTAATATTTAAAGTCCTGTTTATTATTGTAGGCCTATATAATAAGTGGCATGAAGCATCAGGGCATTAATTCACACGTTGTTGTGATGCATTGTGAGCTTGGAGATCCATTGTTAGCTTTTGAGAATTTGTACCCTTTTGAAACCTCTCCCTCAGCAGCGAGTGGAGCTACTGTTGTTTGGACACCTAACTCCACTTCAGCTTGATTTCTGCTCGTCTGAAACTGCTAACTCCACTTGCGCTGGGTAAAGTGTTGATTTACCCGCGATTTGGTTAAAGTGTTGATAATATAATGACACATGCAAGTATCTGACAATATATAAAGTCACTATACCAACTTTGATGAGGCAGTATTGCTTTGTTTTAAAAATATAAGGTTTTCTTCATTTCCTGAAAAACGTATATTTTGTTTTTTGCGTTTCCTGAACAATGAGCGTTTTGGAGTTAGCAGTTTCTGGCTGGACAGCAGATATATATATATATATATATATATATATATATATATATATATATATATATATATATATATATATATGTATATATGTATATATATATATATATATATATATATATATATATATATATATATATATATATATATATATATATATATATATATATATATATATATATATATGTATATATATATATATGTATATATATATATATATTATATATATATATATATATATATATATATATATATTTATTTTTGGTACCAGGGTCCATCAAAATAAAACAAAAAAAGAGTTGTATCATTCTTTGAAGAAAACATATTTTATTAGCCTATCAAATGAATGAATTGAGTAAAATAATAAATCACGATTTGAAACGTATTGTTATTGATTGATTGATTGAATGTTTTATTAAGCAAAACATGTAAACAGCACAATTACGTTTATAATACTTTGTCTAAAAGGTCCGTCCAAAAAACTCCTTGCGGTCTTGTTTCCATTGGGATCCTATTATTTAATTTTCATTCATATTTCAGTCACAAAAATATTGGAGAGTTGTAGTTGAGTGACAGAGTGACAGAATAAGAATGACTTGTCTGAGTTACGTTAGTTTGTTTTAAACGTTATGAGAATATCAGAGAAACAATACAGAGACATTGTTTGAAGATCTCTAAAGTATGTTTGTTACTGCCTCTGCTAACCACTGAAACCCAAAATGGGTAATTGGAGTCCCTGAGGGCTCAATAATAGTGTGTTCTCTGTTATTGTGGGGAAAGCTTTCGCTGAAAATAGCAGATCGACAAGCTCACAATGCGACACGTTGTGTCGCATTGTGAGCTTGTCGATCTGCTATTTTCAGCGAAAGCTTTCCCCACAATACCGAAGCTCGGAAATACTGTGGCTGTTTATACCACCGTAATACCGTTGCATGCCTAGTAATGTTTGTAATGCACACGGCACATGATGTCTCTGGTCTTGTAAAGTAACACCTAATACTGAACAGATTTCTGTCATACAAATGTCTGTAATCTGTAAAGTATGATGGTTAATTCCTTTAACGATGATGTTCTTATCAGTGTACGACTGGAATTTGAATCTCTCTCTCTCTCTCTCTCTCTCTCTCTCTCTCTCTCTCTCTCTCTCTCTCTCTCTAGAGTCAGTGAGGTTGGTGAATGGGACTAGTGTGTGTTCAGGCAGAGTGGAGGTGAAGTCTAATCAGACGTTGAAGGTGGAGTCAGAATCAACTTTGTCTCATGACGTATTTTCAGGTTTAGAGAAGTTGTTGAAATTCCTTTTTGGGAAAGCCCCGTCAAAGACAAGTCTAAAAAAGTCTGATAAGTCGTGGGTCTCAGTGTGTGAAGGTGACTTTGACCAGCAGGATGCAGAGGTGGTCTGTAGGGAGCTTGGCTGTGGGGCTCCTTCAGTCCTCCAGGGGGCGCTCTATGGAGAAGTGGAGGGTCCAATGTGGTCCAAAGAGTTCCAGTGTGAAGGCAATGAGGCTGTTCTCCTGGACTGCGGAACCTCAGACTCAACTACAAACACCTGCTCACCTGACAAGGCTGTTGAACTCACCTGCTCAGGTAAAACACCAAACTGTACCTTTGGTTTGGATTATTGTTTTTTAATGAAAGAAATATGACTTTATTTACTGTTTATTATCATGTCTCTGTACAGAGTCTGCTGATGTCAGGTTGGTGGGAGGAATCAATAATTGCATTGGTACACTGGAGATGAAACACCAGGGAGAGTGGAGACCAGTGGATGGTTGGTCTGACTGGAACCTGAAGTCATCATCTGTAGTGTGTAGACAGCTGGACTGTGGCTCTGCTTCTTCAAGAAAGTGGAATTCTGGTTTTACACGTGAACCTGTTTGGTGGATTTCATCTTCTTGTGTTGGGTCTGAGTCTTCACTCAGAGAGTGTGGAACAAAGGTTTCTGGTAATTCCACTGCCAGACTGGAGGTGATCTGTTCAGGTAAAACAGTGACTTCCTCAATGGCATATTTACATTCTTCTATACGTCTGTCTGTCTGTCTGTCTGTCTGTCTGTCTGTCTGTCTGTCTGTCTGTCTGTCTGTCTGTCTGTCTGTCTGTCTGTCTGTCTGTCTGTCTGTCTGTCTGTCTGTCTGTCCGTCCGTCTGTCTGTCTGTCTGCATGCCTGCCTAATGTATGTTGTTTGCACATTCACTTCAGTTTTAGGATAAATGAAAACCTATTTCCTCAGTTTAGAAAATGATTTCCAATATTTTGATCTTTCTCTCATTTGACCTTATTGTCATTTCTCTCTCTGTTTATAAATCTGTTGTTTCAGTCAGTCACCTCTGTTTTGTTACAGATCTGCCGTTTAATCCAAACATCACCTTCTTCTCCTCCTCCATGAACGGGGTTTCTGAGGGCCAGCATCAGGGGCCACAGGTGATGGAGGGTCACAGTTTCTCCATCAGCTGTTCCATCCATCCACAGTACCCAGGAGGTTCCTTCCACCTCACCTTCGTTGGATCCAACACAACACACAACTACACCCAGCCAGCTGTCAATCACTATCACTCTGCCAACTTCCTGTTTCCTGTAGCAAACCACACCCACCAAGGGAACTACAGCTGTATTTATCACATCAATGTTTACTCAACTGACTTCTACTATAAGAGCCAGTTCCTCTCTGTCACTGTCACAGGTAATCAGATTTACATTGACTTTTCAAGACACAATATATAACCCAATCAATTACATTACATAAAGCAGGCTTGAATATGACATAGATTAACACTTTTAAATCATTATATCAAATCCACTTTTTAATGAGAGTTGATCTTTACTTGATGTTTGATGTTGTAACATATTTGATCTCACAGCTTCTCCGCTGGTATTTAACATCCTCAAAGTTACAGTCATAATGCTGCTGGTGTTGGTGCTGATAAGCTATGTCCTCTATCGTGTCTGGAAGGTAATGTATACGTTTTTATTCAATCTTTATTCATATTGAATACCAGACCAGAATGTAAATGAAGTAGTTCCACTGTTTGTATTGAAGAGAACCTGATCGGATCCAGTAAGATCAAGTTGTGTGCTGCTGTGTTTCTCCAGGCCACCAGAGGGCGTAGAGCAGGAGTGGAGACCAGAGTGTATTATAATGTAGGACGGGAGAACGTTGAGATGGTTTATTACGACACTGTTGGTTCCGATGCTGAAGCTGGACCCAGTGAACAGACAGAATACCACCAGTATGAAGAGATAAACCTCCAATTAAGGTCTGGAGCTGGACCCAGTGAAGAGACAGAATACGACCAGTATGACGACATAGATCTACCAGGAGGGTCTGAAGCTGGACCCAGTGAAGAGACAGAATACGACCAGTATGATGACATAGATCTACCAGGAGGGTCTGAAGCTGGACCCAGTGAAGAACCAGGACACCACGTGTATGAGGTGGATCTCTAAGGAGTTCATGTCACATCCATCACATAACTGTCTATCACCTCAGTCAAGGTTTGAACATTTACACTGAACTGTAAATGTACCAGAAAGACCAAGTGAGGTTTAGAAGATAAAGTCATTAGTGAAAATATTCATGAGGATACAAGGCAGAAGACAATGACACCTACAGGGAACAAGAGCTCTGTGTTTGAAAATCGGATCACATTGGACCGTGTCTGTCTTCACCCTCATGGTGTTTCATCAAGTCATTATAACTATCAGTAATTAGTTATCAATAAATGCATCTATTGATCCTACTGTACACAATACATGTCAATGCAGCCCAGGTGTTTGTGTCATTGTTCATTAGTCATTCAGGTCATAGATTGTCACACAGTGAAACATCAGAGTCTGAGCTACACAACTATTGATCTCATTACTAATTATTAATGTGTTTGTGGAGATGTGTTAATAAATTATGTATGTATATTTTTTTTACAATTCACGTATTACTTTTAGATGTTTAAGTAGTATGTCCTTTGAACACAGCTTTTTAATAATAAGGTAGCATTATAATTTATTGTTAATTACAGTCATGCATTTTGCCTGTTTTTTTATATTGTGTAATGTAATTAGCAGTTTTATTGCTGTTTTTAAACAAGGCTTGTTATGAACAATATATCTTATTGTTTTTATTGGATTAGTTATAGTTTCTTTAGATGATTTATGAGCTCTCAGGGCCCTATTTTGCGCCCAAGTCGCTTTACCCACTATTTGGGGATTTAGTATCGTGCAATGGGCGTTCCCGTGGCTGAGTTATTATTTTGTGCCACCATCCTTTTCCCTAAAACACCTGAGCTACCCCTTACATTATGCATAGGTGTGGTTTGGCTGTTAGATTAATAAAACCCATCAGCGTGCCAGGTGTCATTGGCTTTAAGCGTTTAGGGGCAGCACCAGCTGTCTTGTGCGTAATTAACGGGTAGCACATTGTGCCAACGCATAGCGCAGGGTGCAAAATAGGGCCCTCAATGTATATTAATATGTTCTTATTTCTATTTTGTTTATTATCATTTTACGTTCTATGTAACATAATCTGAGATGGATTTCTCGTTTTGAACTTGGTCCATTATGGATCCTATAGGATCCATCCAACCATTCAAACCATTATGGATGAGCCTATAGGATCCATCCAACCATTCAAAGGACCTGAATGCTTCTTGTTGATTTGTCATCTGACAGCAGTGTTCAACACTTACATTCATACAATATGTATGTTTGATGTTTAATGTTTGTTACCATAAGAAAATAAAACTCAATAAAGATGAACCTGCTGAAGTGTTCCTCTCCTAAATGTGTTTAGTACAGGACGTTGTCATGGTTACCATGAACGCAATGACTCATCTATTCTGCTACAGGTGGGAATGTGGTTTTAAAAGGGACTTCATATCCTTTCAAGACATATTGCTCTCTGTTTTGGTCACAGTACATTCTCTGTCAGTTTAAAAGGTGGGTATAAGTGATGTTGTTTAGTTCAAATAAGTGTTAAATAGTTCTACATTCTGATAGTTAGCATTGTAATAAAGTGTTTGTTCAGTAACAGTGTTAAATAGCTCTATTGTGATAGTAAAGACAGAATTCATTTTCGGGTCAGGATACCAATTCTATCCAATCAGGAGAGAAAACTCAGACGGATGAACAAGAGAAATGTGCAGTGATACAAGACATAATTGTAACATCATAAAAACATGAAAGGAGGTCACTCACTCAGTACAACATGGTTCAGTACAGCTCAAGTTGCTCATGTTCTTTAATGATTACTGAATGTAAGCAGACAGCAAAGGAGAAAGCATAGGTTCATGTACTTTAGAAAGATGATTAAAGTATACATCAACCAAACACAATAAAGCTACAACTACTGTGTTAAGCGAATCATTTGGAAAGTCTACTCTGGAGAAACCTTAGTCTCACGTAGCCAGACTTTCAGAGATGTCTGCCTGTCTGCTGACGTTCTAGATCTGTGTGGGCTAGAGCTGGGTGCTAACAATGAAATTAAAAAGGACAATAAATGCACACACACACACACACACACACACACACACACACACACACACACACACACACACACACACACACACACACACACACACACACACACACACACACACACACACACACACACACACACATATATATGGTTCATATCGGTAGCAGATGATGTTTTCCTTATTAAGTAAGTTGACATTCACTGATGACAGTAGCTGATGTTTATGTGCGGTCGAGATGTCATCAGTGTCGTTGTGATGTCATCAGTGTTGTTGTGATGTCATCATTTGTGCATTTCTAGATTGTTGTGTTGGTTATCTGCAGTCTACCAAGCTGGAGATTCACAGCAGTAAATTGTTTCCCTGGCACAAAAGGGGGAATTAATGACAACAAAAACAAAACAAACAAATATTGGTATTGGTATCGGCTATCAGCCCAACAGTTCTTTTAAACATGGGTACTTCTCAGAATGTCCATATGGGAGGAGTCATTCAGTGGGTGTGGTAAACACCTGGGCGGAGTCATTCAGTGGCTGTGGTACACACCTGGGCGGAGTCATTCAGTGGGTGTGGTAAACACAGTAAAGGTAAAAAGTTGTAAAAAGAAAAAGAAAAACAGTGGGTGTGGCTTTGTCACCGGTTGCCTTCACCGGTCGTCCAATCCCATACAATGAATTTAAATGCATTCAGATGATTGGCTCATGATTGGATCTGGCTACAGTATGTGAGACTACAGAGGTCAGGTCATGTGTTGGATCACACATTGATGCTCCATGGAGCACAGCAGGTTTCTGCTTTCATGGATGAGGCCTGATGGAGAGAAACAGCAGGAACATTACTGATACTGTAACAATACACACTGAACATTACTGATACTGTAACAATACACACTGAACATTACTGATACTGTAACAATACACACTGAACATTACTGATACTGTAACAATACACACTGAACATTACTGATACTGTAACAATACACACTGAACATTACTGATACTGTAACAATACACACTGAACATTACTGATACTGTAACAATACACTGAACATTACTGTAAAAAGAATAAGCAGGAACAAATACTGCAATCTGTAAATCTACAAAATGATGTGTATTTAGCCGCGGACCCTCATCTCAAAATATTTAGTTCCAGGACCCCCCCCAGAAGCAAAGATTTGAGTTACAAATGTTTGCTTTAAAAAATTGTATAATTAAAAGATTTGCTAAAATGATTTGCTAAAAAAGATCTGCTATTTTTGAATAGCCAAAGACATCCAAAATGACACAGTATGTGTTCTCGGATTGAATGTAAAATCCCTGGAAAATAATCTTTTTGTGTTGAATTGTGTTTGAAGATCAGTGTTTGTTTGAGCTATAACCACTTTGTACAATGTTTTATAGGCAACACAAACGAATAAAAGACGTAATTTTTTTTTTACAGAGGCTTAAACGATCAAATATGATAATTGAAAGGCATATTATAAAAGCCATGTGTAGGTTTTTGTTGTTTTCCCTTTTTTCCCCAACATTTTTCATCGGATTTTATTTGTTGATTGTCTTGAGTATGGTCGTCACTTTTATTCTGGAATATTCAACAATAAAAAACTAAAATAGAATAATTTTAAAATTGAGCCCGAAAAATAAATCTTGGATCCCAAAGTGTCAGTGGCGGCCGCCGTGACCCCGCCACGCCTCCGCCGCACCCGCGGCGGCAGAGACGCGCCCGCCGCGCCTCCGCCGCACCCCGCCCTGCCACCGCCGCACCCCTGCCTCACCCGCCGCGCCTCTGCCGCACCCGCCACGGCGGAGACGCGACCGCCACTGCCTGCCACTGCCTGCTACTGCCTGCCACGGACTGCCACTGCCTGCCACTGCCTGCCACTGCCTGCCACTGACTGCCAGCCACTGCCAGCCACTGACTGCCACAGACTGCCAGCCACTGCCTGCCACTGCCTGCCATTGCCTGCCACTGACTGCCACTGACTGCCAGCCACTGCCAGCTACTGCCACCCACTGCCTGCCAGTGCCTGCCACTGCCTGCCACTGACTGCCACTGACTGCCTGCCACTGCCTGCCTGCCACTGCCTACCACTGCCTGCCTGCCACTGCCTGCCACTGACTGTCAGCCACTGCCTGCCACTGCCTGCCAGCCACTGCCGGCGACTGCCTGCCACTGCCTGCCACTGACTGCCACTGACTTATATGATCTGTCAAGTTTATATTTTCATTTGGTATCAGTAATAATCAAAATATATATAGATCAATTCTGTTATATTAGGCACTTCATTAAATCAACACTGAGCGGCAGGCATTCATCATGGGAGTATTTAACAGTAGGCTATGTGCATTGATTGCACGGTTGTAGCATAATTATTACCTTTTTAGAAAATATCAGCACTGACTTTGATTCATTAAGTATTTCTTGTTTCTGCAAAACAGGCCTATTGGCCAAAAATGCCGTCATTTTCAGTACTGCTGCTGTGAATGAATGGTTAATAGACAAGACATCTTTAATAGATCAAAGTGCTTATTCCTTTCAAAGGACAATTGTTATTGTTAAACTATGTCAGACTGTTTCACTGGACGACCGTCTCGCATCGCAACCATGTCCAGTCCCTCTGAATGTTTACTGACAGACGTGCTGTCGGTGTCGTGCGTGCCGTGCGTGTGGGAGGAACTAGGGGGGGAATAGTTATAGTACCCTCCAAAATCTAAATCTAGAACACACCACAGATAGATAGATAGATAGATAGATAGATAGATAGATGTGTGTGTTTGTGTGTGTTGCGGCCGCGGGCGTTTGACAGACAGACAGACAGACAGACAGACAGACAGACAGACAGTAGATCGGCTATTTTTGGCAAATAGTTATCGGTGTAGAGGGGGTAAAAAGAGCCGACCACGTGCGTAATTACGCACGCAAAACTCCGGCTTGATATCGTTTAATAAATTATGAAATAAATTATAATAAATTCATGACTGATACACCGGAAAATATAAACTTGACAGATCATAGAAACATTAAAATTATGAGAATGAAAGTAAAATTTACAGAGATCTGCCCTGATGAAATCTCAACGCAAAATATGCCACAGGTCAGTGGTGGGTCTGTGGTGGGTTTTTGCGGGTCGTGGTGGTCAGTGGCTGTCAGTGGCGGGTCCGTGACGGGGCGTGGTGGGTCCATGGCGGGCAGTGGCAGGCAGTGGCTGGCAGTGGCGGAGGCGCGGCGGGCGCCACTGCCGTTTTGGGATTTCGCCCCTCCTGATATATCACTAGGACTTACTGTAATGAATAAAACATTATGTTAACCACTGTATGGTAGAGCAGTTGTTCTCAATCTTTTGTTCATACCAGGGACCCCCAAATTAATATGAATATAATCTGAGAATATGTTGTGCCATGGGAACGCCCCGTCCAAGAATTGTGCTGTTACAATGTTTCAGTGTATTTCTTCAAGATTTACTTTTGAAAATGGCAGATCTACAAGCTGGCGATTGGCTGTAGATCAGCTATTTTCAAAAAGCCGACATATGTAGGGTTTCAAATGGTCAAACAGATAGATATGCTATATTAACTAATGTTTTCTGTTTTCTGTTATTGTGGGGAAAGCTTTTGCCAAAAATATCAGATCAGAAAATAGTGGATCAGCTATTTTCGGCAAAAGCTTTTCCCTTAATACGAATGCTGGGGTTTAAGTGGTTAAAATAACAATTTGGCATTTTGTTAATGTTGTTTTTGTGCCAGAGAAACAAATACTTCTTCATTATAAAAACAATACAATAAAGTTATAATAAAATACACAATTGTTTCTAATCTGCAGATAACCAGCACACCAGAAGAGCCGGTTGTACAATTGCATCCTCAAGTTCACAGCAGTAACAACATGAAACACAGGACAGGACTGCTAAGAGCAAGTGTCAAGACAGACAAACAGACAGACAGACATGCCAGTGAGCAGACCCTGTACCAGGTGAAGGTACCAGATGAGAACACCAAAATTGCCCCCTACTGGCTAGAAGGTGTCAGTGTATGTCCATATTTCTACATAATGTGAGATATTATAATCTCTGACACAGACATTATCTGCCCTCATTCCAGAGTCATGTCATGTAATGTCACCAAAAGCACCCAGGAATGTAACGTGGTCCTCACCATTCTAGAAAATAGTCACACCATCACTAACGTTGGGTATATTTTACCCAATATAATAAATTCCATAACAAATATTTATCATCAAAATATATTAACCCATTCAAACCGGGAAAGCGTTTGTGTCATTTTAGATTTTTGCGTTGGCTATTCAAAAATTGCAGATATACAAGCTCACAGCGCGTCACTTCGTGCTGCGCTGCGACCTTGTACATCTGCTATTTTTGAAAAATCTTGAAAGTGCGAGAATGAGACAGATATCATGGAGGGACCCTATAAAAAAGCAGCAGAATTGGTGAAAAATGTGGGTATTGTTAAAAAAAACTATTCATAAAAAAACAGAAATGGAACTAGAGCTTTTCCTTTGGTTCACCCATTCCTGGGACATGTGAGCCTTGTGCAGTGAAGGTACAGTCTGATTGCATCAGCTGACGATGATGGTTAGTGTTCTAAGGTTAAACACTATTTTCATTTTTACTTTTCTTTCTTTTCTTGTTTTTAAGAAACATATAAATGTTTAAAACATTATACAAATTTAAAAAAACGAAAAACAAACTTTCTTTTTTATGGCCTATAATGTTGTGGTTGGTGGAAACAGAAAACAACTATAATTCACAGATGGATTGCACTAGTTAGTTACTACTGTGAGCAAACTCTGATTTTAAGAGCAAGACAGACCTCTAGTGGACAACAGGAGAAAAGACATGAGTAAATGTTAATAAAGGCAGCAAGTTGCCCTCATTTCAGTCAATGGAGATGAACTCAAATCTGATTAATAATAATAATAATATCATTATTATACAACTATCCTGAAAAGGAGCCCAGACTAAGTATTGAGTGCATTAACATACTATTCAGAAGTTGATATTTCTGTATAAATCCTTGTTTTGATTCATGTAATATTATAATATTATGAACTACTGGTTTTTATTTTTATTTTAAAACAATATAAAAACGGCTTTAAATATTTCACTTCATGTGTAATGAATGTAGGATACTGGACCGGGCACAGATCTACTCAGGAACGATGCACATTGTGAACGCATGCCCCACCTGGTTATGTAATAGCCCTTGTACCCGTTGTACATGATATCTAGTCTCATGTTACGTTATCAATATAACATGGATATATTACAGTGAGGAAGGTGCTCACATGGAGCTCTGAATGGTCAGTGTGGAACTATCAATCTCAGCTTCTCTGCAGCTGTAGAGTCTGTCAGAATCACAACATGTCACCACAAGACACGTTGTGAGCTTGTAGATCGGCTAATTGAGGCGAAGAGATTTGGTATAGAGGAAAATACTAGCGGACCTAGAATAGAGCCCTGGGGGACGTCGGTCAATAAAGTATATAGGGTTTAAGTGGTCATTTTACTGGGATACTGTATTGATTTCAAACTTCAATCAATATTTTCACATGAAAAGTTAATCCACATTTTACTAACGAGTGACAAATCCAACACAAAGTGAGGAAAAAGACACGACTCTGAACTCTGTCATGTCTGATTTTAAAAAGCAGCTACAGTGAATTCTATAAAGGCACATTTCTCTCGCCTTCTTTTTCAATACAAAAATATTTTCATTATAAAAAATACTTCCATCCTCCATAGTATCATGTAATATATTACCTGATAATAATGATAAAACCTTCAAACTGTGATATTTCCTCAGAATAACCAAACCATCAAACTCTCATACTGTGACATCCATACTCAAGATGAGTAGGGATTACTCATTACTAAAGGGGCTGTGACTTTTGTCCATATGAAATACTATTTACATCAGTGGTGGAGAGTTACTAATCAAAGTGACAGGCCCCGCATATCACCCTGGTCTTGGTAATAGCCTACTTAATTTGCATGTAACGTTGGTACAAAGATGTTCACACATCATATACCTAACCCACAAACAGCTATGTGACCAAGTTTAAGCCCTAAATGAAGAGGCTAGAGTGTTTACTGTGAGATACCTTTTCGGACGGACACTAACCTCTCTCTCTCGCTCTCTCTCTCTCTACACGGCTTTGAGAGACGGGGAGAGAGAGCGACAAAGAGAAACAGAGTGAATGTACGCTACATTTCAAGTTGAACAATTGGATTATTGGCAGATGATAACTGGTACAAGGAATTAACAATCACATTTTGAAGATTACAGAGAGTTTGAAGGACAGAATTACGTGCAGTATTAGACCAGGTATCATGCATCCTGCACAGAGCACATGTTACAACGCATTTTAACCGTCCGACCGGCGCATTCCCAGTGGTCGCTCGCTGTCTCCCGTGGGTGCCCGAGCCCTGGAGGATCGGTGCCTGCTTATTTTGCTTGTTAAAAGCATTATTTTATTAAGACAAGACAGCAATATGGAGTAGGGGCAGCCTTGTTTAGTAGGTTAACCGAATATCCATGCACACCCCTACAAGACGTGTATTAATCACTGAAGATCTATATTTCAGCTAAATAGCCAATCTACAAGCTCACAACACATCACAAAGCGCTTGTGATCGTCCATTTTCAAATATTGCTATACATTCTGAAACTTCTGAAATGGGACATTCTGTGTAAGGACTACTTTTACTTTAAGTATATTTTGATGCCAATAGTTTTGCACTTTTATATAGTGGTATTACTATTTTTACTATTTTTTACTAAAAGACCTCAGTACTTCTTCCACCACTGCTCAAATACATTGACTGTAAAAAAACACTTTCCATAGAGGAAGTAATGAAAAGAGAAATTGTTAAGATTTAATATGGTTATGTTGACATCATCAGATCGCATATTCATATTAGATTATAGAGAATATTATGTTGTTTCTTCCAGCCAATAGAAGCCATTCTAATTCAACTGTAGTTGCCCTACTTTTAAAATAATCCTACATGAACTGGAGACAATATTGATTTGAATATAAATATGTTTCCAAATGTATGGTGTGTCTTTGTCAATATATCTTCTTGTTTTATCAATAGATGGTGCATTTCACATTTGATTTGCCATTTGAATGGGTTAGGGTTACCCATAATGTTAACAGAGCAGAGGGGAGACGGCATTTCAGTGACATCACGGTCTTCACCAGCGCCAACTTTGATGAGGGGAATTCTCAAATCTACCTCCCGATCCCAAGATTCCCGACTGACTGTTCATATCTGTATTTTGAAAGTCACAGGCTTATATTAATTTTCTACCTACCGCAGAGCTCCGACGGTACATGAGAAATTAAAACGTATGTTTACCGTTGTTGTATTAACTTGCCTGAATGTAGTTTGGGAAACGACCTAAACTAAATGTCCAGGAGTGACATATACCAACATTTTCAACTGTACCTTGTGAATTTTCCAGGTTAGTATTAATATACAATTAGTCTTGCAAGATGCCGTTTGGATAATTTTCCAAGATAAACAGCCTATAAAAATGATACATGAGACAGAAAAGTATCTGAGTATTGAAAACCTCAAGGGATGCGTCCATGATGTGTATACCATGCGGCCACTTATACTTTACATTGCCGATGCTAGAACTTTTGACACACTGATGGAGTATATTATAGTATATCATGGGTTGTATAGAAATGGTAGACAGGTCACATTAGAAAGGATAAATAAAACATTTGGGACACTTTATTATAACACAAAAAGTAGTCAACCAGTGAAATTATGTTATTTTACGATGCCTCTCATATGGACTGCAATGACAGCTGCAGTACATCGTTCTCTCGCACCTCGAGTGGCTGTGCGGTCTCAACAGTGGGCGTGAATTTGTAGACGGCCGTGTGTCTCTATAGTGTTGAGTAACAGGGGTCTCCCTGTCTCTATAGCTCTTCAATTACATGCATATTCAGGTCGGGATACCAATTTCATCATATGATTCACACACGTCAAAGGATAAACAAGTTAAATAGAAAGTGATTAAACAAATAACCAAACAGACACATTGTGAACTGGAACACAATCAAATCTAAGCTGATAAATTGATTATCTTTGCATTCCATTTATCCACTTGGATTTGATGAAATTGGTGTCACAACTGAAAATGTGTTTTCTGTTACGGGGAGACCCCTATTACGATTAAAGATTTTGGTACAAACTGTACAAGTAAAGGGTTTTTCACGTGTATGGATCATTGTGTGTCTCTTCAGATCACTCTTTAGGCTAAACCTTTTGCCACATTCTGTACAAGCAAACTTTTTCTGCCCTGTGTGTCTCCTCATGGAGCGAGTTTGTTTTGATGACTTCAGGTCTTGGGACAGCTTGTTACTGAAAGACAATCTCTGTCCTTCCAAATGTTTTTTCTTGTGTGATCTCAGTGTTTTTAAAGCTGACTGACCTTCCCTGGTCTCCTCCCTCTCATGACTGTCTTCAGAGTCAGATTCTTCCCTGGTCTCCTCCCTGTCATCACTGTCTTCAGTGTCAGATTCTTCCCTGGTCTCCTCCCTGTCATCACTGTCTTCAGTGTCAGATTCTTCCCTGGTCTCCACCCTCTCATCACTGTCTTCAGTATCAGATTCAGAACTGTGTGAAGAGAGGAGCTGATCATCACTAGTTGGTTGTGATGATCCACAATCCTCTACATCAGCTTGTGTTTTCATGTGTTCAGTTGAGGTGCTGGCTACAGGCTCTGTCTCTCTGTTTTCATCATCATCTTCAATTCTCACTGCTAGTACTGTCAACACTGACCCAGTAACCTCCTCTGGAAGAAGCTCCTCATGTGTCTCCTTAATCTGTGGAGGTTCTGGTTCCTGCTGGACCAGACTGGAGCTCCTCTCCTGCTGTTTAGGGGAAACCTCTTCTTTACACACGGGGAGGTGCAGGAACTCTGGAAAAAGATAAAATGAGTTAATTATCAACAATAAAAAGCCTTTTAAGTTTTAGAGGGCAGATAACTCACATAATTGGCCTTGTGTTAAAGTGTACTTTAAAGCTACAAAAGCTTTGAAGTAAGTAAGCATTGCCGAGCCATGTGGCCTATAGGGTAGGAGCCTATCTCCTGTTTCTGTAGCGTGAGGCAGCTTGATGTACAAGTTCAACCCCCTGGACATGACGCTAGTATGTCGCAGGGACTCTCCCCCAATCCAACCTTTGATGCTGAGTGCAAAGTAGGGAGGCATTGGGTCCCATTGGGTCCCCGACCGGGGATCGTACCTCGAACTCCCAATCTCAGGGCGGACACTCTAACCACAAGGCCTAGGAATTAGTCTTTAAAGCTACACTAGGCAGCATCCATCGCAGTGGTCTAATTTGGCAACATCTGCTCTGTGTCATTACAGCGTTTATCGATAGAGAAGAAATGGTGAAACAATGATGCTGCTTATTTTTGAGTGCAACAACAACACAGTCAAAAACTATTAACGGTAAAATACATAAATAAATATATTTCCAGTATATTTCCGGTGCCTACGTCATTTTGGAGCAAAATTGTAAAATACAAATGTATGTGAAATGGTTATTGTGAAAAATATACGAGTGAGAGATTATATAAAAAAATACTTTTGTTTAATTGAAAGCGTTACCTAGTATCGCTTTAACCTGTCAACATCAAAGCCACTGATGCCGATTAAGAAATGCAGACAAATTGCACTCAAACTTTCACTGTTAAAAGCAGCCTTTGAAATACACCTGAACTCCATTACAAATTATACAACTAATCCCTACAAAGAATTCCACCATGGATAATACAAGTACAATGGAAGCTTACCATTAAATACCAACAATTAAACCCTGTATATACACCACTCTGAGGATTGTTTTCTGGTTAACAACATTAATTACATCGTTTTAAAGCATACAACAAGTGGTTAAAAATACAAATAAGTGAAAAAGGAAAAAAAACTGTACTCACACCAACTCTGTATTTAGGTTCTAAAATGTTAAGTATCAGTCTTGGTGTTTGAACATTAACTTGAGGTCATTATGTCAGTGCAGGAACCACACAGTCTTCAAATTGAGATGTTAATCTCCACATGAATTGATTGAATACTTCATTCAGTCAGAAATGTAAACAGCACAAGGTACAGCAGACATTCAGGCTAATAGGAGAACACAAACATGTCCTGTGGACTTTTTTTCCATTTGAGGTTTGAAGGCCTCTGTGACAAAGTGTGACCAAGTAAAGTGTTTCACAGGTTGGAAAAGTTTCATCATAACAACCAATGTAGCTTAGGTTAGACAACACACTCGTCACAGTAACTGAGGAAGAGGAGTCTAGATGTCTCCATGACAACACATCAACGAGTCAACAACAGACAGTCTGAGTGTTTTCAATAACAGCAGGTTTTGGATCAAACCTGCTGTTATTGTTCCCTATTGTATCCCATTCCTCACTCTCCTATCCTTATTGTAGAAACCCATTAGACCCCTACCCTGGCCTCCACATTATTACACTAATTTACTCCATATGTGTGGTCTTGTGTAGCAACCTATCACATGTGTTGTTTATCTGATGAAGGTCAACAGGTCAAAACATCAATGTTTTTACATTAGTAGTAATGAAGTTCTTACCTGAGGGAGCGTCGCTCCACACCTTACTAATCTGTGGAGGTTCTGGTTCCTCCTGGACCAGACTGGAGCTCCTCTCCTGCTGTTCAGGAGAAACCTCCTCTTTACACACAGGGAGGTCTAGAAGGAGGAGAGAGGAGGTAACATCAGCACAGAGCAACTCCATGTGTTTTCTCTTCTATAGCTGTAGAGTTGTTGGTGGTTGACAGTAGGTCAGACTGCAGGGCAGCCTGTCACATGTACTGGTGAGCAACACTGTCGCTCCACCAAGGAACCATGCTGTCACCTTTCCTGTTCACCCTCTACACCAGGGGTCCCCAAGGACCCCTTACAATGCCGTTTCTGTCATCTCTCAGAGTTTTAACCAGTCTGCATGTCATCGTTCTAAATGTTTACATTCCAACCATAGACAGTAAAAAGAATGGACAAAGTGACGCCATTGGTTTCTATAGACCGTAAATGAAGCCTATCGATCAGCAATTTAAAATCCGCCATCTTTCTATATCGTGTCATATCTATGACACCGGAAATGAATGCTATTGGTTGTGTAGCTTGTCAATCAAGAGCGGGGGCGGCGAATGAATGCTATTGGTTGTGTAGCTTGTCAATCAAATCATCCCGCCCCTGCTAGAGCATACCCTACTTTATCATCAATTTTAAGATAAATGGGAACATAATTTACCAAAACGCACATCATGGTGATTGAAAGAAGACTTTAAAGAGGTGGTGCCATGGTTTTGCACTTTTTCTGTTTTTCATGTGTCTATGAGGTTGATAAAACTTCATTAAGCCCCCTGGTGGTGTTTTTGTGGTGTTTTATGTCCTCTCTGACTATTTTGAGTTTCTACCTGGAGGCTGAAACCTTGAGGGTCAAATGTGCCAGAGAAACAGCGCTTTAGTGACATAATAAAAATATACCCTCCCCCTCATTATCATAACACAACAGGTGTAGGCATGAGTAGGGACTAGGACAGGTGGGTGGTGCTAAGGTGGTGGAGGAGGTGCTAAGGTGAGAACCAGGTATAGAGCGTCGCAGTTCCCGCCCACTCCCAGTTGCCGGAAGTAAATTTTTCCCATTGACTTTTCCGAAAATATTTATATAAATTAATTTAAGCCTAGAATCAAGCTATCCAGGATCCTGGTGAATCATGACCATAAAACGTTTGATTCTGTGAAAACCTTTTTGAAAACGGCAAAACAAAGGGTATTTATTAAACATAGTATATCATATCATTAAATATAAAATTTTAAAAATCACAGAAAAAAAGGTTTTATGGTCATGATTCACCAGAATCCTGGATGGCTTGATTCTAGGCTTAAATTCATTGATATAAATATTTTTGGAAAAGTCAATGGGAAAAATGCATTGAGTATTTACTTCCGGCACCCGGATTCTGCGCAACTGCAATGCTCTATACTTAATGAACTGGAGGCGTGTCCACATAAAAACATAATTTTAACAATTTCTGTACAATATTTAGAAAAAAATCCTCCTCCTAGTATAACCATAATACCTGATGATTATGTTTTAGGGGGGGGGAAATCACTGAAAATCACGGCACCCCGTCTTTAAACTAGCGACTAGAAGCATATAGTATTTATGACAATGTTTATTAAGGTAAGAAAATCAAGTCTAAAGTTCGTCAAAAACCCACCCACTTGAATGGAGAAAACATCTTTCTGACACCAACTGTGAAACTACAGGCCATTCATATGAACTGTCACTTCCTGTATAGACTCAATTTCAAAGCCGGATGCTGGGCCCTTGATTCCAACACAGCAGTGTGAAGAAACTGGTCCATCCATGACGTTGACGTACACAGTGTCACATCCATGTAATCCGTTAACATTTAGAAAATATACATTTTAGATCAAAACAACATGAATTAAAACTGAAATTCTTTGTTTTGAAAAAATACAAGACGTCGTATTTCTTTGAGACAGTGCCGTCAGTCGATGAAGGTGTCGGCCGCCATAAATAACTGATCTACAAGTTAACAAGAGAGCTTGTAGTTCTGCTCTTAAAACGGCTGACACAACCCCGCCCCCACCCGTTTATACCTTGCCTTGTGTATTTTAAAACAAAACAAAAATGGAGTTGGGAGGTTTTGTTCATCATTGATAAGAACAGCTGAATGGACCTAGCCTGGGACCAGACCAATCTGCGAGTGCAAAAAAAAATTGCACTCTGCGATTTGGGTCTGGCACCGCTCCATAGAGAATCCATTTCCTGTTCCAGAAGACGTGGGGCACCAATCAGGGCCCAGTATTCGAATATGGGCGACTGTAATTGGTAGTTGGTTGTAGGTCTAACCAATTGCGTCGAGGGACATTGTTTTGATCCCGCCCCTTGGGAAACAAAACGTCCTCATGGAAGCACCAGACTCATATCCACACAGTGATATAGTCTAGCTACGCCAGGCTAGAATGGACCTCCAAGCTCACAATGAGGTTGGAGGTCAAAAGGGGGTGGAGCCTGGAGTCTGCTAAACCAGCTAACTCCACCCCCCTTTGCTGGAGTTAGCTGGTTTAGCAGAAAGTTTGAGGATCCAATGGAGTTAGCTGCTTTTGTCAGATACTTTTCATTGGTTCAATACTTTTTTGCAAAAGAAAAGCTGAAAACAGGAGTTGGTTCCTGCCGGACAGCAACGATATACAGTAGGGTTTAAGTGGTTAATACCACTTTTTAGTTACTATTTACTGTGTAGATTTTGATTATTACAAAACATGCATTAACCACTTCAGACCTTTATACAGTAAACTGTACTTCAGCTATTTGAAAAAAAGCAGATCTACCCGCTCACAAAATGCAACGAGTTGTGAGCTGATAGATCTGCTATTTTCAAAATACTGAAAACTTGTGAAATAGGACATTCTTTTACTAAAAAGTACTGGGAGTAATTTTACTTTTCAGACTTAAGCATATTTTGAAGCAAATACTTTTGCACTTTTAAATAAAACATTTATACAAGACTTTTACACAGTGGTATTACTATGTTTATGTAAGTAAAATACCTCAGTACTTATTTCACCACTGCTCAAATACATTGACTGTAAAAAAAAAAAAAAAAAAAAACACTCTCCATACAGGAAGTAATGAACAGACAAATTAATTGTTAAGATTTGATATGGTTATGTTGACATCATCAGATCACATATTCATATTAGATTATGGAGAATATGTTTATTTGCTTTTTTCAAAAACAAAACAAAACTGTTCCTGTTCAACTAATAGAATTTTCTCCTGTATGAATCCATGATTCTTGAGCGAACCAAATATTGTAATTTTGGATTACACTTCTTCTGTATGTGAAAACCAAAAACCAAAGGATTTTACTGTTCAACTAACACAATACTCTCCTATCTGAATTCACAGGTTCTTACAGGTGCATTAGTTACATATATTTATTTTGTTAGAATAGGTTGGTGTCCCACCTGAAAATGTGTTTTCTGTTACAGGGAGACCCTATTACTATTACAAAAAAACACTAAATAGCAATGATTACTGTCTGAGCTTTAATCTAGAGCTTTAACTTTAAACACACTTTAACCGAAAAAACATCACCACCTTAACCTAACATTTTTTTCCCCCTTCCATGAGTCCTCATGTGTCGTTTCATATTACTCATCTGGCCAAAACTTTTACCACAAACTGTACAGGTAAAGGGTTTTTCCCCTGTATGAATCCTCATGTGTTTTTTCACATTACTCATCTGAACAAAGTCTTTACCACAAACTGTACAAGTAAAGGGTTTTCCCCCTGTATGAATCCTCATGTGTTTTTTCACATTAATCATCTGACCAAAGCTTTTACCACAAACTGTGCAAGTATAGGGTTTTTGCCCCGTATGAATCCTCATGTGTTTTTTCAAACCACACATTTGACCAAAGCCTTTACCACAGACTGTACAAGTAAAGTCTGTTTCCCCATGAGTACTCATGTGTGAGTTCAGATGGCCCTTCCGATTAAGCTTCTGCTACAAACTGTACAAGTAAAGGTATTTTCTCCTGTATGAGTTGTCATGTGTCTCTTCAGACTGTCCTTACGATTAAACCTTTTACTACAAACTGTACAAGTAAAGGCCTTTTCCCCTGTATGGATCATTGTGTGTCTCTTCAGACCTTTCTTTAGACGAAACCTTTCGCCACACTCAGTACAACTAAACCTTTTCTTCCCTGTGTGACTCCTCATGGAGCGAGTTTGTTTTGATGACTTCAGGTCTTGGGACAGCTTGTTGCTCGAAGACGATCTTTGTCCTTCCACATGTTTTTTCTTGTGTGATCTCAGTGTTTTTAAAGCTGACTGATCTTCCCTGGTCTCCTCCCTCTCATCACTGTCTTCAGTGTCAGATTCTTCCCTGGTCTCCTCCCTCTCATCACTGTCTTCAGTGTCAGATTCTTCCCTGGTCTCTTCCCTCTCATCACTGTCAGATTCAGAACTGTGTGGAGAAGGGAGCTGATCATCACTAGTTGGTTGTGATGTTCCACAGTCCTCTACATGAGCTTGTGTTTTCATGTGTTCAGTTGAGGTGCTGGCTACAGGCTGTCTCTCTGTTTTCAGCATCTTCATCTTCACTTATCACTGCTAGTACTGTCAACGTTGACCTATCAGGCTCCTGTGGTCTTTGAAGAAGTTGCACATATTTCTCTTTATTCTGTAGAGGTTGTGGTTCCTCCTGGACCAGCCTGGAGCTCCTCTCCTCATGTTGTGGAGGTTCTAGTTCCTCCTGGACCAGCCTGGAGCTTCTCTCCTGCTGTTCAGGAGAAACGTCCTCTTTACACACAGGGATGTGCAGGAACCCTAGAAATAGATGAAATTAGTTAATTATGTTTCCCCTTTTTTAATAAGCATCATGCAGATAACTCAACATTTGCCAGGAGTTAAGTTTCATTTTAGCCATTCAACATCAAGTTCCTCTACTATTCTCAAGAGCCACTGCTGATCATCAAGAAATGCAGACAAATTGCACAAACAAACGCTCACTGTTAGTTTCATCATACCAACAGGGGGAGACACTAAGTAAGATTGATGTTTCAAACAAAATTAACCTGCTTCCCAGTAAGACGTCTTAAATCGGACAGAAATATGTGTCAGTACAAAAGTGACACATCATAACAGTTCTGTTGTTGTTTTCCAGTTATTAGGGTTGTGATTGGGGTTCTGAAAATGAACACTGCTCAAAATTAAGTTAAAATACACTCAGAAATATTATCAAAAAAAGAACCAAGAACCAAAACAATAATAATGTTTTTGTTGGTGCTATTATTTGCCATCAAATCATGGAGGGTCAAAATGTGCTGTTGAGCATGGAGGGTGCAGAGTGACTCTATGGAGAGACTTGGTGAGTTTATACTGCAAGATTTCAGCACCATTATCCTGTCGCCAACCTCTTTTTGGTTCTCACAGACAAACAAAATCAGGTTCGCTCCCTGAGGTTTTAGTCGCCGTGTGTGAATGGTTCAACAACGTGAGCTGAGCGTGATTATAGGTCTTGCAAATGGCCTGGGGAGCGTCTCCAGATATCTGGCAAGTTCGTTATCTGGAGCTGTTGGCGACTGGAAATGGTGCAGTATGAAATGTGTTGTGACCAGCACTGACAGCAGAGATGTGCTACAGCCAATGAGAGCAGAGGACAGGTGGACACGGGTGAATGGGGTATGATTGTGTAAACTAAGGCCGGGCCGTTAACGCCGTTACCGGGCTAAGTTAACGCGGACTCTTATCGTGCGATAATTTTTTTTTACCGCCGTTAATCTATTCTCAAAGTTGGGTCTGGGAGCCAAAACATTAGCTGATGTAGCTGGGCGAATTACTCTGTGAGTGTGTCTGTGTGTGACTGCAATGCGTGTGTGTGTGTGTGTGTGTGTGTGTGTGTGTGTGTGTGTGTGTGGGGGGGGGGGGGGGGGGGATAGGTGTCGGGTTTCACATGGTGTACAGACGGGTGCGCACTGCCTCTCATTCATTTCACTCAGACAGATAGAGGCTGAGTATGTGCGGTGCGAGCGTGTTGCTCCACTCGTTAATTCATTTGCTTCAGGTCTGTAAGCCCAGCGCAGCTTATTAAAGTGGTCATTGGACAAAAGCAGAGCCTCCGCTACCGTGTTGATGAACAAACATAGCAGTAGTTGGGCGCTGTTTGGTAATACTTGTTGCTTTAGAGCATGCTAATGAGTGCTACATGCTAACAACAACAAACAAATGGATGCTATTAAGCGTGCGGGTGCACACACACACACACACACACACACACACACACACACACACACACACACACACACACACACACACACACACACACACACACACACACACACACACACACACACACACACACACACAGTGTAGGACAGTGGTTCTAAAAGTGGGGTCCGGGGATCCCCAGCTAAATGATGGGTAGTTAGGAACCAAATGGACCCTTATGGGTCTGTAAATTCAGTGTCCAAATGGAACCAATTGTTCACAATTTTCAATGATAGGCCTACTGGAGAAACTTTTCAATAGCAGACTAGATTATTTTTTGTAAAGATTTAATGTAGCCTACTCTCAGAGAGTCAATATGGTTTTAGAACTAACAGATCAACATCTCAGGCATTGATGGAATCCATTGAAAGAATCACAGTTGCAATTGGAATATTAATTTACCCCAAAAAAGCTTTTGACACTATCTATCACACCATATTAATAAACAAACTGGAGAAAATTGGTATAGAGGCATTGCAGTAGACTGGATTAAAACAAAGTTATTTGGACCGACGTCAACAGTTTGTGAAGCTGGGCAAATACAGCTCAAATCATTTGGGTGTCTCCCAGGGGTCAGTATTGGGGCCCAAACTTTTTATTCAATTATTCAATATCAATGATATTTTCTAAGCTGCTGTCACTGGTACTTTTTGCAGTTGACACATATGTTTTTTGCTCTGGGGATTATCCAGATGATAATATAAAATAATTTGGAATAAACAGGGATTGCTTTTTCAAATGCAGTGTTTACACATGTTTTTCAGACTGGATAAAACTGTTTTTTTCATCGATCATATCGACATCGGTTGTATCGGTTATCGGTCATAACAGCAATATATCATATCGGATATCGATATAGGCCAAAATCCCATCGGTGCATCCCTAGAACACATATTTTGAATGCCTTCGGCAGACTTCAAATGAGCCATTTTAATCTAGATTAATCTAGATTAACTCCAGGATTGCAGATAGATTAATCTAGATTAAAAAAATTAATCTATGCCCACCTCTAGTGTAAACACATTATTTAAACTGACAAACATTATTTAAACTGAGAGACAGACAGACAGATCTTTTTTTTTTTTTACACATTTGTGTCTGTTTTTTATGCCTGTCTGTCTGTATGTGTGTGTACATATGTCTGTGTTTAAAATATCTCAAGAACTGGAGGATCCCTGATACCTTAGGTTAGAGCGCATACCAAATCTAACGAATCTAACGCCTGGCTACGAATCCCTGGTTCAATTCCCGGACTGACGGACCATTTGCTACAGAACCGCTCTTAAGACTCAAGTGACGGCACTTAGTCGACCTACCACACAAGCGGACTTGAGATCAAATGGACCCTTTTTTCCCTGCGATTTCATTGGCCACTGTCTTCCCTCGGGGGCTCCACACATTAGCGGGGATACCGTCGTCTTTTAAACATCGATTAGCTTTACATTTCAATCCCACTCACACCTTACAGGTACGCTTCATGTGGCTTAGAGACAGAAAAATAAATTGTGTTATGGGTAAATATTCTCAGAAACTGGCCGGTGGCAATCTACGTCGCTTAATACCCACACTCCGCCGTTGGAAAAGCATCTGTTGCCGACAAACTGTTGTAGACGGTGCCGTCGAGTCGGGACTTGAAGAATAGTGTTGAAATGAAAGTCGACCGAATCTGCTCGGTCGGCTACGGACACAGCTACAGCCAGTCGATGGGTGCGGGGTGGTGAAGAGGGGGGAGAGAGGGGGGGTAAAGGCTCGGTTGAGTACACCTCTCGTCTGCTACTGTTGCAGAAGCAAGCCTAAATAAGACAGAGACATTGCCCGCCGCACATTTGAATTAGATACCATATTCTCAACTCTCATTTCCTATACCGATCGATCAACTCCAAAGCAAAGCAGTAGGCTACTACATGCTGTATTTTGCTTTAGTCCAAACTGAGGGCTGTAGGCTCCAGTGTTGCCAGAATCTTTGAGTGAAACAAGCGACCAGGTCTATGAAAATAAGCCCAAAATAAGCAACTACACTTCAGAAACAAGCCCAAACAAAAGCAACCCGCAACAATATTTACAAGCCACTTTACAGGAAAACAAGCCCAAAGTTGCTTATAATAAGCAGACCTGGCAACACTGGCAGGCTCCTGCAGACCAGCGCTGCAGACTACTGCCGCCTCCTGGTGTGGAGAGTTATGTCATGATCTGATTTCCTCTAACATATGTGCACAACAATGAGCCGTGGGCCGACAGTTTCTGCAGAACTTTTGGCAACGTTTGCCAAAAGTCTGTTTGCTGGAAAGTCACCTTAAGACCAAATACAATCGATACAGCGAGGGGTATACATTTAGAGGTTAGGTTTATGGGTTTAGTTTATCCAGGCATGACATTTGGCTGTCATCTGTGGATAAACGAGTGGATAAACTTTGCCAGCATTCGAGCTGACATACTACACTTCACACACACGTTTGACAAAGCTAACACACAATGGATGCAAATGATCCGATTAACCATAACAATGACACATCTCCAGGCGGTCTGAGGTTTGAAGACATGTCAGTCTTGGGGGAGAGTGGGTGAGAACGGTCAATCTAACCTAAAATATATATATTTTTAAACAAGCCCATGTGAATGGAATCTTTAGGAAAAGTCAGGGAAGGGGAGCTTTCTGAGCAAACTGAATTGACTTCAACATTTCTAAATCGGCCGGGCAGACCGATTTGACGCACGTGTATTAGAGGCCACGCAATTCTGAACGGGGCCACGCCCCAAATGGGCAACGCACTCGTCACAGTACTTGACGGAGAAAAGTCTAGATGTCCTCACTCTCCTCTCCTTATTGTACAACCCATTAGACCCCTACCCTGGCCTCCACATTATCCCACTCATTTACTCCACCTGTGTGGTCTTGTGTAGCAACCTATCACATGTGTTGTTTATCTGATGAAGATCAACAGGTCAAAACATCAATGTTTTTACATTAGTAGTAATGAAGTTCTTACCTGAGGGAGCGTCGCTCCACACCTTACTAATCTGTGGAGGTTCTGGTTCCTCCTGGACCAGACTGGAGCTCCTCTCCTGCTGTTCAGGAGAAACCTCCTCTTTACACACAGGGAGGAGTGGGAGGTCTAGAAGGAGGAGAGAGGAGGTAACATCAGCACAGAGCAACTCCATGTGTTTTCTCTTCTATAGTTGTAGAGTTGTTGGTGGTTGACAGTAGCAGATCCACTGCTCAAATACATTGACTGTAAAAAAAAAAAACAGCTAACTCCACCCCCTTTGCTGGAGTTAGCTGGTTTAGCAGAAAGTTCGAGGATCCAATGGAGTTAGCTGCTTTTGTCAGATACTTTTCATTGGTTCAATACTTTTTTGCAAAAAAAAAAGCTGAAAACAGGAGTTGGTTCCTGCCGGACAGCAACGATATACAGTAGGGTTTAAGTGGTTAATACCACTTTTTAGTTACTATTTACTGTGTAGATTTTGATTATTACAAAACATGCATTAACCACTTCAGACCTTTATACAGCATACTGTACTTCAGCTATTTGAAAAAAGCAGATCTATCCGCTCACAAAATGCAACGAGTTGTGAGCTGATACATCTGCTATTTTCAAAATACTGAAAACTTGTGAAATAGGACATTCTTTTACTAAAAAGTACTGGGAGTAATTTTACTTTTCAGACTTAAGCATATGTTGAAGCAAATACTTTTGCACTTTTAAATAAAACATTTATACAAGACTTTTACACAGTGGTATTACTATGTTTATGTAAGTAAAATACCTCAGTACTTATTTCACCACTGCTCAAATACATTGACTGTAAAAAAAAAAACACTTTCCATACAGGAAGTAATGAACAGACAAATTAATTGTTAAGATTTGATATGGTTATGTTGACATCATCAGATCACATATTCATATTAGATTATGGAGAATATGTTTATTTGCTTTTTTCAAAAACAAAACAAAACTGTTACTGTTCAACTAATAGAATTTTCTCCTGTATGAATCCATGATTCTTGAGCGAACCAAATATTGTCATTTTGGATTACACTTCTTCTGTATGTGAAAACCAAAAACCAAAGGATTTTACTGTTCAACTAACACACTACTCTATCTGAATTCACAGGTTCTTAAAGGTGCATTAGTTACATATATTTATTTTGTTAGAATAGGTTGGTGTCCCACCTGAAAATGTGTTTTCTGTTACAGGGAGACCCCTATTACTATTACAAAAAAACACTAAATAGCAATGATTACTGTCTGAGCTTTAACTTTAAACACACTTTAACCGAAAAAAACATCACCACCTTAAGCTAACATTTCCATGAGTCCTCATGTGCCGTTTCAGATTACTCATCTGACAAAAGCCTTTACCACAAACTGTACAGGTATAGGGTTTTTCCCCTGTATGAATCCTCATGTGTTTTTTCACATTACTCATCTGAACAAAGTCTTTACCACAAACTGTACAAGTAAAGGGTTTTCCCCCTGTATGAATCCTCATGTGTTTTTTCACATTAATCATCCGACCAAAGCTTTTACCACAAACTGTGCAAGTAAAGGGTTTTTCCCCCGTATGAATCCTCATGTGTTTTTTCAAACCACACATTTGACCAAAGCCTTTACCACAAACTGGTAAAGTCTGTTTCCCCATGAGTACTCATATGTGACTTCAGATGGCCCTTCCGATTAAAGCTTCTGCTACAAACTGCACAAGTGAAGGTCTTTTCTCCCGTATGAGTTGTCATGTGTCTCTTCAGACTGTCCTTACGATTAAACCTTTTACTACAAACTGTACAAGTAAAGGCCTTTTCCCCTATATGGATCATTGTGTGTCTCTTCAGACCTTTCTTTAGACTAAACCTTTCGCCACACTCTGTACAACTAAACCTTTTCTTCCCTGTGTGACTCCTCATGGAGCGAGTTTGTTTTGATGAGTTCAGGTCTTGGGACAGCTTGTTGCTCGAAGACGATCTTTGTCCTTCCACATGTTTTTTCTTGTGTGATCTCAGTGTTTTTAAAGCTGACTGATCTTCCCTGGTCTCCTCCCTCTCATCACTGTCTTCAGTGTCAGATTCTTCCCTGGTCTCCTCCCTCTCATCACTGTCTTCAGTGTCAGATTCTTCCCTGGTCTCCTCCCTCTCATCACTGTCTTCAGTGTCAGATTCTTCCCTGGTCTCCTCCCTCTCATCACTGTCTTCAGTGTCAGATTCTTCCCTGGTCTCTTCCCTCTCATCACTGTCAGATTCTTCCCTGGTCTCTTCCCTCTCATCACTGTCTTCACTGTCAGATTCAGAACTGTGTGGAGAAGGGAGCTGATCATCACTAGTTGGTTGTGATGTTCCACAGTCCTCTACATGAGCTTGTGTTTTCATGTGTTCAGTTGAGGTGCTGGCTACAGGCTCTGTCTCTCTGTTTTCGTCATCTTCATCTTCACTTATCACTGCTAGTACTGTCAACGTTGACCTATCAGCCTCCTCTGGTCTTTGAAGAAGTTGCACATATTTCTCTTTATTCTGTAGAGGTTGTGGTTCCTCCTGGACCAGCCTGGAGCTCCTCTCCTCATGTTGTGGAGGTTCTAGTTCCTCCTGGACCAGCCTGGAGCTTCTCTCCTGCTGTTCAGGAGAAACGTCCTCTTTACACACAGGGATGTGCAGGAACCCTAGAAATAGATGAAATGAGTTAATTATGTTTCCCCTTTTTTAATAAGCATCATGCAGATAACTCAACATTTGCCAGGAGTTAAGTTACATTTTAGCCCTTCAACTTCCTCTACTATTCTTAAGAGACACTGCTGATCATCAAGAAATGCAGACAAATTGCACAAACAAACGTTCACTGTTAGTTTCATCATACCAACAGGGGGCGCCACTGAGTAGGATTGATGTTTGAAACAAAAATGAACCTGCTTCCCAGTAAAATGTCTTACATCGGACAGAAATATGTGTCAGTACAAAAGTGACACATCATAACAGTTCTGTTGTTGTTTTCCAGTTATTAGGGTTGTGATTGGGGTTCTGAAAATGAACACTGCTCAAAATTAAGTTAAAATACACTCAGACATATTACTAAAAAAAGAACCAAGGACCAAAACAATAATAATGTTTTTGTTGGTGCTATTATGTCCCATCAAATCATGGAGGGTAAAAACTTGGTGCTGTTGAGCATGGAGAGTGCAGAGTGACTCTATGGAGAGACTTGGTGAGTTAATACTGCAAGATTTCAGCACCATTATCCTGTCACCAACCTCTTTTTGGTTCTCACAGACAAACAAAATCAGGTTCGCTCCCCGAGGTTTTACTCGCCGTGTGTGAATGGTTCAACAACGTGAGCCGAGTGTGATTATAGCTCTTGCAAATGGCCTGGGGAGCGTCTCCAGATATCTGGCAAGTTCGTTATCTGGAGCTGTTGGCGACTGGAAATGGTGCAGTATGAAATGTGTTGTGACCAGCACTGAGAGCAGAGATGTGCTACAGCCAATGAGAGCAGAGGACAAGTGGACACGGGTGAATGGGGTATGATTGTGTAAACACATTATTTAAACTGACAAACATTATTTAAACTGAGAGACGGACAGACAGACTTTTTTTTTTTACACATTTCTGTCTGTTTTTTATGCATGTCTGTCAGTATGTGTGTGTACATATGTCTGCGTTTAAAATATCTCAAGAACTGGAGGATCCCTGATACCTTAGGTTAGAGCGCATACCAGATCTAACGAATCTAACGCCTGGTAACGCCTGGCTACGAATTCCTGGTTCAATTCCCGGAATGACGGACCATTTGCTACAGAACCGCTCTTAACTCACTGAGTGCCAGATTTTTTTTTTTTTTTAAAACGTTTGGCAATTCTGGCACTCAATTTTACTAATTTTACTACTTATGAGTATGTAAAAGAAAAAAAACGAATAAACAAAAAATATTTCTATATTATGTTGTCCCAGTGCCAGAGTTTTTTTCACAGAAAACAAAAAGTGCTTAGGAAGCGAGATACAGCCTTTTTCATTTCTAAGTTAAACAAGGAGTGGATGGAGCTGCAAATCTTCAGATGATGATATCTTGGGTTCTGGACATGTTTTTCCAAAAAAAAATATATATATATATATATTTTTTTTTTTACAAATTTTTCAAAAACACGTCAAACACGTCATTGGCACGTTGAGCCATAGCGGTAAAAACACGTGAAACACGTTAATGGCACTCAATGACTTAAGACTCAAGTGACGGCACTTAGTCGACCTACCACACAAGCGGACTTGAGATCAAATGGACCCTTTTTTCCCTGCGATTTCATTGGCCACTGTCTTCCCTCGGGGGCTCCACACGTTAGCGGGGATACCGTCGTCTTTTAAACATCGATTAGCTTTACATTTCAATCCCACTCACACCTTACAGGTACGCTTCATGTGGCTTAGAGACAGAAAAATAAATTGTGTTATGGGTAAATATTCTCAGAAACTGGCCGGTGGCAATCTACGTCGCTTAATACCCACACTCCGGCGTTGGAAAAGCATCTGTTGCCGACAAACTGTTGTAGACGGTGCCGTCGAGTCGGGACTTGAAGAATAGTGTTGAAATGAAAGTCGACCGAATCTGCTCGGTCGGCTACGGACACAGCTACAGCCAGTCGATAGCCGCGGGGTGGTGAAGAGGGGGGGAGAGAGGGGGGGGGGGGGGGGGTAAAGGCTCGGTTGAGTACACCTTCGTCTGCTACTGTTGCAGAAGGAAGCCTAAATAAGACAGAGACATTGCCCGCCGCACATTTGAATTAGATACCATATTCTCTCATTTCCTATACCGATCGATCAACTCCAAAGCAAAGCAGTAGGCTACTACATGCTGTCTTTTGTTTTGGTCCAAACTGAGGGCTGTAGGCTCCAGTGTTGCCAGAATCTTTGAGTGAAACAAGCGACCAGGTCTATGAAAATAAACCCAACCCTCAAACAGGGTTGGGTTGGGCAAGTTTTCTCCTCCTCATTTACATCTAACAGTAGAGGAGTCGCTATTCTTATTGATAAACAAATTCCCTTCATATTTGAAAACCAAATACTCGACTCAGAGGGCAGATACATTTTAATCACTGGTTCACTGTTTGGTCAACATATGACATTGTTAAATGTATACGCACCTAATGAGGACTGTCCTGAGTTTATGGATGAGATGATTACACTGTTTACTTATCACTGTAAAGGTGTGGGCTTAATAGCTGGAGATCTTAATCTGATTATGGATCCCTCGGCTGACAAGGCACCTCCTGCACCGCTGAGATCAAGATCCTCCACAGCCCTTAATGGTCTGTGTGAGGAGGTTGGTCTCATCGATGTATGGAGAGAGCTTAATCCCAACTCTAGGAATTACACCTTCTTTTCGAATCGACACAAATCTTTTTCGAGATTAGATTATTTTTTAATTCCAAGCATCATTGTCCACTTGGTATCAAAATGTGACATAGGACAGATTATTATCTCAGATCATGCTCCCATTTTTCTTGACATTAAGCTGACACATCCCAAGCCCCAAACTAAAAGCTGGAAGTTTAATACAGCTCTACTAACTGACATTGAGTTTGACTCATACTCTAAAAAAATAGTTAAGGATTTCTATAATGATAACAAGCACTCAGAGGTGACTGCAGCCATTTTATGGGATGCAGCCAAAGCCACTTTTCGAGGCTACATAATTTCATTTGCTTCATTTAAAAAAAAAGGAGTCTCAAAAGGCCAGGACGCAATTAGAGAACCAAGTAAAACATTTTGAAGCAATTCATAAATATAATCCTTCAGATGTAAATTGGAAGGCTTTTTCAGCAGCCAAAACTAAGCTGGAACTTGATTATGTCAATGACACTAAAAAGTTATTTTCTAGACAAAAACATTATGAATTTAATAATAGAATAGGAAAATTGCTGTCATATCAACTTAAAAAAGAACACACAGAACGTCAGATTAAAGCAATTAGGACACATAATCATGTAATTTCGTATGACCCAGTTGAGATCAACGACACGTTTTTTACTTTTTTTAATAATCTTTATCAAGCGCGCTGCGCACACTCCCCCAGCTAGTGAAAGTATCGATTCCTTTTTACAATCTGCTAAGCTACCTAAAGTCTCTGCTGATGACCGTGTCCTTTTAAATGATTCTTTCTCATCTGAAGAAGTTTATGACATTAAATCTATGGCTGTTGGGAAATGTCCTGGCCTCGATGGATTCCCAGTAGAATTTTACATACATTTCTGGTCTGAATTACAACCACTTTTTATGCCCATGGTAAAGGAATTTGTTGACTGTAGTATTATTCCAGGCTCAATTAAAGAGGCAGGTATTACACTTATTTAAAAAAAGGATAAACACATGCACGAATGTTCATCTTACAGGCCAATTTCACTTCTGAATGCTGACTACAAAATCCTCGCCAAGCTTTTAGCCAAACGATTAGATTATGTTCTCCCAGTTCTCTCATTGATAAAAAACGTCCAGACAGGCTTTGTTAAAGGCCGTCATGGTGCAGATAACATACGCCGCTTGGTTAATATAATTGATCATGTTGGCAAATATGGTGGCGAGTCCGCAATTATATCGCTCGAGAAAAAGCCTTTGATCGGGTGGATTGGAGCTTTCTCCTCTCCACCCTGGCGCATCTCGATCTTGGCTCTAGGTTTATAAATTGTATAAAAACATTATACACTTCACCAACCGCACAAGTTTTTACAAACGGATATCTTTCAAAAAAGATTAAGCTGGCAAGAGGGACTAGGCAAGGCTGTCCACTATCTGGATCTTTGTACGCGCTCGTGGCTGAATCTTTTGCCCAAACAGTCCGATTAAATTCCAATATTAAAGGCATATTTGCTGGAAATTTAGAACATAAGATTTCTTTATATGCCGATGACACTTTATTATTTTTATCCAATTTAGACCAGTCAATTCCTAACTTATTATCAGTAATTAACTTATACGGCTCGATTTCTGGCTATAAAATAAATGCATCAAAATCTACTCTCTGTCCACTTACCCTCATTGATGATGAAAAACTTAATAGTTTATCCCCTTTTAAACATACAAAAGAAGGCTTTACTTATCTTGGTGTCTTTATTTCCCCTGTACTGGACAATTCATTTAAATGTAACTATACACCTCTTGTACAAAAACTTAAAGAGGATATGGATTTATGGACTAACTTACCCCTAACACTTGTAGGTCGAACTAATGTGGTCAAAATGAACTTATTACCAAGACTAAATTACTTATTTCAGTCGCTACCCTGTCCTATTCCATTAATTTTCTTTAAGAATTTAAACGCAGAAATTTCAAAATTTCTTTGGAACCACAAAAAAGTATGTGTCTCTTTGACCACTTTATGCGAACCGTATAGGGAAGGGGGTAAAGCCCTGCCAAATTTTGAATTATATTATTGGTTTGCTCAAATTAAACGAATGGCTGAATGGTTTCAGGATTCGGAATATTCTCTTTGGAAACCAATAGAGTCCCACTTCAGTAATCCAATTCCGCTGAAATCTCTTCCATTCATAAATAAGAATTTGGCAGGGCTTAACAAATCCTTTATTATTGATGGTGTTTTATCTGTTTGGCCTAGCTGCAAGAAATATTGTAAACTTCCCAAGAATATATCTGTTCTCTCACCTGTTTCTCATAACCCGGACCTACCGGCAGGTCTAAGTGAGATCGGTTTACAGAGGTGGACTAATAAGGGCGTTAACAATCTGGGTTGTCTATTTAGAAACACAGACTTGAAATCCTTTTCAGAGATTAAGGAGGAATATGGTTTGTCCACTACAAGCTTCTTTCAGTATTTACAATTGAGACATTTTTTACAATCACAGATTCAGAGAAATATTTTTAGGTTTCAAATAGACGAGATATAACTATTTTTTAATACTGAATCTATGCTAAAACTCACTTCAAAGATCTATAAAGTTCTCAATAGTAGAGTGACCTCATCCTTCCAACCTCTGAAAAGGATATGGGAAAAAGATTTAAACATAATTATAGATCAAGAAACATGGACAATGGTATGAGCAAAGGTAAACCTACCTTCACTCTCTCCTAGAGTGTTGGAGCATAACTATAAGTTCATTTTCAAAACATTTCTAACCCCAGTTTGTTTAAACAAGATGTCCCAGGAGTATTCACCCTTATGCAACAGATGTAAATTAACTCTGGGTACATATTCACATATGTTCTGGTTCTGTTCAAAAATCAAACCATTTTGGGAAACAATCCATGCCTTAATCGAAATCATTTTTAAATGCAAACTGAGGAAATCTCCTCTTTTGTATCTTTTAGGAGTTGACCTAAATGTAATCATGAGCTCTCCACATAGAAAATTGTTTGATGTATTTAGATTTCTGGCAAAAAAATGTATTCTAATTTTATGGAAGACCGATAATATCCCAAATGAACATATGTGGATGACCCAAATAATGTCGCTGTTACCACTGGAGAGGCTTAAATATGAAATGCAAGATAAGACAGAGGGGTTCTGGACTTCATGGAAGAGAGTCATTGATTCAGACCGGTTCAAGATATTTATTTAGGTTGCTTTGATGAAATAATAACAGACATCCCACCCTCATTTGCGCACACACATACCCCTTACTTCTGAAGCTTTACCACTTGATATTTTTTACCTTTTGTTTTATTGTTCTTGTTCCCTGTCTTACACTTATGATTTTCTGTACGTTCACTGTTTTGTATGTAGGTCTGAGTCTGTTGTAGTCTGTTTTTGTAGTCTTGTTGTTGTTGTAGTCTGTTGTCTAAATGTAAACCTGAAAATTGCAAAAATAAATGATTATATAAAAAAAAGAAAATAAGCCCAAAATAAGCAACTACACTTCAGAAACAAGCCCAAACAAAAGCAACCCGCAACAAAAGCAATGTAAATATTATTTACAAGCGACTTTACATGAAAACAAGCCCAAATACGCTTTCCTCTAACACATGTGCACAACAATGAGCCGTGGGCCGACAGTTTGTGCAGAACTTTTGGCAACGTTTGCCAACAGACTGCCAGTCTGTTGTAGTCTGTTTGGTGGAGAGTCACCTTAAGACCAAATACAGCGAGGGGTATACATTTAGAGGTTAGGTTTATGGGTTCGGGTTGGAGTTTAGTTTTCATTTTTATTTAGAGGGAGAGTTTGCTATTTTCAGTGCGCAGCAAGGCATGACATTTGGCTGTCATCTGTGGATAAACGAGTGGATAAACTTTGCCAGCATTCGAGCTGACATACTACACTTCATACACACGTTTGACAAAGCTAACACACAATGGATGCAAATGATCTGATTAACTATAACAATGACACATCTCCAGGCGGTCTGAGGTGTGACGACATGTCAGTCTTTGGGGAGAGTGGGTGAGAACGGTCAATCTAACCTAAAATATATATATTTTTAAACAACCCCATGTGAATGGAATCTTTAGGAAAAGTCAGGGAAGGGGAGCTTTCTGAGCAAACTGAATTGACTTCAACATTTCTAAATCGGACGGGCAGACCGATTTGACGCACGTCTCCTTATTGTACAACCCATTAGACTCCTACCCTGGCTTCCACATTACCACATTACTCCACATTACTCCACCTTTGGTCTTGTGTAGTAACCTATCACATGTGTTGTTTATCTGATGAAGGTCAACAGAGCAAAACATCAATGTTTTTACATTAGTAGTAATGAAGTTCTTACCTGAGGGAGCGTCGCTCCACACCTTACTAATCTGTGGAGGTTCTGGTTCCTCCTGGACCAGACTGGAGCTCCTCTCCTGCTGTTCAGGAGAAACCTCCTCTTTACACACAGGGAGGAGTGGGAGGTCTAGAAGGAGGAGAGAGGAGGTCACATCAGCACAGAGCACCTCCATGTGTTTTCTCTTCTATAGTTGTAGAGTGGTTGACAGTAGATCAGACTGCAGGGCAGCCTGTCACATGTACTGGTGAGCAACACTGTCGCTCCACCAAGGAATCATGCTTTCACCCGGACACCAGGGGTCCCCGGCCCTTTTAGCACCAAGGACCCCTTCCAATGCCGTTTCTGTCATCTCTCAGAGTTCTAACCAGTCTGCATGTCATCGTTCTAAATGTTTACATTCCAACCATAGACAGTAAAAAGAATGGACAAAGTGACGCCATTGTTTTCTACAGACCGTAAATCAGGGGTCTTCAACAGGGGGTCCGGGACCCCTAGGGGGTCCTCAGAGCTACTATACGGGGACCACCAAATCTTTGTGTGATAGGATTTAGTTTTTTTTACATGAACCCTAGAATTCCTTTTCTGAGGGGAACATCAGCCGAAAATAGCAGATCTACAAGCTCTCAACGCCTCGCGCTTCATCTCTCTCTCAGCTAGGGGGTCCTTGGCCTGAAAACGTTGATGAAGCCTATCGATCAGCAATTTCAAAATCCGCCATCTTTCTATATTGTGTCATATCTATGACACCAGAAATGAATGCTATTGGTTGTGTAGCTTGTCAATCAAATCATCCCGCCCTTCCTAGAGCATACCCTACTTTATTATCATTTTTAAGATAAATGGGAACATAATTTACCAAAACGCACATCATGGTGATTTAAAGAAGACTTTAAACTAGCGACTGGAAGCATATAGTATTTATCACAATGTTTATTCAAAGGTAAGAAAATCAAGTCTAAAGTTTGTCAAAAACCCACAAACTTGAATGTAGAAAAATCTTTCTGACACCAGCAGGGGTAAAACAGCGAAACTACAGGCCATTCATATGAACTGTCACTTCCTGTATAGACTCAATTTCAAAGCCGAATACTGGGCCCTTGATTCCAACACAGCAGTGTGAAGAAACTGGTCCATCCATGACGTACACAGTGTCACATCTATGTAATCCGTTAAAGTTTAGAAAATATACATTTTAGATCAAAACATGAATTGAAATTGAAATCGTTTGTTTTGGAAAAAATACGTCGTATTTTTTTGCAACAGTGCCGTCAGTCGATGAAGGTGTCGGTCGCCATGAATAACTGATCTACAAGTTAACAAGAGAGCTTGTAGTTCTGCTCTTAAAACAGCTGACACAACCCCGCCCCCACCAATGTATACCTTGCATATTTCGCGTCGAATACAGTTGATCTACAAGCCCACAAGATGTACCACGCTGTGGTGCTTGTAGATCAACTGTGTTTGGCGTGTGACACCGTCGTACTACGAAACATGAATCAGGAATGACACTCGCTGAGTCGCCTTGCACAACTGTAGCCTAGAATAGAGTTTAAAGGGATAGTTCACCCCAAAATGACTTTTTTTCTATTGATTAGTCACCCCATGGAGACTTGAATTCATGGATATTTTTTTGTTTTTGTCGCATTACTAAGCCAATAATTTGATGACCAGCAGCGGTTCCGGTAAGAGACACAAAGAGCCGGAACCGCTGCCTACCAGTCCGCTGGTCATAAAATTATTGGCTTAGGAATGTGACAAAAACAAACATATATCCATGAATTCAAGTCTTCATGGGTGATTAATCGATAGAAAAAAAATATGTGTTTTGGGGTGAACTATCCCTTTAATATAATAAACTTTAAATTACATATCACACAATATGCAGTCATATAACTTTTAACTGCCCCCCCCCCCTTTTTATAATATTCACAGTTATGAGCTCAACCCCACGGTACGCATCACATAACTGCAGTATGACTTTGATGTGGTTATCACCCCCAGGCCTAGTAGCAACCTATCACATGTGTTGTTTATCTGATGAAGGTCAACGGAGCAAAACATCAATGTTTTTACATTAGTAGTAATGAAGTTCTTACCTGAGGGAGCGTCGCTCCACACCTTACTAATCTGTGGAGGTTCTGGTTCCTCCTGGACCAGACTGGAGCTCCTCTCCTGCTGTTCAGGAGAAACCTCCTCTTTACACACAGGGAGGAGTGGGAGGTCTAGAAGGAGGAGAAAGGAGGTAACATCAACATTCGCTGTGTGTTGCTTCATTTAATATCTGTTCACTTCCTCCCTAGTAGGCTACTGCAGGTGTAATGCAGGTAATCACTGTGTTGCCAGATTTTGCTAAATAAACAAGCAGCTAGGTCTATGAAAACAAGCCCAAAAGAAGCAACTAGGCTCAGTTTTAACACTTTACATCGGTTATTTGAAAATAGCAGATCAACAAGCTCACAATGTGTCACATCACAACACGTTGTGAGTTTGTAGATCTGCTTTTATCAAAAAAAAAGTAAAATATGTTTAATATTTTTGAAACATTTTAACAACACAAATCTTGTATGGGGGTCCCTGGCACCAGATATTTTCAGATGGGGGTCTGCGACTCTGCGGATAAAAACATTATCTGGGGGTCCTTGAAATGAAAAAAAATTGAAAACCACTGGTTTAAAAAACATTATAAAGCAAGCCCACCAAGCAACTACACTTAAAAAAACAACAACAAATTGCTTATTATAAGCAGACATGGCAACACTGGTAAACAGGAAACTCATTGATATGGGGCTCCCCACCTCCCCTACCTGGCCACGCCTACAATGGGCATAGCCAGGCCCACAAGTGGGCGTAGCCAGGAATAAGGTGAATACATCCACACGGCGTAGTGTCATCAGTGGGTTGTACCTATAGGGCGGAGTTGCACTCGGGGGGAAAACACAGATTTCCCCCAGCTGGTATAGACGGAGGGATGTGGGGTTTTCAAACTCATATGCTGTAAAGGTATACTTATCTAAAAGCAGGCGTCATGGCTTGCCAGATCACAGGCACAGAACCTTGTTGCCACTCGACAAGGAATGCTACATTAGCAAATTAAACAAGAGTCCGATTGGAATGTTGTCCTGACTGGACAGAGGATCCAACACAACACAATGGCCCGAGGTTATCGGATTTAATCACCTGGTAAGAGACACTATTACATTTTCTACAGATACGATCAATTAAACTTATCATAATATCAAAAAGCAAAAGCCATTCATTCATCAATGATGTTTATAGAACACGTTTTAGTGAATTCCTACTAGTACAGGAGACATCGACGCCATTACAGTTTGGAAACGCAACATGCAGCGATTTACACACAAAACAAGCCAAACCCTAGACTATCCTCGTGTAAAAACCTACAGAAAACACAATTGTTAATCTGGCAATGAACACGGAGCTAAATCCTGCATGATATTAAATGACGCACTTCGCCAAATGGTAATGGCGTCGGTACATGCCGTTCACAAAACAGTGTCTAAACTGTCCTTCAAATTCACTATAAACATTATTGATGACTTAATGGCTGTTGGGTTTTGATATTATGGTAAGTTTAATTGATCATATCTTGTAATAGTGTCTCTACCAGGCGATTAAACACGGTGCATATGTAAACATGTTTTGTAACAAGGAGCGAGACAAGAGGTAACCAGAAGACTCGCACCAAAACACGCTCGCCCCCATTTTTCTCACCGACCAGCGGTTGTTGTATTCTTGTATTTGTTTTACGGTTTGAAATAAGTTCAGGGTTAGGCATAGTTTTACTGAGGTTCAGTTTAGGAATAAGGTTATGTTTAGCAGTTTAGGCATAGTTTTACTGAGTTTAGGAATACCAGGTGAATACCGGGTTTGCCCCGGGGCGACTGTGTTTTGGGGCGAGTGTTTTGATATTCAGACGGAGCTGGAAAGAGGGAAACAGATCTCCAGTTTCAGTGGTGCTTGTGCTGAAACTTGACTAATGCAATAAGATATAAGGATAATCTGATAAACCACATGAACCCCAGTTTACGTATTCTGGGGGGAACATAAACCAAACATTGCCTATCTAGCTCACAGTTACAACGCTTCGCGTTCCAACGCGCTGTGAGCTCATAGATTGTCAATGTTTGGTCTTTTTAGTCACATATATCTTAATAATAAGTCAACTTTGCCGAGGGCGAGTGGACGATTGTGTTCCAGCTGTCCTTCTGATGGATTTTTCTTGGCTGAAAGTGTCTCTATCGTCCATAAATAGCTCTGAAAGTGATCCAAACGATCGTGTATGATGTAACTCTATGAGGCAGATCGTTCTGTTTTCCCCCGGGACAAAATCGAATGGGCGTTCCTGGGCGTTACCGTCTATCTCCGTGTGTATCTATAGTTGTAGAGTTGTTGGTGGTTAACAGAACAGTACAGTGTCAGGGGCTTTGTCAGAGTACCTGTTGTACCCGCCTGTCTGTGTCCCTTTAATGCCCATATATGGAGATCTCTGATGTCATTAGTATATGCCCATACCCTGTACATTGGCATGCCCATATATGGACATATAGGTTGGATCGGCGGTTCTGGACAACCACATATCTGAACGTTGAGTCCTTGCCACTGAGCTCGCCCAGTTTGAAGTCAGTCGGTCCCATATATGCACATGACCATATATAGGCATAGCGGTCGGATCTGTGGCTCTGGACAACCGGATCTCCATACATGCCTATATATGGGCATATTGGGTTTGTTTATGGTTATGTCTGAGTCAGCGTGATGTGGCCGAGGTCTCCCAGTAGCCAATGTTAAAATAGGATCATTGATTACTAGTAGATTATTGTTATATACTCAAATATTTGATTAACCCTAAAAGGCAATTTTATGAATGAAATTTACTCAAGTGCTGTACTTAGGTACAATTTTGAGGTACCTTTACTTTACTGGAGTACTTCCAATTTTCAGTACTTTTACTTCTACTCCACTACATCTCAGAGGCAAATATTGTACTTTTACTCCACTACAATTATTTGAAAACGTGTGAGCATTGTGAGCTTGCTTGTAGATATTTTTTTTATTTTCTAAATATTTTTTATACATTTGAAAACTTGTGAAATGGGACATTCTGTATAATGAGTACTTTCTACTTTTGGTACTTTAAATACATTTTGATACCAATATTTTTGAACTTTTACTCAAGTAAATGTTGAATTCTGGACATTTACTTGTAACAGAGTATTTCTACATCGCAGTATTGATACGTTTCCTCAAGTAGATAAATGTGAGTACTTTTTACACCACTGGTACAAGGAGACAGACAGACCTGTTCTGTGTAGTGTGATGTGTGGGTTAAGCATCAAGTCCAGAGTTCTCTGTTGAGCTTCTATCTGTTTTCTTAAACATAACTCCTGCTTCTCATGATCAGCTATAATTCTGTCAATTAAAGTAAATAAGTCCTCAGCAACTAAATCAAGTCTCTGCTTGATCAGTGACTTGATGCTTTCGAGTAAAGTCATGTTTCTGATGAATATAACTGATCAAACTTCAGCTAAATGACTTGAGTTGACGTTCTCCTGTTTGCTGACAGACGTTTGTCCCACGGCTGCATGTGATTAACAGGGTTGCCAGATCTAGCGAGAGAAACAAGCCAACGGGGTCTAGGTAAAACAAGCCAAAAATCAGTGGTCGAAAACACAACTTGATGCGACGCGTTGTGAGCTTGTAGATCAGCTATTTTCAAATAGCCTAGGTATAAAATAGGGCTAAGTCACACTTTATTGTCTAATGTTGTTTTGGAGCAGTGGTTCTCAAACATGTTTATGTTGAGGACCCCCAACATGTATATAATATGTATTTGGCCACGGACCCCCGTCTGAAATGGGGGTCCGTACGTGGTACACAGTTACATAACATCACAATGACTCTTCTTTTCTTTTCTGTTTTAGCAGTGGTGTTGTGAGCTTGTAGATCGGCTATTTTCAAATAGAGGACATTTATAGGGTTTAAGTGAAGAGTTTAACTTCACTTAGAGGGAGTTGTGTGGAGGAAGGGTTTAACTGAAGCCCAGATTAAGAAACAAGCCCAAAACAACTGCCTGCAACCAACGGGGTCATCCCTATGTTCCCCGGGTTTTATTCACAAGCAACTTTACAGGGAAAAAAACAGGCCCAAAGTCGCTTATAATAAATAGACATGGCAACAGTGACAATTAACACCATCCCATAAGCTGAAGGGACAGGGGAGATGCTCATTGGTTAGTAAGTAGCCTATAGATCCCATATGCCAGGGGTCTTCATAGTTTTTTCAGCCTATAACTTTTTTTATACTATCATCAGTGTTGCATACATTCATGTTTGTTTGTTTGTTTGTTTGTTTGTTTGTTTACACATTATCTTTGACTTAATATGTTGGATTCATGTTGAAGTGTATTTTCAGTTGTAACCAGTTACCAGTGGTTTAAAGTAACTGAGTAGGCTACATTTACTCAAGTACTGTACTTTTGGGGTATTGTTTTACTTCCTTCAGTATTTACAAATTTCAATATAATTTCTACCCCACTACATCTCAGAGGAAAATATTGTACTTTTACTCCACTACAATTATATGAAAACTTTAGTTAGTTACTGTACATTATGTTTTTTTTATTACAAAACACAATAACCACTTCAGCCTATTTTGTCCATTTGTAAATAGCAGATCTACAAGCTCACAATGTGTCGCATCGTGACACATTGTGAGCTTGTAGATCTGCTATTTTACTAAATATGTTTTAACTTGTGAAATGGGACAATCTGCACAATGAGCACTTTTACTTGTGGTACTTTATATAGTATATTTTGATGCCAATACTTTTGTACTTTTACTCAAGTACATTTTGAATACGGGTCTGTACTTGGTCTGCTCTTCTTCTCTCAACACCAGATCTCTTTGCTGAAAGTAGCCGTTCTACTTGTAGATCGTCTCTTTTCTGTGAATATTTCCCCTGAGAATAGGGATGCTAGGGTTCAAGTGGTTAATGTAAAAAAAGTTCCAATCACACAAAGACTTGTCAGCCCCCCTGTAGTAACTCTGAGGACCGCCTGGGGGTCTCGGACCCCCTGTTGAAGATTAAATCCTACAGTATATATACCGGAGTTCCTCAGGGGTCTATGCCAGGCCCCTTCCTATTTTTCTCTATATCGTTGCTGAAAATAGCCGATCTATAAATTCACACCGTGTCATGTTGTGATGACCAAAATAAGGATGCCAGGTTGAAAGGCCTTAATTCAGAGAAAAGTGTAAAGTAATGATTGACCTTTTTTTCATATATTCTGTATAATTATTAGTGTATTGTAGCCTATGGTAGGCTGTGGTCATTATCTACAATAATGTTTAGATGCAAGTTTTTATAGTTTATTTTAAATACTTGATTAGTTTGCCTGGAGGCAGCTCACTGCTATTACTGTTGTTCATACATATTGGTCTAGAAGTAGTAACCAATATCGTGAAAAAAATGTTTTGTTTTTGCACAATATTTATGATTTATTAGCCTATATATATATCTGCAAATGTTTGTCGCACTATACTCCTCCTACTGTTTTACACACACACACACACACACACACACACACACACACACACACACACACACACACACACACACACACACACACACACACACACACACACACACACACACACACACACACACACAGATCAATAAACACAGATGTATCCATTACATACAACAAACATACATTTATTTTTCATTCCAGATCTTTTGATACAGGAAAATAACTGTACAAACATTCTATCAACTATATGTCATAGTTCTCTCATAGAATTGCATTTCCCATCAATCTTTGAACTCAAAGCGGATGAAAGTGATATTATGTTTGTTAAAGTAGGTGTTAAATAGTTCTATATTATGTTATAGTAACACAGTGTTTGTTCAGTAACAGGATGTCTCTCACTCTGCAGCTCATTAAACACATTACATTTTCACCAGGTCGGGGGTGGGACGCCAATTTCATCCAATGAAGAGAGAGAACTTATACAGGACATAAGATCAACAAGTTACATTAGACGTGAGAAGAACATGATTGTGGAGTTGTCTTGTCTGGAGTGACGGGGAGACCCCTGTTACTGAACAAACACCGTCTTTAAAGGGATAGTTCACCCCCAAAATGACTTTTTCTCCTATTGATTACACACCCCATGGAGACTTGATTTTTTTGTCGCATTCCTGAGACAGTAATTTGATGACCGGTGGCGGCTCCGGTAGGAGAAACAAAGTGTCAACTTTGAGTCTCCTACCGGAGACATTATAGCATCTTACCGCAGGTCAACAAATTAGTGTCTCAGGAATGAGACAAAAACAAAAAAATCTCCATGAATTCAAGGCTTCATGGGGTGTGTAATTGAGGGAAAATAAGTAATTTTTTGGGTGAACTAAACCTTTAATACTGTGTTGTTGCGGTAACCAGAACAGTGGGCACCAATTATTTCAGTATGTTTCAAAAAAAAGTATATATATATATATATATGTGTGAGGGGCCAAATACATAGGTACATTTTTTTCTTCATTAAATTTAAGGCCTAACATACTTGCAACAAATTTCCTGCAAAACCTGTGATATTCAGTCATTTTGGGGATAAACAAGACATTGATGGGTAAATGTAGGTCTGATAGTGATGTACCGTGCATGTTCAAATCATGTATTTTACTTTATACTATATCCAGCCATTTTCCAAAGATGAATTGTGTTTGAAGATCAGTGTTTGTTTGAGCTACAACAACTTTGTACATTGTTTTATAGGCAACACAAACGTATATAAAAGACAACGTCATGAACAGTTTTTTACAGAGGCTTAAAACGATCAAATAGACGGATTTCCGCGCGACGTCATCACAGAGCAGAATGCGCAATCTGCGCATGCCTGGGGGAAAGGCGCGTTCGAAAATACAGCCCTGAGCGGCAGTGAGCGCACTGGCCAATACAAACTAATAGGCGAGTGTGCTCCGGTGCGTAATTTCCAAACGCACCCATAGGCTTCCCCCCGCAGCTGCGCGGTCATATTCCTCTCATGTTTACTAACAGGAAACCCGTCTATATGATGATAATTGAAAGGCATAATATATGTAGAAAAGCCATTTGTAGGGTTTTGATTTTATGTGTTGATTGTCTGGAGTTAGGTCAGCGCTTTCGTTCTGGAAAATTCAACAATAAAAAACAAAACAAAAAAAGATTTAAAAATTGAGGCCGCAAATCTTGAATGATGCTCATATATATCACTAGGACTTACTGTAATGAATAAAACATTATGTTAACCACTCTGTATGGTAGAGCAGTTGTTCTCAATATTTCTATTTTCATATCAAGGACCCCCAAATTGACATGAATATAATCTGAGAATATGTTGTGCCATGGGAACCCCCTGTACAAGAAGTGTGCTGTTACAATGTTTCAGTCTATTTCTTCAAGATTAGTTTTTGAAAAGGACGGATAAGCTCACCACATGTCGCATGGCAATCGGATGTAGATCAGCTACTGTATTTTCTGTGGTCAAAAAGATGTATATATCCACCCCCCCCCCCCCCCCCCCCCGGGCTTTTGCCGAAAATAGCACATCAGGCAGGTTCACAACGCGTTGTGAGCTTGTTGATCTGCTATTTTCATCAAAAGCGTTCCCCTCGATACGGATGCTGGGGTTTAAGTGGTTAAAAAAAAAATTGTGCCAGAGAAACATTATAAAATCAGATAAATACACAACCGTTTCTAATCTGCAGATAACCAGCACACCAATAGAGCCGTAAAGTGTAAAATAACACATTAACATCGGCCACTAGCTGCCAATGGTGATGAATGTCAACTTATTTACCGATTTGGCAATCGACGAGCCGGCCGATACCGATATAGGAGCGATATATATCGGTGCATAATCGTTGTTACAAAGTATGGCATGTGATTGTGTTGTCTCCATCCTCCATTCTCTCCTCTTTCCTGCTCAAACATCCTCTTTCTTCAGTGTCCGGCGTTCTTTCACATTTTTGTCAAAACAGGGATTTGATCTGTGGAATGCTAAAGCGTGTGTGTGTGTGTGTGTGTGTGTGTGTGTGTGTGTGTGTGTGTGTGTGTGTGTGTGTGTGTGTGTGTATTACTATGCGTGTGAGGACCCCGCTAATATAGTAGAATGTGAGAAATAGACGTTTGTCCTGGTCCTCACAAGAAAAATGTCTGAGACATTTATAGAGGCTATATTTAGGGTTACCGTTATGCCTGATTTATACTAAGTGGCGTGCCGGAGTCTTGCACCGGAAAATAGCCAATCTACAAGCTCACTGTGAGCTTGCAGGTCTGCTATTTTCCGGCTTCAGGTCACGGTTAAAAATGTCTTATTTTTTTTCCATATCGTTAAAACTGCCGTTCATAAAAAATGTTGATGTCGTCACAAGTATAGTAATACAAACGTGTGTATGTGTGTGTGTGTGTGTGTGTGTGTGTGTGTGTGTGTGTGTGTGTGTGTGTGTGTGTGTGTGTGTGTGTGTGTGTGTGTGTGTGTGTGTGTGTGTGTGTGTGTGTGTGCTGGTGAATGTGTGTGCGTGGGATCAGAAGGGGTTGATGCGGACCCCGGTCCCCAGGGGGGAGAAGGGGTTAACTTTAGCCCACATCAGAGCATCGTTGAGGGGGATGGCTGATTTACCGTCCTCCAGGAAAAACACCGGACCCTGTGCGCACAGGGACAAAAACAACAACATCAACAGAGGTAGAGAGCGAGTACGCTTACTCGAGTAGCCTACTGTACTTCAGTACAATTTCAAGTTACTTTTACTTTATTTGAGTATTTGCATTTCTTTCTACTTCATACATCATTTACACCTTTTTCTCCCCAATTTAGTCGTTATGACAACTGATTCCTCCACGCACACATTGCTGTGTTGTCACTGTCGCACTAATCTCTCAAGAACAGATTCTGCTCTCCGCTTGAATCTGTCGGGGAGGTTCGTCATAACGTGTAAGCGCTGACCTACAAGTGGGCGTGCCTTCAGATCAGGAAGCAGGCCGCACTTTACCCAATCAAATGTAGTGGGCGGGATTTACTGTCTGTGCTCTGCTTCCCACTAAAAACAAAACCGAAACTCATTTAACAATAGCGTCCTCGGAGCAGACAAAACCACGGAAACATATTCACATTTTAACTTGCTCTTTCATCATAGAAACAAGTGGGCTTATAACCAAAACCATCCATGTTCTCTGGGAGAAGTGGTGTTAGTGTTCCGTGGAGAAATATTGTTAGTGGGAATGAACACATAGTCGCACCACCGGACGTGAAAGGCTGAAGGCAGACCAAAACCCCGGTTTCCTTGCGCACGGGTCCACCATATACCCTCTCCCAGAGCCAAGTGAGAGAGTAAAAAACAGCAGAGGGAGCTTTTTTTTCTTTTCATTTGGCGATGGGTTCCCAGATTGATGCTGATTAATACAGTGATATAATCAGCCTCCTGATAACATCGGAAGGCTGATAATATCGAACATCCCTAATTGTGATTATTATTATATGTATTCATCATTTTTATATAATCACTCGCACACACACACACACACACACACACACACACACACACACACACACACACACACACACACACACACACACACACACACACACACACACACACACACACACACACGTACCTGTATTCTGTGTCCAGTGAAACAGGAGAGCTGTACATCAGAGTGACTGGGTAGGTTGGAGCCTGTCACATAGTCAGGCCCACACACCACCAACACACCTACACACACACACACACACACACACACACACACACACACACACACACACACACACACACACACACACACACACACACACACACACACACACACACACACACACACACATAAACAAACATATTTTAACCACTTAATGCTTTAATCCTGTAGTGCCACTATGCTGGGGCTGGACATTTGAAGATAGTTGGTGTAGAGGGACACATTTTAGGGGGCCTACTGTAGAGCCCTGGGGGACTCCGGGTTTATTCTATACTATAATGGCATGCCCCCAAATATGGATCACATGGTTGGAAATAGTTGATAATAATTCTGATTAATGCTTCTATACATCAAACATCCACTCAATTGATAACATTGATAACAGTTCATTTAACTGTCAATGTTAATCAAGTGTTACTGTGTAGGAAAAGAAAATAAAAATGTATCAAAATGCTACAACTGTATTATTATTATTATTAGTATTGTTATTAGTATTGTAGGTGTTACCAGGGTCTAGTGGCTGGATTCTCCTCTGCAGACAGTTGTATTGTTCTCTTTGGCCTTCTGATGGAGGGCTGGATGGAACATCATACACACATCTGATGGACGGACAGACAGACAGACAGACAGACAGACAGACAGACAGACAGACAGACATGTTTACAGCCTGTGAACAGGACTATGGCTTTTAAAGTCAAACTGTGTAACACGTATTTTTAGTAGTTTTGGCGAAATAGTCGTATAAATGCAGAGAGAACAGTGAAGCGCCTCAAAGAACATACTTGCTGTGCACGTGTATGCCCGCCAGGCTTCCAGTGTATCTGTGTGCGTGCGTGCGTGCGTGTGTGTGTGAACGTACTTGCTGTGTGTGCATGCCCGCCAGGCGTCCAGCTCCATTGACAGCTGTTCTATCTTTAGAGGAATACACACCTCTCTCCTTTTCAACAGCTGGCTGAGAAACACACATACGTAATAGATCCAAACACTGATCAGTTACATTACGGTCAAACCAGATAACATTCGATGCACATGTGTATTAACACACAGAGGAAAAAAGATAACACATTGATGACATAGTGAATACAGAAAGTGACAGATGGGAACACATAAAATGTTTCACGACTCAAGAATATAATGACACATGGTCTTCTCTAGATAGACACGCTGCCTATGACAGGCTGAGAACAGAATTTAGCCAATTCTTTTGCATTAGTCTTTTGTAATCCTCCCAATGTCAGGCCACAGAGTAACGTTTTGTGAACGTGGCCCAGACTCCCAAACACAATAAGTTGACAGTTACCTGTATATCCCAAGGCCATAATACGTTCCACAAATACATACAAAACATTTACAGATCAAATGGGCAACCCTAACACACGCACACACGCACGCAAGCACGCACACAAGTGTACATTGGTTGCATACCTTGTGTACTCATACAGTGCAGGCACAATGTTGAAGTATTGTCTTCTAATGGCCAGCAGAGCTCCGATATATCCACACAGTATCAATAACTCACTGCGAGCTCTGCACACACACACACACACACACACACACACACACACACACACACACACACACACACACACACGCAGAGAGAGAGAGAGAGAGAGAGAGAGAGAGAGAGAGAGAGAGAGAGAGAGAGAGAGAGAGAGAGAGAGAGAGGTTTAGGTTCCGTTCAATATATATTATATAATATTACTAGCATTACTGGCACTTTAGAAATGAATAATAACTATAATAATAATAATATAAATGATGGCATGATATGAAAAATAATGAAAATAAGATTTCTACTCAGTGAGCTTGGTCATGAGGAGGTGGTCTGTTCTGATGTAACTCAGCAGGTCTAGGATTGGTTGGACACTACACCG
>NC_139939.1:58744125-58921625 GCF_963454915.1 Gymnoscopelus microlampas
TTCCAATAGAATACTTCATAGAATGACTCCATTAATAGAAAGCCAACCAACCAAAAGGTGCATTTTGAACAACCTACCAGCTTGTTAGCAAAGTGATTTTGTTTGTTTGTTTGTTGATATGAAATTGGGCGTAAAAAGTAAAAAACATAAACAAAGATAACATATGGAGATACAAGGTTTCTGAACAACAGTGATGACATGTTCAACGTCACTGTCATTGATCTCTGAATGGATGATGGATGGATGGATGATGGATGATGGATGATGGATGGATGAATGGTGCAGGAAGTTACCTCTGCATGAGTTTTTTCCAGTACTTCATAGAAACACCAGGGGCGACCGACAACGCCTTGTCCCACTGAGAGAGAGAGAGAGAGAGAGAGAGAGAGAGAGAGAGAGAGAGAGAGAGAGAGAGAGAGAGAGAGAGAGATGAGTGTCTTCCTGTTGTTTTTCGTTCTACTTCTTCTTGATTACACAACACATTCTCCCTCCCAAGTGAAGACATGGGGATAAGCAAGTAGGTCAGAGAGGCTTATTGTCAGTATCAGCCAGAACACAGGAGTCTATCCCTGTTACAAGGCTCTAGACCCCTGGGAGATATAGAATACTGAGGTGGAGTGCAACACCTACCATCAGCTCCCAGTACTTACAACAACAGCTCCCAGTACTTACAACTCCTACCATCAGCTCCCAGTACTTGCGGCATGATTTTCCACACTCAAGCCGTGCTACTCGTGCACCGAGTTGGCGTTGCCCGGGATCGAACCCATGACCGTGACCTGTGATCCAAAGGTGAGAGCTCTACCGTCTGAGCTCCCCAGATATGAGGATGCGTTGGGCAAAAACTTATACTGTCGTGTCAGACATATGTGACACAGCAGGCTCCTCTGTCACGGCACTGTTCAACATTCCCAGTATCATCAACAACGAGCAGCACACCATTCAACGTAATAGGGCGACTGAATAGAACACGGCTCCATTAAAAGTAGCACCCGTTCTATTTGGTTCATCAAGCTATATAGCTAACTAAAAGTAACGACAACAATATTTTAATATTTCGTCACCTTGCTAAACTAATGGCCTATGTCATTTTTTTAAAAGTTTTTCAGGAAAAATAAAAAAAACTGATCCAAAACAAAACTATATGATCTTTCTTAATCATGTCACCCAAAATGTTGATAACAAATTATGACTATTACAATAAAAATAACACTGTCTGTCATTTATGTAACATAAGAGATTTAAATAGGTTTAAATAGGATTAAATCTGATTTAGGCCACACATTTTTTTTAAAATGGCCTAAATCAGTAAATAATTTGGCCTAAGTCACAAAACCATGTGACTTAGGTCAAAAACAAATGCCTATTTTTGCCCAAGTCACACTAGGAGTTAGGCCATTATACTAAAAGGGGAGTGAACAGCATGATCATTTACCGATTTTACCAGAGGTGGCCAGTGTCATGAGGAGCTGACTTAGGCAAAAAATCCTCAAAAAATGACTTAGGTCATTAGTTTAGCAAGGTGACTTATTAACCAACATATCATTATGTTGCTATGATTCCCTGCTTTCATATGACATGAAAAAGTGAAAATGAAAAAAATCTAGATGACTGTCTCCTAGTCAAATTTGGTCACATGTTTTTAACTGGAATAAAAATCTAAATGAGGGTTTACCAAAAACAATAACTAATGAAACTATTATATGTGTTAACAAAACTAAGCCCCATGTCCCCATGTATACCTGTCCCAGCTCCACCATGAGTTCACAGTATCTCTGGATCTGTCCCAGTCTGAGATGGATCTGTGCCGCTTCCTTCAGCCTGTCCTCCTTACTGGGCGCTCCGATGCCTCCTCCAAACTTAGACATCTTCACTATGGTCAACTCTTGAGCCTCCGACTGGAGAGGAGAGGAGAGGAGAGGAGAGGAGAGGAGATATTTTAGCATTTGTTTTGGTCTTGTTGAATCTTGCCCCTAACTAATAATCTACAGTATGTAAAATATATAATACAAAAAACTATAACTAATAAAAGCTCAAATAAAGCTAAGCCTTTCAATTCATAGTTTTCCTGCAGACTTACAGTTTTAAAGCGCAGCAGGTGTTTCATATGCATTACTCCTTTTCCATAGCTAGGTGGCAGCAGAGAGTCATCCTGCCCATTGATGACTGACACCAAGTCCCATATGTTGCTACTGCCCCCTGGAGGCTGGCAGAGGATACACACACAGGCACAATCATGCATGCCCGCATGCACACGCGCGCGCATGCACGCACGCACGCACGCACGCACGCACGCACGCACGCACGCACGCACGCACGCACGCACGCACGCACGCACGCACGCACACACACACACACACACACACACACACACACACACACACACACACACACACACACACACACACACATATCCATTATAAAACAAACAAACACATGTAGTTTTCTTTTTTCTTTTTCAAAGTATTCTCCTGTATTTTAGACTTTTACTGTGAACTGTGATTCCCAAACTTTTCAGATCAAGGACCTATTTATATGTTTTATTGTATGTTTGTTTGTTTATTTGTTTTGTTTTGTTATGTATGTATTATATGCATTGGAATCACCTTAAAACAAGGAATACTAAATAATGATTCAAGACAGAAAATGGTGTGCTATACTTGGCTTTGGTGCAATAGTTACCAAACTATGATCCTAGGACACATGTTATTGACATAATAAATAGATATTGGTGATGTACTGTAGTTACCGAGAAACTCTCAGAGAACCAGCGTAGCTTTTTGACCCTGACGTCCGACGTCAATTTATCCAGCTCCTGTTTGATGTCCCGGGACACTTTACCACAGAGCAGGGGCGGCGAGCCAGGAACCATGGCTCTGTCTGTGGACAAAGAGAACATTGACAATAGAATTAGGGTTGGGGCGCGCCGCTGGACTAGCGGTTAAGCCAAAGAGCTTACCACATAAGCGGCAATGCAACGAGGTGCAGGTTTGATTCCTGTGCCCGAAAACCTTTGCTGTCGGGCACAGCCCCGTCCCCGTCTCTCTCTACTGTGTACTATCATCAATAATAAAGGCAGAAAAGCCAATAACAACAACATTACCAGTGTTCATTTTGTCGACTAAAACTATGACAAATACAATTCTGGCGACTACCTTTTTTCACTGACAAAAACTAAATAAAAACTAAATAAAAACTAAGCTATATAGTGACTAAAACTATGACTAAATATATTGACAATTTCGTCAACAAATAAAAACTACATGAAAGTGTTGGGGAGGGACTAGTGGACAGGAGATCCAGTAGAACTAAGACAAGTCATTTTACGCTTGGCTGCGTGTGGGTGTCACACTCGTTGTGAGCTTGTAGATCGTCTATTTTCGCTATGACACCATCAAGGCGTCGTTAAATGTAGTCGACTAAATCAACTGTAGATTTAGTCGACTAAAAGCAAATGATATTTAGTCAACTAACACTAGACTAAAAATAGGACTAAAACTAAATTGAATTGTATTCAAAAGACTATAGGTAAGCCTTATACGGAGCCATCATGCCCATAGGGCAGGAGTGTATCTCCTGTTTCTGTAGCGTGTGGGGCTTGATGTACCAGTACATCCCCTGGACATGATGCTGTTATGTCGCAAGGACTCACCCCTAATCCATCCCTTGATGCTGAGTGCCAAGTAGGGAGGCATTGGGTCCCATGTTTATAGTGTTTGGTATGACCCGACCCAGGGACTATGACTAAAACTAAATCAAAATGTGATGTCCAAATGATCACTGTATCGTAACAACGTTACTAGTGTTTCCTATGATCTTATAACAACGTTACCAGTGTTTCCTATGATCTTGTCCCAGGGCTGGTCAGTGAGGACATGCAGCAGCAGAGGAGAGATGAGGGGGGCCAGGGACCACAGACGCACCGTACTGTCTCTGCTGCAGCTGGCCATGGTGAAGGGCCGGCTGGGGTGACACGTCAAACCTGGTGACAACAACAAGGTGACACGTCAAACCTGGTGACAACAACAAGGTGACACGTCAAACCTGGTGACAACAACAAGGTGACACGTCAAACCTGGTGACAACAACAAGGTGACACGTCAAACCTGGTGACAATAACAACAACAACAAGGTGACACATCAAACCTGGTGACAACAACAAAAACAACCATGGCGTCCCGTCACGTCAAAACTTGACTTTCAGGGCGTCCCGTCATGTCAAAACTTGAATTTCAGGGCTACTGACAGAGCGTCAAAATGTGACGCCTTGGGAGTGAGAACGGCTTGGCTTATAGCATAACCTTTGACCTGTACTACCTGTACTGTGAACAATGGTGTTAACAGCACAGGTACATTCTCACCGTAAACGTCAGCTCCATGGTCGAACACCGTGTCTAGACACGATCCATCTCTGGTGTCCCACACTCTGATGGTGTAATCCCAGGACCCTGAAACACATGATAACATCACACTGTGATGGTGTGATCCCAGGACCCTGAAACACACTTAAACCCCATAATGGGTAACCGGAGTCCCTCAGGGCTCAATACTCGTGTATTTTCTGTTTTCTGTTATTGTGGGGAAAGCTTTAGCTGAAAACAGCCGATCGACAAGCTCACAACGTTGTGAGCTGTGAGCATTAAAGGTGGTGCTGGGACCTGGAAGTGCACCTAAATATTGTGCACTTCAATGTTAATTTGGCTTCGTCATTTCCCCCCCCCCAAATGTCAAATATAAAGACTTTGGACTAATGTCTGATGTAATGTTAAGTTTACATGATTTGAACATGATGATCATTTGACATGTAATGACTAGTATTTCTACGATTGCTACCAATTGCTACAAAACACGTGGATAGCCACTTGTTATGGGCATAAACAAGAAAGAAGGGTAGGTTTTATAATGATGTACCATGCAACTTTAAAAGCTTGAACCCTGGCATCCCAACCTTTTCTAAGCGACGACAATCAGGATTACGAAGGTCAACTTCAGGCTTAAAAGGGAAACACATTGAACTAAAGCAACCGTCTGGAGTGCACACATAAAGCGAGAGTAGAATGACCCCAGTAGTGTTTTTAACACATTGATTGCCAAGATCGCGTTCTTTCCAAAAAAACATTTTTTTTTATTCCACAAGGGGCGACCTAACACAGCTTTGGAATGATCGATCGTCACTCAGAGAAGAAGTAGTCGGATGTGACGTATGTGACATCCGCCCCAACGATGGGATTTTCAGAAAAAACAGCTGTAACTCAGTTTCTTTTTTTTGCATTGAAAACCACCCGTTTTCAGCGGACCAAAGCCCCAAAATGGCGGATCGCGGTTGGAACGTTATTGTCCCTGTGGATTCACAGATCCCTCCGCCTACCCACAGGAACTTTTTTTCATGTCTTTTTTTTTTTACACAATGTATCTTCCACGGCGTTTCAACGATCGTTGATTTAAGGTAATTACGCTGGCATGGGGATAGAAAACTATGTTTAATGTCTTGGCAGTCGATGTGTTCAGTGAAACGGCCCTTTCAGTGGGGTAATGTGCGGTTCTGCAGCAGCGTTACCTGAGGTGAGGAGGTAGGGGATCTCTGTGTTCCACAGCAGACCTCTGACCGGAGCTGTATGACCACTCAGTACGTTTATACATGCATCCTGGGTGTAGTCCCAGATACGCACAGTACTGAGAGATAAGAGAGGGGGAACATATGTTCAGATAAGGTTCTGCAGCCAAAATGCATATTAACCTGTCCTTGGCTAATATTGTACTTTTATTCCACTACAATTATTTGAAAACTTTAGTTACTAGTTACTTTGCAGATATACATTATTACATTATAAAACATACATTAACCACTTTAGCCCTATTGTATACCTAGGCTATTTGAAAATAGCAGATCTACAAGCTCACAACGCGTCGCATCGCGACGCGTTGTGCGCTTGTAGATCTACTATTTTCAAACATTTTAGTACTTTTAAGTACGTTACGTACACATTTGATATACATCAGTCTATTTAGAGTTCCGGACTTTTACTTAGAGTACTTCTACAGTTATGATACTTTTACTTAAAGGTAGGGTAAGTGATATTTCGGGGTATTTTTTATTTTTTTGTTAAAATACTATTTTGATAGTAATCATTGCTACAGAGCGTTCGTTCGGTCACAGGGGTTTCTCCAGCTCTTTAATAAACAGAATATAAGTACATTTTCAGGTAGGTGACAACATTTAAGCCAGTCAGGAGAGAGCACTGAAAATGCATTTTCTGTTTAGTTAAGAGCTGGAGAGACATGGGAGACTCCTTTTACTGAACAAACACTCTATAGGAATGAGTACCATCAGAATATAGAGCTATTTAACACTTATTTCAACCAAAGTGAATCAATTACCCTACCTTTAATCTGTCCTTGACATGAAAAAACACTGCTCTTACCCGTCATCAGATCCAGAACACAGTATTCCCTCTCTGAGAGGAGACCAGCGGACGTGGAACACCTTGGCCAGGTGACCTGTGAACACTTTGAGAGGCTGGTCTGAGCTGGTGGCCAGATAGTAAACACGCACGTTCTTATCCTCACAGCCTGTGGCTATCATGTCCCTATGGAACACACACACACACACACACGCATGCGCACGCACACGCACACACACACACACACACACACACACACACACACACACACACACACACACACACACACACACACACACACACACACACACACACAGTTGAGGCAAAACAATTGCTTTACTTTACCACAGACAGACAGACAGACAGACAGACAGACAGACAGACAGACAGACAGACAGACACACAGACACACAGACACACAGACAGACAGACACATACTTGTTGTTCTGGCTCCAGTCACAGCCAAACACAGCAGCAGGATGTTTATATTTGTGGAGGACTTTCCCATCGACGTTCCGGATGATACTGTAATCAATAAGACAATACAAAACAATATGATGATACAGTAATCAATAAAACAAAACAAAACATTAATTCATTGCCTAGTAATCAGACACTCTGGCTGTAAATAAAGTGTATTTATTTATTTTTTTAATTCTTCACATTATGTTCAAGAGAAGAAAAGAATAAATAAAATGAAATATATAGTCTTAGTCTTCCCTGGATAAAAAGCAAAAACCCTCCAGTGAATACACTGAACCACCTTTAGGCTGAGATGTGTTATGAGACATTCAGACTTTAGACATAAACTAAAGTCTGCCAGAGCACACGGTTACTGACCAGAATCCATCTCCACTACAGGTAGCGATCCTCTTTGAGTCCTTATGACTCCACGCTATACAGAAGATACCACTTTTACCATGCTGAGAGAGAGAGAGAGAGAGAGAGAGAGAGAGAGAGAGAGAGAGAGAGAGAGCATGAGTAAGTAACAAAACAAGTAGGGACACATTTAAAGTCGTACAATTGGATTGGCTGATTAAAATCATAATTTGCGTTCAGAATGACGTGCAGGTATCAGACCAGGGACGCCATACGTCCTGCGCCCGTTTACAATGCTTTACACATTCATCGCCCGACCTGTGCACTCCCTGGGCTGGGCTTTCTGGAATTAACGCCTATGCTTGTACTGACTTCAACCACAACATCTGTACGTCAGAGAGTAAATGGAACCGAATGGGTCGATTTGGTTCCATTTGTACACTCTTGAGTTACAGACCTGTAAGGGTCCATTTGGACCCCTGGTGGTCATCGGACATGAGGTTGAGAGCCAGTGACCTGAACCATGACGTGTCTTCAGAATGAACTGACCTCGTTGAAGCGAGTGATCATCTTTCCTTTCTTCACGTCCCAGATGAACGCTCCGTTACGAGACGTGGCTCCTGCTATGCAGTTCAGATCTCCTTCACACAACATACAGAGAGGAGAGGAGAGGAGAGGAGAGGAGAGGAGAGGAGAGGAGAGGAGAGGAGAGGAGAGGAGAGGAGAGGAGAGGAGAGGAGAGGAGATTAATCCCTATAGAGGATATGCGCATGCTTAAAGTGAATGGCACATCGAGTGGCAAATCGAGTGGCAAAGCAACATGCAAAATGAGTTTAACATTGTTTACTGTTGTTTAATGCAATCAGATATGACTTTTCTGTTCGGATGCATGGGCTGTCACGGCCAGAAAGTATTTTTTTGACACTCAGTAGGCATTCCTGCATAACTTCCGGGTTTGATGATGATGTCACATGCATATCCTCTATAGCTAAACTTCAGCCGTAAAGATGTTGAAGCTAATCGGGTCGAGAAAATGTTGCGGACTCATGTCCGTTTGCCGCCATAATTAGAACTAAACAACACATTATGCCAAGGTCACTTTCCACCATGCATGGACAGATCAAGCTAGAAAACATAAAAACTGCTTAAACAATCGACTGTAATTAAAATCGATAACAAAAGGATTATTGTTTGGTCCACACGTGGTCAGCAACCTCTTTTTTTCTTTGCTCATCTGACGTCTGTGTGTGTATGTATGTATGTGTGTGTGTGTGTGTGTGTGTGTGTGTGTGTGTGTGTGTGTGTGTGTGTGTGTGTGTGTGTGTGTGTGTGTGTGTGTGTGTGTGTGTGTGTGTGTGTGTGTGTGTGTGTGTGGGTGTGTGTGTGTGTGTGTGTGTGTGTGTGTGTGTGTGTGTGTGCGTGTGTGTGTGTGGGCGTGTCCTACCAGGTGCCCAGGACAGAGAGTAGACCACTCCTTCATTCCCGGGGGAGGTGTAGACGGCTGTGAGGGTGTTGGTGTCCCACACTTTAATGGTCCCGTCAAAGCTGGCCGTGGCCAGAAGGTTGGGGTCGTCCGGCTTAAACTTACAGTCAAAGATGGTCTCCACATGACCCTGGAGAGAGAGACAACACTCTGCTAATGAAAGATATTGTGAACCCCACAGGGCCCTGTCTTCTACCAGGCTCTATATACAGCAGACATATTGGACAGAAATTGGGCCTCTTTCTTACTTCCTTCACAGGTCTCACCAATTATCCTAACTTACTAAGTGGTTCTCAAACGTTTTCATTTCAAGGAGCATCATAACTCTGAGAGAAGAAGAAGAAGAAGAAGAAGAAGAAGAAGAAGAAGAAGAAGAAGAAGAAGAAGAAGAAGAAGAAGAAGAAGAAGAAGAAGAATGAACAACAACAACAACAATGGATGAACTAAAACATTACAATGACACTATCACATATTTAAATGTACCAAGTCTCTCAGAAAGTCCCATTTCTTGGCCCCCATGTCGTAGAGGCCGACCCCTCCGTCCATGAAGCAGCACACAGCGTGTCCTGGAGGCAGAGAGAAGCTCTGGTTCTGGGACAGAGTGGGAGGAGGAACCGCCTCACTGGTGGAGCTGGTGTACTGGCTCTTACTGGGAGAAGTGGACCCCACGGCTGAAACAAAAGAGCAGACACACAGTGGTGTATATATATAGCTAAAATCTAATGGTAAATGGTGCATTTATATAGCGCTTCTATCCGAAGCGCTTTACATTGATTGTGCCATTAACCCATTCACACACACATTCACACACCGATGGCGGAGGAAACCATGCAAGGCACCAACATGCTCATCGGGAGCAATTAGGGGTTTAGCGTCTTGCTCAAGGAAAGTGTGAGCTGGAAAACCGCAAGGTTCCCAGTTCGATCAAGGACACTTCGACACTAACTCTAGGGGAGCCCCCCAGCTCGGGATCGAACTGGGAACCTTGCGGTTTTCCAGCTCACTCTACCCGGCCACTCTAACCCTGAGCCACTGCCGCCCCAATGACACTAATGACACTTTCCCGCTTTTAATGGGTGAATGGTAAAAGGTGCTTTTATATCACTTTTATCTAAAGCTCTTTACAATGTGCATTACATTCACACACACATTCACACACCGACGGCGGAGGAAACCATGCAAGGCACCAACCTGCTCATCGGGAGCAGTTAGGGGTTCAGCGTCTTGCTCAAGGACACTTCCACACTAACTCTGGGGGAGCCCGGGATGGAACCGGGTAACCTTCCGTTCCCCAAGCGGCCACTCTACCTCCTGAGCCACTACCACCCCAATTAATCCAATCATTCATGTAATACATGCTCACATCTTATCCATTTCTGCTTACTTATTAAGATTAAGCATACTTGCATACACCACCTTTTTGGAGGACACATTCACATGCTTAAAACAGCGTGTGGTTCAGTATAACACAAAAAAGTCTTAGGGACTTGTTTCCATTGTGGTCCTATGTATGTAATTCAACATATGCATTGCATCACCTTTCTTGGCGGGAGGGGAGTTGAGGACATGCAGGGCGTGGAAGCCTGTCTTCTTCAGCTTGAAGTTATCCAGAGGAGTGGAGCGAGACACATTCCACATCCTCAACACGCCAACCTGGGAGTCTGGAACACACACACACACACACACACAGCCACACACACACGCACACGCACACGCACACGCACACGCACACACACACACACACACACACACACACACACACACACACACACACACACACACACACACACACACACATAGTTCTTCAGTGGTTCTTTGGGATGGTTGAGGTGCTATATACAGTAGCAGTGTTTCCCAAACCGTTTAAAAAATACATGAATGAACCACTTAAGCGGTCTCTGAACGACCACCAGAGGCCGACCCTCCCTGCTACTCCTACCCGCCTATGAGCACTCATCCTGGGCATACAATAGAAGTGGAGCTATGGAATAATGTCCTTAAGTAATACTATTACACTTGGTTAAGTAAGGACCAGAAATTCATGATGAGTTCATGATAAATTCATGATGAGTTCATGTATGAGTTTGTCATGAATTCATCATTAATTAAGCCTTACTCACCTGTTGCCCCTTCAAGTGAAATATTAACAATTAACACCACATACCTCCAGTAACCCCAAGAGCAGAGGGGAACCAGGTCAGACACACAGTTTGTAACTCTGAGAGTGTGCAAATGGAACCAAATGGACCCGTTACATTTGTACACTCTCAGAGTTAAATGTAGCTCTGGACCAAGCCTTGACGACCAGGCACTCTTATGCAAAGGTTTGAATGTAGTTTTAGATGCCAGGTCCATTTGTTGACCTGGCATCTATAGTTTCAATGTATAGATTGTTTTTTGTTTTCATATCATACTGTTTAGACTGATGCTAGATTCTTGGTTTACCTGTGATCCTATATTACTGAGGCACTACACTGACTCTATGTATTTGATATATGTGCTTAAACTGTTTATCTTGCTTACTTCTAAGTCTCTCTGGATTAACCCATTGAGACCTGTAACGCTTCAGTGTCACTTTAGATGTCTTTGGCTATTCAAACATAGCAGATATACAAGCTCATAGCGCGGCACCGAGTGCCGCGCTATGAACTTGTAGATCTGCTATTTTTGAAAAATCGTGAAAAAATATATTTTTTTATTTTTTTCCGAAAAACTGTTAGGATTTAGATTTTTTTTAGAAGTGGCCTCAGGTCTTAATGGGTTAAGAGCATCTGCTAAATGCCTACATATTAAGAGCATCTGCTAAATGCCTACATATTAAGAGCATCTGCTAAATGCCTACATTGTAAGTGAACATCCACACACTGTACCTCCAGTGATGAACATGCCCGGGGCAGAGGGCACCCAGGCCAGACACTGGACCGAGGCAGCGGCCGAAGGGAAGCTGAAGGACGTGATGCAGGTCAACGCCTCACTGTCCACCAGCCTGATGCCATTATGCAGGTTAGACACTGGACACACACACACACACACACACACACACACACACACACACACACACACACACACACACACACACACACACACACACACACACACACACACACACACACACACACACACACACACACACAGAGGAGTGAGTGACCTTGCCCATGAGTGTTATCAAACTAAAAGTTATATGGAAATCTGGTGCCATTAAATATTGTAACCTCCAAAGCAAGCCTGGGATTTCCTCATTTTAGGGCGTTTTTTTAGCGGCGCTAGCCGCCTTTAGGTATAGAGCGGATCCTGCTCTATACCTGGCTTTTGCGTCAACGTTCTGATTGGTCAGACACGTCAACAAAGTGATTGGTCAAGCTTCACGTGACACGTGGCTATAAACACATTATAAACACTTATTGATGACAACATGTATCAAAGGCGCCTCTACCTTCACACAGGTGTGATTTTTTTTTAGCGGTGTAGCCGCTCCTATAAGTGGGGTTGGGAATTTGTCTTTCCCTGTACTGTGATTGGCTGACTCTATTCACACCCTTTTCGCCGTACCGTGATTGGCTGACTCTATTCAGACCCTTTGCTTTGATTGGCTAGCGAGACGCATGATGAAATAATAACCTATAAATAGCACCACGCACTTCAAAGAAGTCCTTTTTTCCATCACTGTCCATCACTGTGATGACCACTGTTTTCTAAATAACACTTCACACTGGGTGTGATGTTTTTAGGACACAAAAGCCAAATGCCAGGGCAGCAAGGTCATCCAATAAAACAGTGATAAATAATAATTTTAACTTAACACATTGACTGTCAAGGATATATACGTAATATTACATCATGTGGTGTTTTTAGTGATTACGCTCGAGGGCGCTCTTCGCTAACCTATCAATGATGCCTTGACTTCAAGAGAAGGATAAACCTGGACATGACGCCATCTAAAACATTTTTACCCCGTCCGCTACAATGTTATCAGATTTATGAAAAATACATTTATCTCTGATATCTTTTCCCAGATTGTGTTTTGGGTGAAAACGAGCTATATTCATCTGCTGATAACTGCAGAATGGACGATCACGGTAAATGTTGCAGTAAGTACTTGCATCCTACCCAGTAAGTAGTCGGTGGACAGAGGGTCCCATTCCAGAGCAGTAATTGGGTCTTCTTCATCTGTTCCCTCTAGAGACTCTGGACGGAGAACATGCTTCTGACTCTTACAGCCTGTGAACCAACACAACAACAACAACAACAACAACAACAACAACAACAACATCAGTACGCACACACACACACACACACACACACACACACACACACACACACACACACACACACACACACACACACACACACACACACACACACACACACACACACACACACACACACACACACACGCACACACACACACACACACACACACACACACATACACACAAACAGTGTGTGTTACATTTACACACATTGGCAGAACACTAGGATTTTTTTAAACTACCATATTTTGTTTGCAATTGTATTATTATTTATTTTATGCCAAGTAATGACATATTAGTGTCTGTCCAGGTCTCACCTGGCTGAATAACGGACAGACTGCCGTCCGTGTGTCCAAAAACCAGCTTCCCTCTCTTGGCAGGATGCCACCTGAACAGGCAGATGTCCGAGAGGAAGGAGTGGGCCTCCTTGTGCACCGTGACCCCCGGGTCGGGACCCCCGTACACCCACACGTACAGGGGCCCACGCAGGGACACGAACGCCACACCGTCTGCAGAGTTCCAGCACCAGCTGACGGAGGCAGGGATTCCTATGAGAGGAGAGGAGTACCTTCAGTACCTTTAGTGTTGTCCAGTGTTTCTCTCTCTATTCAGTACCTTTAGTGTTGTCCAGTCATCTCTCTCTACTCAGTACCTTTAGTGTTGTCCAGGCATCTCTCTCTGTTCAGTACCTTTAGTGTTGTCCAGGCGTGCGACAGCCTTCTGCTCGGCAACGTTCCAGATGATCAGCAGGTTGTCTGCGGAGGCCGAGGCGAACAGGTCGGGGTTGTCGGGACACCAGCTGATGGCTGAGATGGTCTTCTTATGTTCTGACATGATGGAGCGCAGCTTAAACTCATTGTACTGCTGGTCCAACTGAGAGAGACACAGACAAGACTCAATTTAAAGGGATAGTTCACCCTTTCTATCGATTAGTCACCCCATGGAGACTTGAATTAATGGATATTTTTTTGTTTTTGTCTCATTCCTAAGTCAATCATTTCATGACCAGTGGACGGGTAGGTAACGGTTCCGGTAGGAGACACAAAGGAGACACTTTCTGTCTCCTACCGGAACCGGTTGGCTTAGGAATGAGAAAAAAAACTAAAACTAAAACAATCGAAACTAAAATGAATTCAAGTCTCATTGGAAGACTAATCAATAGAAAACACATACTATCACATTATAGAGCTATTTAACACTGTTACTGAACAAACACTCTATAGCAATGATTACTATCACAATATAGAGCTATTTAACACTGTTACTGAACAAACACTCTATAGCAATGATTACTATCACAATATAGAGCTATTTAACACGTATATGTCTAACATACGGTACATATGCTGTAGATTACCTGGTAGATGTATATAGCCAGAGTAGCGCAGTAGGCGAAGCGGTCTCCACTGGCTGCACACACATCTTTGTTCCAGGGCTGACAGCCTGCAGCCAGCAGGCCGACCTGTTTCACCTGAGACATGCTGCTTCCTACCTGAGGAAGACACACAAACAACAGCCAGCTGCTCAGACAGAGGTTCCCAACAGTGTTGTTTTCGTCGTCGACTCTCTATGACGAAAAATGTTCTTCGACTACTTTTTTTCACTGACGAAAACTAAACAAAGACTAAGCTTTGATGACTAAAACTAAAACTAAATATATTGGCCATTTTGTCAACAAATACAAACTAGACTACGATCCAGTAGGACTAAATGACAAGTCATTTTATGTTTGGTTGCGCTCGGGTTAAATTAGTCATACATTGTTTAAGTATATGACTTTAAAAAAGTCATACTTTACCGACGCGTTTCGGCACCATATTAGCGAAACTTCAGCAGCCATATAGGTGGAGGTTTGCTGCTGTTACTTGCAATAGTAAAGTCTTTCTTTTTTTGGACAGGCGTTTGGTCTCCCTGCTATTCTATTGAGACATTTACATCCTGCTTCTGGTTCGACATTCATTTTTACCACAAATAAAATGTCTCCCCTGAGCAGGCAGGCAGGCTCTTTTAGCTCAATGATAAATGTTTCAGTACATGCACAGGAGACCCGAGTTCAAATCCGGGGTAGAACAGGAAAGTTACGAACTGCAGCTTTAACATCCATCAGGGTTCTGCACTCTGCCATGGTTTGTGTTGCTTCTGTTTGAATTCATGGTCAAACCTCAACCCTCCAACACACAGCTGATGCCCTCCGAGAGAGGGAGAGGGAGAGAGAGAGAGAGAGAGAGAGAGAGAGAGAGAGAGAGAGAGAGAGAGAGAGAGAGAGAGAGAGAGATGGTTGGCAACACTTCAGGTAGGCTATAGAGGGGATGCAAGGAGCACACACACACACACACACACAGACACACACACACACACACACACACACACACACACACACACACACACACACACACACACACACACACACACACACACACACACACACACACACACACACACACACACACACACACACACACACGAAGGCAGCCACTACAGCATCCTCCACTCAGCCTCTGTTACCGTGGAGACAGAGACGGAGCAGGACAGACGGATGCTAGTATCATGCACAAGTAGTGATGACTAGTGGAGACTATAGGGCTTATGTTTTAGTTGTTATTCTATTGATTACTTTCTCCATTCATTGAATAATCACGAAGCGCCAGCATTTGAATGACAGCGGTCACCATATCTGTCCAAATGAACAAACACATATTAATGTAGTTGGGACCATACAATCATAAATCATCCAACATAGCAGTGCACAGGAATTAATGTATAGGCAGGGTAACTAAAGTGCAAAATATGCAATATATTGTACAGTAAATAGTATGTTAATTCACAATGTACTGCTTGTGCAAAAAGATTGGTAAATTAAGAACTAAACGTGGAGAAGTAGTGTTCTGTTTTTATGCTCCACAAATCTGGAACAAACTCCCAGAAAACTGCAGACCTGCTTCCAACAACCATCAGCTATTTTAAATCAGGGCTAAAGATATTTTTCTTGCCACTGCCTAGTTCAAAGGGCCTTATTCCTTCCGGCAGGTGTAATGCGGCGCAAAGCCAAATACCACCAGAACCACCAGGCACATTCCAGTATCTTCCCCCTCGACACACATGCCTTGTTGTCTTGATACCAAAATCTGGGAAACCATCGCCAACAAAAAGAAAAAAACAGCGACCACTACTGTTTTTTGTCTCCGCCAGGAGACCACCGGCTTCGAATGCTATCAATGCATTGAATGGGAGATTATCATGTTTTATCAGACCATTGAATGGGCGAAGTAGGCGACCTACTAGCTAACCCGCGATTTGTCAGACCATTCATTGGGAGTAATCAGGAGCTACTGACCTACCGACGGAGGCGGGCGGACTGGCGGAGCAGTCCCCACAACAATATTTACGATTCTGTGCCTATCGGTACATAACTCCAACGGCGCTGAGTAGGCTCAAGCGAGCGTCGCACCATCGCTCCATGGTCCGAAACCAAAACAACCAAAACCAAAACTGAAACTGAACTATTTAAGTCATCTCCGTCGGTAGGTCAGTAGCTCCTGATTACGCCCAATGAATGGTCTGACAAATCGCGGCGTAGCTAGTAGGTTGCCTACTTCGCCCATTCAATGGTCTGATAGAACGTGATAATCTCCCATTCAATGCATTGATAGCATCCGAATCAGGTGAGGAGACTATGTTTTCGTTCTCGTCCTTCCGTGTGTCCACCAAGCTAACATTGGTCAAGCTTCACGTGACACGTGACAATATGTTGAAAGGGTGTGCTTTGATTGGCTAGCGAGACGCATGATGAAATAGAGACCTATACATAGGTGTGTCACTTCAAAAGATCATTTATATCTTTTGAAGTGAGGTAAGACAGGATTAATCAGGAACAGTACTGGCGGAGACCTGTGCTCCGAGGAGCACATTTTCTAGTTTTTCCTATGAATTTGACTCTGGGGTCAAATAGAATGTTGATAACAGGATGTTGGCCCGCTTGGTCCGCCCTCAGCCCTACTCTTCCGGTGGGGGTGCCTATGTTTTCATTCCCACTAACAACATTTCTCCCATAGAACACTAACAACATTTCTCCCACAGAACATAGAACGTTTTGGTTATAAGCCCACTTGTTTCTATTATTTTACAGTAAGTTAAAATAGAAGTTAAAATGTTACTAAAAAGATTAGTCAGATTAATCAACCACTTATGCCTGCACTATACTTCGTTGTACAGAAATAGTGAAAATAGCCGATCTACAAGCTCACAAGGACCCGTTGTGTGCTTGTAGATCTAGATTGACGCGTCGATCTATATCAAACCGGGGATCCTTGAACTGAAAAGGGTTGAGAATCACTGTAAGGTGGAGCGATCGTTTAGTTTGGTAAAACAGTCATATAAAAAAAAAAGAAAAGACAGAAAAAAAAACGGCTTGCTTGGAGTAATTGAAGAGGAATCTGTCAAGTAATGGCCATTCTGATCTCATACCGTACTTACTGCTCATGTTACTATCACCTCAAACATGACAGCAACAAACAGCACAAAAGGAGAAAAGCAAACAAACATATCTTTCCTGAAGTCCTCTTCCATTAACTACTTAATAATAATAATAATAATATAGTCCACACTCCTTTGTGATATTTCTCACTGTATATTTGCATACACAGTGAAATGAAGTATATCTGCATTTAGAGCAGTGGGCGGCGCTACGGGGCACCACCTCTACATGGCACCACCTCGGGGAGCAATTAAAGCTAAAGTGTATTGCTCTGGGACACACATCGACACATTGCTGGCCTGGCCTGGATGGACCCTGGGACAACCATGGCTCCTGGCTCCCCGGGCGGGCTCTCTAACCACTCAGCCATGGCCGCCCCTTCACTCACCCCATACTTTTGGTCGACCGGAGTCCCTCAGTGCTCTGTACAAGCAACATTTCGGTTTTCGCTCTTCATTAAATATCTTCGCTGAAAACAAGCGATCTATAAGCTCACAATGCGTGACGCAAGGTTTTTCCCCCAGAACATGGATGCTGGGGTTTAAGTTTGTGTGCTCATTCAAGACTGATGGAGACTGCAAGGCACGACACAAATGAGGCGTAGGGGTTGATTTTATATCGTCTCTTTCTCGTGGAAACCTCATCTGTCCAAAAATGTTACTTTTCAGGATTCAAATTCAATAAAGTAGCAGATCTACAAGCTCCAAAAGTGTTGCTTCGCACCGAATTTTGAGTGGATCTACCACTTTTGTATGCTTTTGTGCGACAGGGTAGTATGATCAAGTAGTGGCGATATTTTATGAAAATACACAAAAAGTTAGAATATAGAGATCGCCGAGGATCCGAGGAGGGCGGTGCCTGGCACGAAGTCAGTCGGATTGGTCATTGTCTAGAACCGCCCATATATAGGCACATATGCAGATCCAGCTTAACAGAGCCAATGATGCAAATATATGCCCATATGGGAATGCCATATATGGGCATATACTGTTGTCTGTTGACAAGGCCAGACAGTTAGAGATGTCCATATATGGGCACAAAAGCAACACAGGCTGACAGACAGGCAGATACCAGGCGGCAAGCACCCACCGCTGCAAATGAAGCCAGAGCGGAAGTTATGAAAACGCTGCAGTTCTCATTAATGTCCCCTCCTGTTGGTTGCAGAATAATTTTTATCCCATTAACGTGCATGGGTATGTGACCGGATTTTGCACTTGGTTTTCTTACCTTAGTACAGTACTTACATTTTCAATTTATGTTTTCAGTCGTTAGTTTAAAGTCTTCTTTCAATTTCTGTAAATCATGCTCCCATAATTTAGAAATGTATTATAATAACTAAGGGTATGCTTCTACTGGTTCTACTGAGTGAAGCCCCGGCCCCTCACTGCCCTTCCAGCCAATAACATTCGTTCTCGGGTTCCATTCGGGACAGGATATTCCAAGATGGTGGATTTGAATTTGCTGAAATAGTGGCTTCAAAACGGGTCTGTAAAAAACAATGGGTAACGTCACGGCTCCCTTCGTAAATTAGTTATTTACAGACTATGGCAGATACATAGCTCTTCATATATGGACATAAATGGGACGCAGACTTTTACAGGCTATATATTCTTCTTTTGCTAATTCATAATGTCGGGTCTGCCATGCTACGTGTCCACACAGCTGCTGTTCCATGATGAATGAATTCAGGTTGTTATTAAGCTCTTTGTTCATTTCTTAGTTTTTGTTTGTTTGTTTGTTTTACTGAGCTAGCTTTTTGATTTAATTTGTTTGTGTCTGTATCCTGTGGAGGATACTGGAAGGAGTCAGGGAGTGGAACCTGTCAGCGGTGATCACCTTCTTTGACATCCAAAAGGGTTTTGACACCATCCCCCGGGGGAACTCATGAACATTCCTGTATAGGAGTTCCTGAGATGGTGGTTCGGATGAAAAGCTACAGCCAGACTCGAGCCAAGGTTCTAACCCATAACATTGGCACCAAAGACTTTGAGATCCTAGCGGGCGTTGCACTGCTGTCCATAGGATCTCAATTCTACTGCCAGTAATAGACTTCAATGGAACAGGACCTGTAGGTCCGGGGGGCACCTGGCTGAAATGCCTTATAGATGAGGAGAGTCTGGAAATCAGACTCAAGACCTCAAGAGGCGGCTGTTTGTAGCTACAGTAGAGTCAGTACTGCTGCCTAGAGACATGGACCCTCACAGCACAACAGGAAAGGGCCCTGGACGGAGTCTACACAAGAATGCTATGAATGGCACTAGGTGTCACATGGACGGACCACATCAGAAATGTGGTCCTCTATGGGGACCTACCACTGGTCACAGACAAAGTCGGAGAAAGGATGAGGCTGTCAGGGCACTGCGTCAGACTCCCGGAACTCTCTCTCTACGTCGTCCTCAGACGAGCCCTCCATCGGAGTCTCCAGTCATCTCGGTTCTCCATACATCTGGCCAGCTCCTTTGTGCTTTCTGCACCAGCATCTTTCCTTAGTACATCCACGTAGGTAGGTGTGGGACGTCCTCTTGATCGATGCCCGTGTGTTGGTTCCCACAGTACGAGCTTTTTGACCGGGAATTCTCGGTGCCGGTGGCAGTGGCCGGCTAGTCTCATCCTCCTGACTGCTATCTTTTCTGATACACTTGGTAGTGCCCCGTACAGACGCTTGTTGGTAATGTGCTCGTCCTGGTTGATGGTCAGTACCACACGTAACATTCTGGTGTAACACCCGTCCAGGGACTGTAGGGCTTGCTTTAGTGTCCAGCTACTGAACTTCTGGCAAGCAAACTGACACTATGGGAGACAACCCAGGGAAAAGTCAAGAAAGGGAAGAAGCACCACCTACGTAGATGCACTGCGGCTCGACAGCTTAGCTAACAACCCTGCAGAGCTCAAGACCCTGATGCTAGACAGGAGGGTGTGGGGGCAGCGATTTGGGAGTCCCGAGTTGCTGTTAGCTAGACTGCCCTCTCGCATCGCATTGCATGTTTGTTTGTTTGTTTATTCATTTATTTCACTCTTATTGTTGGCATTCATGCCTGCCAGTTCACACCTGATGTTGTGTGGGAGTCCCGACTGCTCCAAGCCGTACTGAATAACTGTTAACTTGCATAACGACTTAAGACTAGGACTCAAGTCCAGGACGTGCAGTTGACTAGGTGTGTGCACCCCTCCAATGAGGATGGTACAATCTCCCACCATGCAACAGCACATTCCGTACAGCTGAGACGGGCCTTTCCCCTTGGGCTCCACCGTCTTCCAGGAGAAGGTTTCTGGGTTGAACTTCCACTGATCATCGAAGATCCGGTCCAGGGCACGGGTTTGGCCGCCAAACATGTACAGCTCTCCTCTGTAGGCAAAGGCTGAATGACCCATGCGTCCTTCAGGAAGAAGCTGTGCAGAAGGCGTGTTCAGCCAGCAGTTGGCCTCCGTGTCAAACACTCTGATGTTATTGTAGTATTTTTTGTAGTAGTGTTTGTTGTAGCCTCCAAATACAATCATCTCTGTCCCAATGATGGTGGCAGAGTGCCCTTCTGAGGCAGGTGGCTCAGTGCCTCTGGTGATAATTAAAGACCACACCATTGTGCTGGTGTTCAACTTGTGGATATCATTAGCGTTCCAGTCATTCCAGTTGTATCCTCCGTGTACGTACATGACCTTCCCCAAAACACAGGCCGAGTGGCCAGACCTCCCCTCTGGAACGGTTCCAGAAACCTTGGGTTTGGACCACCTGTGGGTGTCAACATTAAATGCATACAGAATGTTGCAGTAGTGTCTTGCATACTTAGCCCACCCACCCCATACGTAAGCAGTATCGTCTATCAGCACGGCTGCAGTGTTGCGGCGCATAGAGGGAACCTCTCCCGTTCCGGCCGTCACCGGGAGCACCTTCGCCCAGCGCAAAGTGACTGTGTTGATGACGTGCACATTAAGCTGATCCCCGTTCTCCATGTAAGACCCTCCAAACGTGTAGACCTTGTGCCCGACTGCCACCACTGCATGACCGTCTGGTCCCCCTTTCTCTTTGATTGCTGTCCAGCGCAACATCTGTGTCTCTCTTCTCGTTACACTCTCCTTTCTCCTCTCGCTACGCTCTCCTTTATCTCGTGGTCTCAACTCTATGTGTCTCTGTGTATCTGTCTCCTCTCTTGCTCACATCCTCTCGTTGTCTCTACGGTGTGCTATGTCATGTCACCACGTGTTACGTCTTACATAGGCTGATCCTGAGCTCCGGTCTGACGTCACTCACAACACATACCGTTGCCATTAAACAAGTGGTGGACAAAGTAGCCCCAGTACTTGACTCAAAAGTATACTCCTGGTATTGCTTTGTACTTTAATAAAGTTAAAATACTGAAATGCTTGCTTTTTACTAAATAAATAGGTATTCAAAAGTAAATCCTGATATCAATGCATTGCTGTGTTGAAATTTAGAGAAAATATCTTTAGTAGGCTAATGAAAATAGCCGATGTATAAGCTCACAATGCATTGCGGTATGCAAGTGGTTAATTCATAATGTACTTGGGGACGCTTTGAAAAATAATAAGCACTTAAAGCAAGCACTAATAAGCAAAACCCAACTGGTTAAGAACTCTCTTCAGGCTGTACCTTGATCACACAAGGCCCTGTAGCTCTCCCTCAGGGATGTTACCTGTGTTTCTGCTCATATCTAACTAACCGCTCTGTCTCTGCAGCCTCCCTTAAATAGGGAGTGGATCCTACCACAGGACACAGAACCAATTAGCAACAATTCTTCCAATTACTTCTATAAATACTCCCCTAGATTCCCCAGTGCCACAGTATAAAAGTAACCTAAACATTCCTAACGATGCGTTACAATTAAACAAATATAACTTGGGGTGAACACTCAATGACAGTTTAAATAAACACATTACTCCTAAAACATAGGAACACCCCTCTCCTCCACAGCACTTGGGACCTTCCTCATCAAGGGAATTGCCACCAGCAGTGCAGAAGAGACAACTAGCAACCGATCAGTGAATATACAGTTTCAATACCCCAGTGTAAAACCATTAGTCCTTGCATTACTTGGAAAGCAGTCAGATGTGTGTATTGTGTATAAAGGGCACGGGTTGACCCGTGAAGACGCAATGAAATGTAGTGGTGTCAAAAGTACAATATTTGTCTTTGAAATGTAGTGGAGTGAAAGTCATAAGTATGCAGTAAGTACAGGTACTGTCCAGAGCTGCCAAGGACCCCCAGGGACCCCCAGGGACTGATGGACGTCTATACCAGCATTGTATCTTTCCATGAAGAGAAAAGCTGTAGTTTCTAATAACTGAACTGAGGTTTCTGAACTGTCCATAGCCCTCCTCTGACACACAGAGTGAGCCAGACAGAAATGGTGCCTTATAATAATCTTATAATGAGCATTAGTGAGGACCATACTACTACTACTACTACTACTACTCCTCATTAGAAAACGCCAAATGCAAAACAAACAAAATGGCAAAACATGAACTAACGTTAGTGATATAGTGATACTAATACAAGAGTATGAAACAACTTGTGCTACAGTCCAAATCCTATGGATCTCTCTCTCTCTCTCTCTCTCTCTCTCTCTCTCTCTCTCTCTCTCTCTCTCTCTCTCACACACACACACACACACACACACACACACACACACACACACACACACACACACACACACACACACACACACACACACACACACACACACACACACACACACACACACACACACACACACACACACACACACACACACACACACACACGTTGACTAAACTGATCCAAATAGCAACCAAATCGAATACAACACACACAACAGTTGTATCATTTGGACATTAACATGTTTATAAAAGTAAATGAAATCCTGGCATCAGTCCCAGTGGTTCAACAAGCATCACAGTTTAATTGGCTTGTTGCTCATTAATCATTGATTGCTTCATTTGAGCCATGCAGTCAATCAAATACTTTATGTCAAATACCACAAACATGATGAATATATAATAGTCATTTAATGATGCTTACGATAATGAATTGATGTGCTGAGTCATCATTACCTTAATGAAGGCTTTAATTGATGTGTTGTCACTGCATGGGGACATGAATGAACCTTTAACCACATTAACCATGTGGTCTAGTACAGGGGTCTTCAACAGGGGGTCCTCAGAGTTTCTACAGGGGGTCCGCCAAATCATTGTTTGATATGATTTTATGTTTTACCTTATCCACTTGACCCCTAGCGTCCCTTTCCTGAGGAGAACTTTTGCCAAAAATAGCAGATCTACAAGCTCACAACGCCTCGCAGCGCGAGGCGTTGTGAGCTTGTAGATCTGCTATTTTTGAGCTTGTAGATCTGCTATTTTTGAGCTTGTAGATCTGCTATTTTTGGCAAAGAGGTTTAGGTGCAGAGGGAAAAAAGAGCTGACCAAGTAAAAAAAAAAAAGTGTATTCTGATTTTTTTTTTTACAATATAGAGGGGTTCCCTGCTTCATCTCTCTCTCAGCTAGGGGGTCCTTGGCCTGAAAACGTTGAAGACCCCTGGTCTAGTACAGTGCTTTGTATTTGGCTGCAGACCCCCATCTGAAAATATGTTGTTCCAGGGACCCCCCAGAAGCAAAGATTTTAGTTAAAAATGTTCCCTTTATATATATTCAAAGATTTGAAAAAATGTTCAATATATCTGCTATTTTTGAATAGCCAAATTATAAAATATGGATAAAGGGGTTAAAATGATTGTGCTTTATTAACTGATTTAGCTGAGGATCCCCTGGTGCCCCCCCCCCCCCCCCCCCCCCCCCCGAAAACATCTATCAAGCATCAAGAAATATCTATCACAACATTGTGAGGTTGGAGATCTGCTATTTTCAAACAGCCGAAGTATATAGGATTTAAGTGGTTAATGCAGTGATGTGTGCATTATTTCATGTAGGCTACCTTTACAGTAAAGTGTTTAATAGCAACAAGGATGAGGACAGAAGATGCGACTGTATTTGAAATCCATCAGCTCTAAGACGTTGATCTGGGAAACGTGGATAGAGTATATGTTACAATTGATTTATTGTTTTGCACTTGTTGAATTGCCGTTGCGCATATAGTGCAGCCTACAGTGGCAATGTACCTGTAAATACACCATGAAATAATGCGCACATAAATATATATTTATGTATTCGATTTGGCTGATGTTGCTTTCATTGATCACTTTCAGCAGGTAGGCTATAAATCATTCTATTAGAATGGAATCCCTACGCGTGACGAGAGAGAGAGAGAGAGAGAGAGAGAGAGAGAGAGAGAGAGAGAGAGAGAGAGAGAGAGAGAGAGAGAGAGAGAGAGAGAGAGAGCGTGTTCTTATAATAAAACGCTGTTATTTAAGACAGACGGTCAAAAGGCAAAACGTGATGACAGACAGACTGCAGCCATAATGCCTTTTGTCATGTGTTTCTATAATACAGGGAATGATCCTGAGCATTAATATTGCAGTAGGCTATAGGCTATAACAGGCAGGTTATAACTCACACACAGCTCAACCCTACAGAGGATTAGAGAAGGAATAATAGCAACAGGCTATTCAGTCTGGAACTAAAAGGAAAAGACGAAAAGACGAACAGATTCTTACTGGATCTGAGTTTAAAACGAGGCGACCGTCACCACAAGCCTGGTTTCATCACAATGTGTGTGTGAGCGCTAAACTACAGTTAGTCCTATTAAAGGATTTACGCCACAATAACACTGACATGCGCCTTATCAGTATGTAGGCTTACTCTATGCATGTCTCGTTTGTTGCTTATTTATTTGAGTTTTGTTAGGCTTATTAAAGCAATAAAGGACATGAAATGCGATGTGTGTCAGATTTGACAACTTGGCTGTAGTATGATTAATGATGATCAGCCTATAAGGAAACGATTCCATTCATATTGAGAGGAGATCAACAGATGTAGGCTATAATATATTAGGCCTGCTTTTAACCGCTTAAACCCTATAGACTTAGTTGTCCCTGTATAGTGTATAGCCTACGTACTTGGACCCCTTTTTCCCCTCCCTCATCCACACCAGATATAATATGTCCAAAACAAGAACATGCTCACTGCTGTGAGCTTGTAGATCGGCTATGTTGTGGCTAAATGTATGACCACCAATCCTAGAATATGGATGCAGGTTGTTTTAATGAGGCTCTTACCTGTCAGCTAGTCGGTCAGTCGGTCAGTAGGTGGCCGCCAGCGGGCTCACAGTGCGGGCTGCTGGAGTGGACAGCTCCGTGGTGCTGAAACGGACTCACAGCTCCGTGGTGCTGAAGTGGACAGCTCCGTGGTGTTGGAATTGACAGCTCCGTGGTACTGAACATTGAGTGGACAGCTCCGTGGTGCTGAAATCTGTTCCTCATACAGACACCCACTGGACTCCCCTCTTTCTTTGGTGTTTCGCCCAGGTGGGCGTGGCTATATGCCTAAACCTAACCCCAATGCTTACCTCAACCTAACAAAAAACATGCCTCAAAACCACGCCCACCTGGTCGAAACACCAAAAGCAAGAGGCTCTACCAGACACCCACATCACAGCCTAGTGGGTGCTGCTTGTGGACGGGGCAGTGCACACGCAGCCATTGGTCGGTGGCGTCCTCTCCTCTGTTCAGCTATTGGCTTCTGCGGATGTCAATTATTATTATTATTATGCTGCTGGCTGCTGCTGAACCACGTCAATTAAGAGTCAGTGTTTCCCAAAGGTAGGGTTGCAGATCCGTTTTGTGTTGCTGGTCCGTTTTTAAGGGTCGTTTTTATGTGTAATATCCCCTTTCCTTCTCTCTCCCTGTGGGACTCCAGTCAAATAAGTTTATAGGTTTTAAGTGGTAAAATCATTAGATAGTGTGTTACTAGTGTGTTGTCATTATTTGAGGTTCACACACCTTTGTTCCATGTTATCAGTGACTTATATTGTTACATTTTAGTCAGAGGAGTTATAGCTTACTTGCAAGCACAACGTAATTATTCTGTATACGTGTCAGCTCATAAGATGACTTTTTGTATTTTCATTGAAATCCTAGAGATGTGTGAAATAAAGTAAAGCATACAGTATATTTAATATTCTAAAGATCCAACCTGCAGTCTAAAATGAACCACTATCTAAGATTAAATTAAAGCAAATCCTTTGCTCCAAGTCCTCAAAGCAGAGCAGGTCCATTGTTACGACCCAACGTTGGAAGAAGGATAACCATAAAATAAGGATTTATTAATAAACACAAGAATGAACAGAACCACACTATAATTGACCACTAAATACAGTGCCTTGCAAAATTGACCCCCTTCACTTGTTCCTCATTTATTAAATTCATATTTTTACTCAACATTCTCCACACTATACATAAAAATGTATATAAAATGTAAGTGTAAAAAACGTAGGTGCATAAGTATTGACCCCTTGCTATGACACTCAACGTTGAGCTGAGGTTCATCCTGTTTCCACTGGTCATCTTTGAGATGTTTGTATAACATCTGCTATAGTGCTGTAGTGGAGTAGAAGTGCATTTTTTAAATGAACACATGGTTCTCTATGACCTCATGCACACCGGCTCCCAAGTTGCGTGTGGCAAGTGGCTGGGGCGGTGCATTTTTCTTTCTCCAGCAGAAACTGATTGACTAATCTTACCCTGTCTGCAAAGGCCTTTAACCAATTTACATAAGTTTACAGTTTACAGTTTACAGTTTACAGTTTACAGTTTACAGTTTAGGCATTAGCAGAGGGTCTTAATCCAGAGCGACTTACAGTAAGCAAGGACACAAGATAATACATCACAATACATCAAATGCATAAAAATAGTAATTTAATAATAAAGTAATACATAAGTAAACCAATAATCTAATAATAACTAATACATACGTAAACCATACATACTAAGTTACATTTTAGCCTTTGAATAATCCTGCATGGTCGTCAAGGCTAGGGCAAGTGCTACGACCATAACTGGAAATGGTAACGCCCGGGAAGGTGTTCCTGCTACACACACACTCTCCTAAAGAGACAGTTACTGTCATTACAGGTAACTATACTCAGAGATATAAAGCACACACTCTCCTCCTGAGGCTCAGCTCTGAGTGACCGGCTACATAAGGCATGAATATTATCCAGCTCAACAAATACTCAAGAAAGGAAACTTTACTTAGTAATGCATCAGGTAGTTGGTGTTTTCTCTACAAACAACCTCCTCAGCCGTCACCACAGACAACATGGGCCTGAGGCCTGAGGCCTCTACCGTGGCCTATATCAATCAGGTGTGCCACCAATAAGAGAACATGGTTAGCTGCGGAAAACCCCTAACTCCACCAGTGTTGATTTTGTTGACTAAAACTATAACGAAAAATGTTCGTCGACTACTTTTTCCACTGACGAAAACTAAATAAAAACTAAGCTTTTATTATTATGACTAAAACTAAGACTAAATATATTGACAATTCTGTCAACAAATGAAAACTAGACTAAAATGTTAGAGAGGGACTAGTGCAGAAGAGATCCAGTAGGACCAAAAGACAAGTCATTTTATATTTGGTTGCGCTCGGGTTTTGCGCTCTGAAAATAACAGATATACAAGCTCACAGTATGTTCAGCATGCAACCAAGTGTAAAATCAGCCATTGCGACGCCATCAAGGGAGGACGTAGGGCCTTCATCCTAGGCAGGTGCCGTAAATATTGTTTTTTGTTTTCGGACCCCCATCTGAAAACATTTTATGCCAGTGACCCCCAAACAACATTTTGTGTTATAATGTCAAATTGTTTTCTAGATGTTTTGCAAAATAGCAGATCTACAATAATAATAATAAATAATAATACATTTTATTTATAACGCACTTTACATTCTCACGAATCTCAGAGTGGTACAGATTAAAAGCAGAGCATAAAAGCAACATAGGCAACAAAACAATTTTAAAAGACCCAACCAGGCTAAACTAAGAGGGCCAACATTTAGAATTTAAAACTCATACGAAAAACAATCAAAGTCAGTGAAAAGTTAGAAAAATGCTTTTTTTAAAAGGTAGGTTTTCAGTCCATTTTTAAAAGCATCAGTGGACTGTGGCGCTCTCAGGTGGTCTGGGAGGGCATTCCACAGACAAGGGGCTGTGTGGCAGAAGGCCCGGTCGCCCATGGTGCGGAGGTTGGTGTCAGGCACAACAAGAAGGTTGGTGTTGTTGGAGCGGAGGCTTCGTGTGGCAGGTTTTGGGGTGAGGAGTTCTTTGAGGTAGGGGGGGGGGGCGTTGCCGTAAATGCACTGATGGGTGAGAAGGGAAATCTTGTATTCGGTCCTGAAGGAGATGGGGAGCCAGTGAAGTGAGCGGAGGATGGGTGTGATATGGTCATATTTTCGCACTCTCATCAGGACCCTAGCAGCGCTGTTTTGGATGTATTGGAGCCTTTGGAGGCTCTTGCTAGGGATCCCGATGAGTAGTGCATTGCAGTAATCCAGCCTGGAGGAGATAAAGGCGTGGACGAGTTTCTCAGCATCTGGCAGGGTGAGTGTGGAGCGGAGTGTGGAGATGTTCCTGAGGTGAAAAAAGGACGTTTTACAGAGGTGTTTAATGTGTGCCTCGAAGTTGAGGTGCGGGTCCATTTTCACACCCAGGTTGGTGACTGTGGATGAGAGGGGGAGATTTTGACAAGCTCACAATGCGTTGCGATGTGAGCTTGTAGATCAGATATTTATAAATAGCCATGTATATGTTTAAAGGGCGAAGGGCGTGCTTCTTTTGGGCTTGTTTTCATGGACCTATAGTTGCATGTTTCTCTCTCGAAACCTGGCAACACAGAACTACACCAGAGCCGAACCACGTCACACGTTTTGCAGATTCCCGTATTGCATGTTCACACGGAGACGCGAGGTGGAGCGCTTCCAAAGATTTCCACTCTGGAAGGTGGTTTCACTTTGTTACGGTTTCAAACATCAATAACGGTGTTATGTGCATCTGATATTTTATTTTGCTGTATCCTCCAGACACCGTTTTCGTCTAAACGGGGCCTCAGAGAGATATAGCAACTGTTTAGAAGGCTTTTGTTTTATCGGCTTCAGGTCTTAATAGGTTTTCTGCCTTTATTGACAGTCCAAAGTGAAGAGACTTTTAGGGGTAGAGAATCAGGGAGTGACATGCAGCAAAGGTCCTCCAGGATCAGGAATTGAACCCGCGGTCCCTTAACAACTCTGCTATCGGTACCGTGGTCTGCACTACTAGCGTTCCACTGCTGGGGTTGATAACACCGTCTGGCCTGGTCTGGTCTGGTCTGGTCTGGTCCGGTCTGGTCCGGTCTGCCCTTTTGTGTTTGGCGTTGAGATGTCTGCCATTGGGCTCTGATTGGCTAGTGCCAGAGCATATAAGGAGAGTTGCGTCACCTCCGTTCACTTCATTCGGGCCAGTCCAATTCGCGGCTCGGGAAGGGAGGAGCCGAATAATGACGAAGCCCTGAACCTGGAGGTTTACGGAATGCACTGGAGTCTATGAGTCTATGAGCGTTTGTCACTATTTTGAGTTTACATGAACCACGTGACCGGGGCTGTTTCTGCCCCCTCATTGACGCAACTCTCCAATAGAAGGCTCTGGCTAGTGCGCCCAAAAAATTGGTCATGGCCTGTGTGACCGTTCCACTGACGTCACCAGAGTTGGCAGAAGGAACGATGTTTGACTCTTTGGACAGTTTGGAGAAGGTAGAGACGTTACTGTTCGACCACACCTCTATTCTGTCTGTCTGTCTGTCTGTCTGTCTGTCTGTCTGTCTGTCTGTCTGTCTGTCTGTCTGTCTGTCTGTCTGTCTGTCTACACGCTCACAACGCGTCATGTGGTGAACGTGTAGATCAGCTATTGTATGTATTTACATTTAGTTGAAATCAGCACAATATGCTTTATTCTTCATTTTAGCTCTGATTCTTACAATCATGACAATGAACAGAGAGACAGAAAGAAAGAAAGAAAGAAAGGTTTTTATTCAACTAGACAACAGTGTTTCAGTGTTTCAGACACGGCTCTGTTTCACCGGAATGACATGAGAAGGTCTCTTTCATACAAACTACAGCAGTCCATTGTTCCTTTGTCCCTCTGTCCTGCTGTCTCTTTCTGTCCTATCTCTCTCTCTCTCTCTCTCTCTCTCTCTCTCTCTCTCTCTCTCTCTCTCTCTCTCTCTCTCTCTCTCTCTCTCTCTCTCTCTCGCTCTCTTTCTCTCTCCAGGATTAAAAATGTACTTGAGTAAAAGTACAAAAGTATTGGTATTAAAATGTACTACCAAAGGTAAAAGTACTAAAATGTTTGAAAATAGCAGATCTACAAGCTCACAACGTGTCGCGATGCGACACGTTGTGAGCTTGTAGAACGGCTTTTTTCAAATTGTCTAGGTATAAAATAGCTAAAGTTGTTAATGATGTTTTATAATGTAATAATTTATATCTGCAAATCAACTAGTAACTACATTTTCCAAATCATTGCAGTTGGGTAAAAGTACAATATTTACCTCTGAGATGTAGTGGAGTAGAAGTAAAAGTATAGACAATTGAAAATACTCCAGTAAAGTAAAAGTACCTCAAAACTGTACTTAAGTACAGTACTTGAGTAAATGTACTTATTTACTTTACACCACTGTCCCCACAGTAGGCTCTCTGTCTCGTTCTCTCCTCCTCCTCCTTCTTTACGAACACTTACGGATCTGTAACTCGGAGAGTGTCACACATGGAACCAAATGGACCCTTTCCGGGTCCATTTGGTTGCATGTGTGACACTCTCTGAGTTAAACTAACACTGAGGATCTCACAGTGTAGACTATAGATGAAGTGTCTCGGTGACAATAGGCTGAAAAGCCAAACCCTGTTGGACATACAGAGAGACAGAGGACTCTAACACCTTCAACAGCCCGGCCCGCGTCTATCTATCTATTCTGTGAAACCTTAAGGTGTCTAAACTACAAAGAACGACAAATGGGTAAGAAGTCATTGCTTTATGTATGTTTAATAATTTCTTTCTACACAGATATTTTCCACGGTTGAGTATTTCTGAATGGAGGAATGCTTTTTGACTTCATACACATGGGGGGAAAAGTACAATACATTTCTATTGTTCTATATTTCACAATTATATTTTTAATTTATGTTTTATCCCATGCAACCCCCCCCCCCAAGTAAATACTAATGGTATAAAAATAACTGGCCTTAACTGCCTTAACTGGATTAACACCGTTTTACATAATAGCCTATAATGACGTGGATGGAAATAATCATGGACTTTAATAGAACTTAAACACAGGGATATTAAAACCAGCTCTGTCACCCTGCAGGGAGGTTAACAATGACAGGAAGTGACATAATCATTACAGGAACGGACATGTTATCTGTATGTATTATTGACAAAATATTGCAAATTACACAAAGTAACAGGACAAACAGCAGATACAATACTAGAAAAAAATAACATTTAAAATTGAGAAAATAATTATATGTACAGGAAGTGATATCAAGTGCAACAGCTTCATCTTTTGAGCAGAATATTTGTTTTTTCAAACACAACAGTGCCTCACTGTGGACAAACAAACATCGCCTTATATTTTCTCTATTTCAGTATGCCTCTCTCTCTCTCTCTCTCTCTCTCTCTCTCTCTCTCTCTCTCTCTCTCTCTCTCTCTCTCTCTCTGTGTGATTGTGAAGTCACATAATATGGGCCTGAGAACATGGTTAACGTCTATGAATAAGCCTTTCACTTCTGCAACACACACACACACACACACACACACACACACACACACACACACACACACACACACACACACACACACACACACACACACACACACACACACACACACACACACACACACACACACACACACACACACACACACACACACACAGCATGGCTTTCTTTCATTTGTGAAGGAATTCAGTCAGACTGAGGTTTGCCTTTTCTGTGGAACTGAGAGTTTGCATATTAATGTTATTCCACATCAATGAGCTGGATTCAGAGCTGAAACCACTGTGTACAATATCATTTTATTTCATTTCATTTGGCTGTCAATTATCTAAAAAATATGAATTAATGTGAAGCCTAAACATTGATATAGAGAACACTTTTCAAAAATGTTCACACAAAATAGGCAATTCTACAAGCTCACAATGCGTCGCGATGCAACGCATTGTGAGCTTGTAGATCTGCTATTTTCAAAAGATGTTTATACATTTGAAATCTTGTGAAATGGGACATTCTGCATAATGTGCACTTTCTACTTTTGTACTTTAAGTACATTTTGATACCAATACTTTTGTACTTTTACTCAAGCAAATTTTGATTAACGGACTTTTACTTCTACATTGCAGTATTGCTACTTTTACTTAAGTAAAAAATAATGTAATACTTTTTCCAGCACTGACTGTATATGACAGTACTTTTGTGTCTCTCTGCACTGAATACATTTTCTACCTCTGACTTGATATAGTGAGAGACCAGGAGAGAGTCATCGGCCAAAAGGAACAGGTTACAAAACAACCACAGGCTGACTTTATGTCATTAACATATAACAGAAAGAAAAGGCCTCCCCCTGGTCAGCCGGGGCGCCTGATGGAGGGGAAGGGAACTGGTTGGAATAACGTGTTCCTTCCAAGCGCTACGTCCTACTGGGGAAACTCCCCCCTGTCAGGTGACAAGAGGGTCAGTTTGCTCTCATGCTTTGAAGGAGGCATGAGCTCGGCCCTGGCCTCCCTAGGTTGGCAGAGGGCGTGTAGTGCCCAGGAGTACATAGACAATTGGCACTGGGTGTAAAAAAAATGGGGTTACAAAATCGTGGGATAAACATTTAAATTAAAAGAAAATAATAATAAATAACAGAAAGAAAAGTGGACCTATACTGTATGATGCTCGCTTGACGGAGCATTGTTCCTTGTTCCTGTTTTACGGATACTGTTCCTTTCTTTCTTCTTTGCTTTTATAGTATAGCTATGACTAAACATTCTCCCACGCTGTCCTATTCATTTATCTTTTAAAGATGGTGTCTCTGTAGACAGTGTAGGACAACATACTGTGCCATGCAAGGACTTATCTTTACTTTGAGCGGCCCACGTTCTCAGGTCCCGTACTGATGAATGTGCATGACAAAGCTTTAGACACATATCCATTCGTACAATAGATAATACTTTAATTAAACCTTTCCTGGTTTGAAGTGTGCACTAGAAACACAATAAATGTTGATGATCAGAGCCTCCTCCAATGTAATACTCGGCAAAACATGTTTTTGCGGCATATCTCTGGCACTGTTTCAGAGTGAACATCATTTACTGAGATCTGACTAATAGGCCAATTCATGCTTTTAGCAAATGTTTGGGCCATGAACGCCAAGATTTTGAAGTGGGCCCTGGTCCGCGTGCCACCATAGCCCACGCTGGGCAAGACCAGTGTTGTGATTGGTCGACAAAGTTAGTTTCCGGCGGAAATGCATAAAACGGAAGTCCCGCCCTTATAGACACTCTCTGCATTAGGTCGTGAAGAGGCTGTTCTCTGCTTTAGGTCGTGAAGAGGCTGTTCTCTGCTTTAGGTCGTGACCAGGCTGTTCTCTGCTTTAGGTCGTGAAGAGGCTGTTCTCTGCTTTAGGTCGTGAAGAGGCTGTTCTCTGCATTAGGTCATGAAGAGGCTGTTCTCTGCATTAGGTCGTGACCAGGCTGTTCTCTGCAATAGGTCGTGAAGAGGCTGTTCTCTGCATTAGGTCGTGAAGAGGCTGTTCTCTGCATTAGGTCGTGACCAGTAGGCTTTTCTCTTCGCAGATGAGTAAAGGCTGGGAACGAGGCTAACCATAGCCTATACCACTTTTGCAAAGGTCCGCTGTGATTGGCCAGTACCCGCTGTCCTTGTGTATTTACAACTATGCCTAAACCTAACCATAACCCTATAATAACCTTAACCTCACAAAACTATGTGTAACGTGATGAAAACCCCCAGCGCACACTATCTGTACTTTACTTGAGTATTTGTACTTTTTGGATACTTAGAATTCCCTATTATTTCAAAGACAAATATTGGGAGGACGTAGAGCCTTCGTCCTACTCCTCCCGCCCAACACTCCCTGCTGACAGGCTCCGCCCCCAGCCCGTAAGATTACATGCATTGACAATTATCACCCTCCTCCCTTCCTGGCGACTTTTTTTTTTTGTGTTTGCATAAACGCTTAACAAATTCAGATGCACCACGTGGTGGATTCGAACCCACAACCTCACCACTGAGCCAACCGAGCACCATCACTCGATGGAGCATAAATTAGGTTTACGCCTCATCTAATTCATACTCATCACTTGTTCTGGCTGCAGAAATCCATGGTGGTGCCGGTCAAATCAAAGATGGCCGCCACGCTCCATTTGCCCTACTCCAGGCTTCACAAGGGGATTCCTCCACGAGCCAATGGGTGACGTCGCCGTCACTGCGTCTGTTATTGTTTACCGTCTATGTGCCGGACAAGCACACACACAGCTACACACACGGGGGCACTGAGGCTATTTGCATAGGGGGTGGGGACCCACAGCCCGCCGACCCCACCCCTCAAGGTAAGTTTGCAAACAAATACAGGCGCGGACATCCCGGGGGGGAGGGCGGGGGAGTTTTGTCTACCCCTAGCTTCAGATTGGACCCCCCCCCCCCCCAAGTTATTTAGGAGTCATTTGGAATAATACATGATTAAATAAGAATTTTAAAATACTTATTTAATATAATTTAGAAATCATTCCCACACAAACACAATGTTTTTTGAAGGATTCATTTTCATCCCCCCCTGTGTATAATGCCCACAATGGTTTGGTCCGTGTTGGTCTGTGTTGCCAAGTCTGATTATTATAACTGCACTGATTTGGGCTTGTTTTCATATGGTTGCTTGTTTCCCTCGCAAAATCTGGCGACACTCCAGCTGAGCTGGTGAGTTGCCTTTGTTTTGTTTTCAAACAGAAGCATGCCATACAGTAGTGTTGGAGGAAGTTATAACTCTGCCGTTTCAAAGGGTTAATAATATTTGTTTCTTGACCTTAAAGAGTGTAAGCTCCTTGGACGGCTACGCTACTTACTACAACAACAACAATTCATGTTCAGGGTGTTTACTGCGGTTAATGAGGGAAGTTTAATGGATTGGATTAAGGATATAAATACATTTTAAAAAAGGGAAAGAACACAGAATGAGGAATATGTAGTTACGGCCGGCCCGTGCCAACAATGGTAAGTTCATTTATAGCCTTTCCTTATTAAGTTGTGTCTTTGTGCCAGATGCTGTGGTACAGTGGTTCTCTGTGTGTGTGTGTGTGTGTGTGTGTGTGTGTGTGTGTGTGTGTGTGTGTGTGTGTGTGTGTGTGTGTGTGTGTGTGTGTGTGTGTGTGTGTGTTGTCGTTGATTTGAATTCATGTACTGTACATACGTACATAATGCATGCATGCAGCTATCTGGGATATTGTAAAACACTAGAAGTTCGGGCCGCTACGCGGCCCGAACGTCTAGCGTGACGCGTCGTTCACTTTGCAGTGCCACCTTACAGGCACCTCACAGTGTGAGAGAGAGTTTTGTGCTCTCCTAAATCCACGGCAGGCTTTGAAAGTACCCACTTCAGAAAGAGGTGACGTGCATCACCTCTCCAATGACCAAAACCCACTTTGTGATTACTCAGACCTGGTATGGCAGACCTGTGGGGAGTGTGCAGTGGTGTACAATGTGAAAAGATAGTTGAAATCGCAGGAGATGAAGTTAGCAGTTTATTTGTGTAAAGGGTCGTCGGCGTGGGTTGTGTTGAGGATGGAAGCCTAGGTAGGATGTGATGTCATGCTGTCGTGAGATTACGTCACACTGGCGTGTCTCATCGTGATGTCACGACCGTGATGTCATATGACGTCACACTGGCTACATACATACATACAGACAACCGACATGGCGCAGGATTCAAATTGTATATATAGATACATTAACCACTTCAGCACTATTTTATACCTAGGCTATTTGAAAACAGCAGATCTACAAGCTCACAACGCGTCGCTGCATGTGAGCTTGTAGATCTGCTATTTTCAAACATTTTAGTACACATTCTGATACCAATACTTTTGTACTTTTACTCAAGTACATTTTGAATTCCGGACTTTTACTTGAAACATGAGTATTTCTACATTGCAGTATTGATAAAACTTTTGAGTACTTTTTTCCACCACTGTACTTTGTAGATTTTGACTATTATTACTGTCAAAGACGCCCGTATCCCGTCTTGTGACACATCGTGAGCTTGTAGATCAGCATTATTCTTTTGACTAAAAAGACAAAAAAAATAGAAAATCAACCTTTTTATGTTGACGATAGATTTGCCGTTCTTTTTTTCTTTTTGTGGGCTCGTGGGCTCATAGCTACCAGTTCCCACCTGATGCTGTGTGGGAGGTCCGAGCTGAATAAGTAGAACCTTGCATAACCTTGCATTGTTGGTCCTTCAAATGCATAGAGTATGTTGCAGTAGAACGCCTCTGGATTTAAATCAGTGCAACCGGGAAATCCTCCCTATAGATGTAGATGATGTCTTCTATGGCTACAGCTCTGTGGCTGAAGCGAATGGAGGGGAACCTCATAAGGTGTCTTCCAGTTGTCTCTGGGGGGGGGGAACTTTTTTTGATCCACGACAGACAACCACAAAAAGCTTGTAAACCTTGTGTGTGTGTGTGTGTGTGCGTGCGTGTGCGTGTGTATGTGTGTGCATAAATATATATGATTTATGACTATGAAAAACACTATAATGAACTCACAGTAGGCTTATTTGATGCCACGCTATCAATAGCTTGCAGCTCTCTTATACAAAGTCACAGTTATAGTATAAATGTATGATTTATGACTGTGGTTGAGCACTCCTCAATGTTTTGTTTGTTTTAGCGCAAAAGCACTTGAACCCTTGAAAATAGATCTTCTGTCAGAAACCAGTAATTTATGAAGTTTCCCCCATCAGGGGGAACTTCAGATTACTGGTTGGCCACAGCAGGCAAATGTTGCTTTAATCCACACCAAACTCGGCACAAACACTGTTTAGGGGTCCGCCATGAGAATAGTCACACCAGGGGCCACGTTGCACAACCCCCAGGGACCACACCCAGCTTATACCGTGCCAGTGGTCCCCATGCAGGGACCACACCCAGCTCACCGTGCCGGTGGTCCCTAGGGACCATACCGTACCAGTGGCCCCTAGGGACCACACCCAGCTCACCGTGCCAGTGGCCCCTAGGGACCATACCGTACCAGTGGCCCCTAGGGACCACACCCAGCTCACCGTGCCAGTGGCCCCTAGGGACCATACCGTGCCAGTGGCCCCTAGGGACCACCCCCAGCTCACCGTGCCAGTGGCCCCCATCCAGGGACCACACCCAGCTCACTGTGCCAGTGGCCCCCATCCAGGGACCACACCCAGCTCACTGTGCCAGTGGCCCCCATCCAGGGACCACACCCAGCTCACTGTGCCAGTGGCCCCCATCCAGGGACCACACCCAGCTCACTGTGCCAGTGGTAGAGCCCTGCGCTCCCCTGCCCGCTCCCGTTGTATTTCTGACCGTGCCCCGCCCGCAATGATTTAATTTATGACCGCCCGCCGTTAACTTCTGACCTGCCATTTAGTCCCGTATGTAGGACCGCAATATCACCGTCCAGTCCTGTATAAGCCTCCAAAAACATTACAAAACATAATGAGATAGTGAGCGGGCGTGCATGAGAGAGAGAGGGACTGTTTATATGTGAGGACTCGCTCAAAGAGAGAGAGGGACTGTTTATATGTGAGGACTCGTGTTTATATTGCGATGGACATATGGCAACCCGACGAGCTGAGCACAGCGCACAGCGTGAGAACGAACATGAGAGAGAGAGAGAGAGAGAGAGAGAGAGAGAGAGAGAGAGAGAGAGAGAGAAATTACATTTCCCTCTGAATGTAGCCATAAGATTCATATCTTGTTAAAGTAAAGCATGACCACACATGCTCTACTGCAGGGGTCTTCAACGTTTTCAGGCCAAGGACCCCCTAGCTGAGAGAGAGATGAAGCAGGGACCCCCTACTCTATACTGTATAAAATTGTGTTTCAGAATAAAGTTTTTTTTTTTTTACTTAGTCTGCTCTTTTCCCCCTCTACACCTATAGCCTCTTTGCCAAAAATAGCCGATCAGCTATTTTTGGCTAATGTTCCCCTCAGAAAAGGAATTCTAGGGTTCAAGTGGTTAATGTAAAAAAACTAAATCCTATCACACAAAGATTTGGCGGACCCCCTATAGTAGCTCTGAGGACCCCCTAGGGGTCCCGGACCCCCTGTTGAAGACCCCTGCTCTACTGTATATCAGGTTTATTGCAGGGCGGTACAGGATTTTGCAGGGCCCGCAGGTTTGATTTTGGAACGACTTCCATAGGTTGTTCCTGACCGCCTGTATTTAAATACCGCCCGCGCCCACAAGACCTGCGTAGGGATCCGTGTGGTTACCATGGGATCCCGCTCCCGGTGCAGGTCTCCGCCCCCCCCTGCAGGGACCACACCCAGCTTACATGCCGCCAGGGGCCCCTGAGGGCCGCGGGGTCGTCAAGGTGCGCCGTCGCTCCAATCCGCAACAAACAAACAAACAAACACGGTTCAAGAGTCTGGCATGAGAATACTCACACCCAAAACTCATTTAAATTGCACACGGGGCGGCAGTGGCTCAGGGGTAGAGTGAGTAGAGTGGCCGAAGTAAACTGGAAAACTGCAAGGTTCCCAGTTCGATCCCGGGCTGGGGCGCTCCCCCAGAGTTATTGTGGAAGTGTCCTTGCGCAAGACGCTGAACCCCTAACTGCTCCCGATGAGCAAGTTGGTGCCTGGCATGGTTTCCTCCGCCGTGAATGTGTGTGTGAATGGGTTAATGGCACAATCAATGTAAAGCGCTTTGGATAAAAACGCTACATAAATGAACCATTTACCATTTATTTTTACCACACAAAAGGATTATAGGCTGGATGGATATTATTGTTTGTTTATTCTTGTTTATGCCTATATATTTGGAAACCATAGATACTGCAGAACAGACCGCGTTCCCACATACTATTAAGTCGTGGCATTGTGTGATGTTCCCATGATCACATAAATAATACGTAAATAATACGTAACCCTATAGTTCACTTCGGGGGCTCCGTACTTTTGAAATATTTAACTTCCATTTTACAATGGAAGTCAATGGGGCTGTGATCAACATCATCATCATTTTGGACACATCATTATAAAGGTGAAAATGTTCATTAAAGTTCAGAAACATTCAAAACTTCACCAGAATCAGAATCAGAATCAGAATCAGAATCATCTTTATTGTCATCACAGGTTTACAGGGTAAAGTAGTGGGTGAAATTAGTTTTCGTGCCCATCGTTCATTAGTTTGATTGATTGATTGATGTACTTTATTTAGTAAGACATGAGAACAGTACATGACAGTACATAACAGTACATGGAAGTACAAATTCACAATACAAGGTCTACTAAACTGGAAAGCTCATTAAGCACTAAGCTTGTTTAAGATGAGATCCCCGTGCACACAAATCATGATATCGTTCTCATCGTATCGTTATATCCATAGAAGAAAGAAGGGGAAGAAGAGAGAGGGCGAGGGGGAAAAGGAGATAAAACAAGATAAAACTAATAACAAGTTATCTACATATTCACACATGGTACGTGACGTGACATAAGATATACAGGTGTTTGTGCATAGCAGCAGATGTATAATGTACATGATATACTTACGGACGTTAGTTAAGGTGCGAGAAAGACAAGTCAGTGCGTTGTACATGGGATCAAGGTGCAAAATATCAGGCGTGCTATGCGGTGCTACGCTTGGTGAACTTGTAGATCTGTTTTCTATTTTCTCTATTTTTGAAATAAGTGATTGCCTCTCAAGAATGTAAAAAAAAAAACTGGGACCCTCGGTGCAGAAACGCAGAGATACACTAGAGGGCGCCGGAGAGACGGAGAGCTGAGGCAGAAAGGGAAAGAGGGGCTCCCCTGTGTTGAGGGAAAATAACACACACACACACACACACACACACACACACACACACACACACACACACACACACACACACACACACACACACACACACACACACACACACACCCCAGCGCACACATACAGTACACTCACACACACACACACACTCAGACAGAGTCTAGTGCATATCCACAGCCACAGAGCAGAGTGCTGAAGGAGCTTTGAGCAGCTTTGTAACGAGAGGAGATATACGTCCAGAAACCTGCTGCAATGGAGGACAACATGGATGATTCACAGAGCCAGAAGGGTAGGAGAGAGAGAGAGAGAGAGAGAGACAGAGAGAAAGAGAGAGAGAGAGAAAGAGAGAGAGAGAGAGAGAGAGAGAGTGAGATGTCTCTGTCTTTGTGTCTTTTCATCATGTCCCATCTGTCATTTTACAGCGCTTTATGGTCCACCCCCCCCCTCTCTCACAGGCTGCGCTCGCTCCCTTTGTGTGTGTGTGTGTGTGTGTGTGTGTGTGTGTGTGTGTGTGTGTGTGTGTGTGTGTGTGTGTGTGTGTGTGTGTTGCAGAGAGAGAGAGAGATGCATATTCTATGGTTTTATAACCTCACATTTGTCTCGATTGGAATCTGAATTCTCCGGTGAATCGCGTCCAACGTTTTAGAACCTCAGCCTCTCAGCCTCTCTGCCTCACCTGCCTCACCGTGCACCTGCTTTAGAGGGACTGACGGAGGGAAGGATGGACAGAACGGATAGACGGAGGGAGGGACGGACGGACAGATGGAGAGATCGATAAACAACAGATTGAAAGAGGAGAGGAGATGCCAAGCATCAGATTGGACAGGGCTGTTTTGGGGAGGATGGATGGGTGGATGGATGGATGGATGGGTGGATGGATGGATGGATGGATGGGAGGGAGAGAGAGAGGGAGGGAGAGAGAGAGAGAGGAACAAGGAGGGGGCGGTGGGAGTTGCAGGGAGGGGGCAGAGAGGGAGAGAGCGAGGGGTGGGTGGGGGAAGGGGGCTATGGGGTGGAGAGAAATTGAAATGTTGATTGAAAATAAGCGGGAGAGTGGCAGAGGGGGAGAGAGAGAGAGAGAGAGAGAGAGAGAGAGAGAGAGAGAGAGAGAGAGAGAGAGAGAGAGAGAGAGAGAGAGAGAGAGAGAGAGAGAGAGAGAGAGAGAGAGAGAGAGAGAGAGAGAGAGAGAGAGAGAGAGAGAGAGAGAGAGAGAGAATGGAAGGGAGGGGGGGAGGTAGTGGTGATTAATGCCCCAACCCTGCTGGTTCCTTTGTGAGCCTCCATTGTTAGCGCTTCACGCTTGTCAGAATGCTTCTATCCCCCCTTTCTTCTCCCCAGCGTGGATCCATGTCCTCCCCCCCCCATCCCCGTTCTCCCCCTCTCATGATAAACACTGCAAAGACCCTGAGAGTGAGGAATGTAACTCTAAGAATGTACAAATGGAACCAAATGTGGTTACATTTGCTACAAAACGCTAATCAATGGATGTTAGTGTCAATCGTTTTAAGCTTATAGATGGATCAATGGAACGCCGTTATATGGGTCTTACGTCCTGTCTTTGCCCCTCCCTGTGTTTTTCACTTACATATCATATACTCCCTTTTTGTTTGCCTCTATAGTTGTTGCCTGCGTCGAGCCCATTTTCTTTCTCCGTCGCGCCCACAGCTTCGCTCGCCGGGAAAAAAAAGACGACAAATTTTCCAAGAAATCCGTTCCTTTTTTTTTCCCCCGGCGAGCGACAGAGTATAACACTGGGCATTAGTCGTGCCTTTTTATTTCCCTTCCAATTCTCTTTTTCCGATGGTAGCGGCGGTTTCATTCATCCGTCCATTTCGCCGCCTCGCCCCGTTTCGTGCGCTCAAGCCACACAGCATCCGCTCGGTTGCCACGGCAGCACGCCCATGGCGATGTTATTGTTGTTGATGGCGGTGAAAATGGGCGTGTCCGCACGGCATGGAAAATACCCCCCCGAAAGAAATGTGCCGTCGGGTTACACCGCTACCAAACCAGACGCTGTGCGAAGAGGAGAAGCAGAGACATTCATTGTTGATTGTTTATTCTTTAATTTATAGTTCTTTATTTATTCATGTTTTGGGGAAGGAGGGGGGTGGTGACAGCGTCTGTGGGAAGGGTGCCGTCTATTGTTGGGTGAGCAGATAGCGCAGTGATTCATTCTGGAGGGAAACCGCCTCAGCCAATCAAAGGAGGAGAACAGGACGATGCAATGTTTTAACAACATTCTTTGTCTCATGCATCTACTGTATACCTCTTCAATCTTTCAGTCTTAGGTAGTTGTAACTGTAGCTGGACTGCTTTTCCCCATCTATATACACCAAATCTCTTTGCCAATAGAAATAGCAGATTTACAAGCTCACAACGTGTCGCATTTTGACGTGTTGTGAGCTTGTGGATCTGCTATTTTAGGCAAACGTCCCCCTCCCCCCAGAATAGGGAGGCTCATGGGGTTCAAGCTGGGGTACAAGTGGTTGGTGATTCTTCTGTTATTTCTTCCCTCCAGCCTCCTGTTTTAATACAATAATACATACTAATAATAATAATAATAATGCATGTGATCAACAAATACAAACAATGTACACAGGAGAAAAATGAAGAAGTGGAATGACACCTCCTTTCTATGAGCATTTACATTTACCTCTCCTTTGTGCTTTCCTGGTAGATGGGTTTTCAGGCCTGTTTTAAAGAAACCAATGGTTCACATCCTTCAATGCATTGGTTCTCAAAGTGGGGTCCGAGGACCCCCAGAGGTCCTTGAGGGAGTTCCAGGGGGTCCCCAGCTAAATGATAGATAGTTCATGATAGACAGCCTAATGCATGTGAAACTGGGAGTCCTTGAAATTAAAATGGTTGAAAAATCACTGCTAGAGCCGTAAAAATCTTCTCTTATGGGGGTCCCTGGCGTATCTTTTCAAATGGGGGTCCGTGGGCTAATAAGTGTCAATTTGGGGGTTCTTGACATGACGATGAAGTTTGAGAGCCACTGGTTTAATGAATGCTGGTGTCAGGAGTCAGGACATTCTACATGTTGGTGACAGAGTAGTAGAATGAGATTTTTTTGGGGGGGGGCACGGTGGCGCAGTCGGTAGCGATGTCGCCTCACAGCTAGAATGTCCTAGGTTCGATTCCCGCCGGGGACGCTGTGGGCACTGGGGGTGTGTCTTCTCCTCCGCGTCACCAGCGCCCATACCCTAGGTGGGGTTGGCGAAAGGGCCTACTCTGTGTGGAGTTTGCATGTTCTCCCCGTGTCTCCTAGGGTAGTTAATACCCTCACAAAAACATGTAGTAATCCTGGTCACTATACTGCCTCCCCCTGGTCAGCCGGGGCGCCTGATGGAGGGGAAAGGAACTGGTTGGAATAACGTGTTCCTTCCACGCGCTACGTCCAACCGGGGAAACTCCCCCCTGTCAGGTGACAAGAAGGTCAGTTGGCTCTCATGCATTGAAGGAGGCATGAGCTCGGCCCTGGCCTCCCTAGGCTGGTGGGGGGAGTGTAGTGCCCAGGATCACTTAGCAAATTGGCACCGGGTAAAATTTTACCAGGTCATGTTGCTCCCTCTTGTTGTGGCTGTGGATGTCACTCACTTTGGAGAAGTTTTTAGACAGGTGTCAGGGTATTGTCTCTTTGACTATCTTAAATACCAATCCCATTTTAACAGCTTATAACCAGTCTTCTACCCTGAGCCATCCCAGACTAGCTAAGTGTGTTGGAATCAGGTGGGTCATGGGCTTAAGGCCTAGTTGTATCCGTTTGTTTTAGGAGGTTTGAAGCTTAGTTTTTAGTGACATTGAGATGTCGGAGATTCTGAGATTCTGTGTGGGGTTTGTCTCCTTGACTCCTCTCCTACCTCCTTGCCTCATGTCCTTTGTGATGATTGCACTGCATCCTTAGCAGGGAAACAAGTGTGTGTGTGTGTGTGTGTGTGTGTGTGTGTGTGTGTGTGTGTGTGTGTGTGTGTGTGTGTGTGTGTGTGTGTGTGTGTGTGTGTGTGTGTGTGTGTGTGTGTGTGTGTGTGTGTGTTTTCTGAGTTCAAATCAAAGTGCTGAGGGACCAAATAGCAGATCTACAAGCTAGAGATAAAGAAGCAAAACAGGAGGAAACAGTACAACTGTGTGTGTGTGTGTGTGTGTGTGTGTGTGTGTGTGTGTGTGTGTGTGTGTGTGTGTGTGTGTGTGTGTGTGTGTGTGCGTGCGTGCGTGCGTGCGTGCGTGCGTGCGTGCGTGCGTGCGTGCGTGCGTGCGTGCGTGCCAGAATATGTTCTCTTTGTGATTGGACTCATTTCATGCAGGTGTACTGGTGTTACGCACACTATTGTAACAATAGTGTTTATTTGCTGTTGTTGTGGTGGTTGTGGTGACAGTGACACAAATGAAGTACTTTCATCTGAATTATAATTCAGAAAACTGAACTCAAGTGAACTCACACACGCACGCACGCACGCACGCACGCACGCACGCACACACACACACACACACACACACACACACACACACACACACACACACACACACACACACACACACACACACACACACACACACACACACACACACACACCATTAACAATATAAACACATATCAGTTGATACATGTTTCTATTATCTAGTTGCTTTACACGGCTCTTGATAGAAGTGGACTAAACTTTTTGAGCTTCAGTTCTCTCTTCCTCTTTCCTTGATAATGCTGCTATTGAAGAATATAACTCACATGTTACTCTATGAATGAATGAATATATATACATGGAGATAACAAGCATTAACAAGCACAGACCCCACTCTACACTGTTAAATCCTCAGTGTTCATTTACTGTATTCTTGAAAAAAAAAAAAAACAACACAGCCCTGTAGTGGCTGGTAGGCAAAAACAAAATCCCTAAAACTTCCCTGCAGGGACGTGCACAGATAGACTCTAGGTGGTGCTAGAGCAACTGCCCTTTGCCCTCTTGACCAGAAGTGCCCTTTTGAAAAAAAAGAGTAAAAAAAGTTGTTGTTTTTTTCAGTTTACAGCAGGGGTCTTCAACAGGGGGTCCGGGACCCCTAAGGGGTCCTCAGAGTTACTACAGGGGGTCCGCCAAATCTTTATGTGATATGATTTTTCTTTTTACCATAACCACTCGAAGCCTAGCATCCCTTTTCTGAGGAGAAAATTAGCAGATCTACAAGCCCACAATGCCTCGCCCTGCGAGGCGTTGTGGCTTGTAGATCGGCTATTTTTGGCAAAGAGGTATAGGTGTAGAGGGAACAAAGAGCAGACCAAGTAAACAAAAAAAAGTATAATTTACTTGAGCACCTGCCCCTCAAAATGTCTGTGCACGTCACTGAACTTCCCTATAACAGCAATTTGGGTTACTTTAATTTAATTTGAAGATAATACCATTTTTCACAAGTGGTCAAATGAACCGTGGGAGGTAATTAACTTCATCTTCTCCTCATGGGACATTATTCAGAACACTTAGGCTACCCATACGCCACACCGCCGCTAATAAACTAAATCAATATTCAACCGGAAAATAATGAGGTTGTTACTGCTAAATGATGGCTTCACACAGGAAGGGTTTTCTGGACATGAAAGAACAGATGTTTTTTTTTTAACCTACAGCCATTTCATTACCGCGGCCGCTAGTGATGCGCGGGTCGGGTTTTTTCATGACCCGCCCCGCCCCGCCACGGAACCCAACCCGCCTCAACCCGCCCCAAGAACCCATATATAAATCTATGGCTCAACCCGCACCGCGACCCACGATTTTTTTTTTATTCTGTAAAATCATGGTTAGAAAATAATCCCCAAGTGTATTCAAACTGTTTTATTGTTATTATTCTTATTAGGCTTAGGGTTTTAGCAGTGGTTTTCAACCTTTTTTTGCATCAAGGACCCCCAAATTGACACACATTAGCCCACGGACCCCCATTTGAAAAGATGCCAGGGACCCAACCATTTTGATTTCTTGGGGGTCCCAATCTACACTGTATCATCATCATTAGTGTTCATTTAACTCTGAGAGTGTACAAATGGAACCAAATGGACCCGTTAGGGTCCATTTGGTTCCATTTGTACACTCTCAGATACAGACACATACAGTAAGGGTCAATTTGGTTTCTAACTATTAATTTGGCTGGGGACCCCCTGGAACCCCTTCAAAGACCACTAGTGGTCCCCGGACCACTGGTTGAGAACCACTGGGTTATAGTATTCAAAAGCACATGCTTTTTAAAATACTTACGACTTGAGGCAGATTCTAGAAATGCCCTTTTAAATCCTAATAGTTTGAATGGGTTAATTAATCAATAAGTAATCAAAAAGTACACATTAGAAAGTACAAACAATATCAAATATAGTGAAAATACCAGATCAACAAGTTCACAAGGAGCTTGTTGTTCTGCTATTTTCACAATATTTGAAATGGGGCTAAAAGTATATATTTGTCTTTGAGTGAAAGTCATGAGTAATTTTTTCAATTCAATTCAATTTTATTAAAGTGTCAAATCACAACAAGTTGTCTAAAGACACTTTACATGTAGAGAAGAGACCCGACAATCCCACCCTGAACAAGCAATTTTTGCGACAGTGGCAACGAAAAACTCCCTCTCAACTGGAAGAGAGAGAGAGAGAGAGAGAGAGAGAGAGAGAGAGAGAGAGAGAGAGAGAGAGAGAGAGAGAGAGAGAGAGAGAGAGAGAGAGAGAGAGAGAGAGAGAGAGAGAGAGAGAGAGGGAGAGGGAGAGGGAGAGAGAGAGAGACAAAGGAGAGACAGAAAGAGATACAGTGCAGGTAACAGTAACAATAGTATCCAACAATACAACAATACAAATACTCAAGTAAGGTACAGATACTCCCAGACATAACTGAAGCACTGTACTCAAGTAAATGTACTCTCGTTTAACCCACATCCATTTGATTATTGAGACCGCTAATAAAATGCAACTCAACAGAGAGAAGAGCCATGTCAATACAAATGCACTTAGAAGACCCAGGAGGAGAGGGGAGGGGAGGGGAGGGGAGGGGAGGAGAGACATGGAGAGGAGAGGAGAGGAGGTTGATATGTTATGACAGCTGGCATGTTGACACTTAAAGGACAGATTAACCCCATGAAGCCAAATTCTTCTTGATTTAGTGGAAGCTTTTTGTATTGAAGATTAGAAAGAAGATCTTTCCGTTTAATAAACCTTATCCATGGATCATTTACATGTCATTTACATGTCATTTACATGTCATTAACACTGACTCTAACTGTGGCTTTTATCTATCTTGTATGTTGAGTCTCTCCAGACAGATTGTTGGCCCCCACAATGTTTTGAATCCTTCTGCGTAGAGCTGGCCAATTCACCTAAAATATATCGATACCTATATCCAGATGCAATAAGTGGTTCTCAAAGTGTGGTCCGGGGACCCCCAGGGGTCTTTTGGGGTCTATTCTTTTTTTTAAAAATTGCGAACAGTTTTTGCTAATCTTTGCTTCTACATATAATTTTGGGAGCCCTTGACTTGAAAAAGTTTGAGAACCATTGCTCAAGACAGATTGTTGGCTCCCACACAAGTTTGGAATCCTTCAGCCTACAGGCAATTCACCCTAAATATATCCAAACCCATATTCAGAACCAATAAGCCACTTAATATTGCTCATGTAGGTACATTTTATAACCAAGAACCTTAATATAATTATATCAAACAATATGAATCACAGAATAGCATTTGAAGATTGTGGAACATGTCACAGATGTGACATGAGCCTGCCATTGACACTTCAGAGAAACATTAGTGAATTGTCCAAACACTGTCACAGAGAGAAAGGGGGGCATTTGTGACATGGTGCCAGGTTTGAAGTGGCCGCATTTCACACCAGGCAAATCAGGAAAGACAATGAGGGGGAAATACTGTACAGGGAAAGTGAGGAGAAGTGTTAAGAGGTCAGATGTCATGGCTCTAGAAAATGTAAATAAATAGCTAAATAATATTTGGTATTTTCCTCTGACTGTCGATGCTGCCGAGCAGCATCGACAGTCTAATTCAAAGAGGCCGTTACAATTTTCAACATTATCTATATATTTGCTGTATGGTTAATTATTTAACATGCTTTTTACACACTCACGCACGCATGCACGCACGCACGTGCGTGTGTGCGCGCGTGTGTGTGTGTGTGTGTGTGTGTGTGCGTGCGTCCGTGTGCGTGCGCATGTGTGTGTGTGTGTGTGTATGTGTGTTTGATTTGAGCTCTAATGTACACTCCTTGTCGTCATGACGACGCTACAGTCAAAGTGGGTCAGTGGACTCTGGCCACACCCCGGTTGGCATGGCAACAAGGCCAGTCAATTAAACATGAGCGCTGCGATGAGTCATACGCTCACACAACACACACACACACACTCACATGCGTGAGTCCACTCACGCACGCACGCACGCACGCACGCACGCACGCACGCACGCACGCACGCACGCACGCACACACACACACACACACACACACACACACACACACACACACACACACACACACACACACACACACACTCTATTAGTATTGCTATACTTGTGGACGTCAATATTTTTGGACGGCAATTGTATGAATGCCATTTCCTTTTCCCGTTTTTAGCCCTGACCCTACATAGCTGATCTACAAGCTCATGCCATGACGCATTGTGAGCTTGTAGATCAGCTGTTTTCGGTCAGACAAATGTCAACCCTAACACAATGTCTAATTCTAACCCTATAACCCCAACATGCATCTTTTGCTAATCATAAACCTATAACTCATATGAGTGTGTGTGTGTGTGTGAACGTGAATGTGAGCGTGTGTGTGTGTGAGCGTGCATATGAGTGTGTGTGAGTGTGAACGTGAATGTGAGCGTGTGTGTGTGAGCGTGCATATGAGTGTGTGTGTGTGTGTGTGTGTGTGAGTGTGCATGTGAGTGTGCATGTGAGTGTGCATATGAGTGTGCGTGGAGCGTGCATGTGAGTGTGTGTGTGTAAGCGTGCATGTGAGTGTGTGTGTGTAAGCGTGCATGTGAGTGTGCATGTGAGCGTGCATATGAGTGTGTGTGTGTGTAAGCGTGCATGTGATTGTGCATATGAGCGTGCATGTGAGTGCGTGAGTGTGCATGTGAGCGTGCATATGAGTGTGCGTGGAGCGTGCATTTGAGCGTGTGTGTGTGTGAGCATGCATGTGAGCGTGCATATGAGTGTGCGTGGATTGTGCATTTGAGCGTGTGTGTGTGAGCAAAACGCATATCCTGATGATTGAAAGGAGACTTTAAACTAGCGACTGGAGGCATATAGAATTTATGACAATTTTTAATACAGTAAGAAAATCTAGTCTAAAGTTTGTCAAAAAACCCATTCACTTGCGTTAAAATAAATTCTTTCTGACACCGCAGGTCGGCGCAGGGTAAAACAGCGCCACTCTGGCCATTTATAAGCTTCCGTGTCGACCTCATCGTAAATATCTAAGACTTGCCCCTTGGTTCAACCACAGAACTTCCAGGTATAAATCCACATGGTAGTTTTACTAGGAAAAGGCCAGCCTGATGACAGCCTTGTTCAACAGTCTGATGGTAGATTCATGTTTACTGTCTGGTCTGATGACATGACTCCATCAGACACCATGCACCTGCTTCCCTACTTGAATGTTATATTCCCTTCTTGAATGTCTGTCTGTCTGTCTGTCTGTCTGTCTGTCTGTCTGTCCGTCTGCTTGTGTGCCTGCCTATATCTGCCTGTCTTTCTGTCGGTTTGTCCGCAGCTAAGCTAGCAAACAACTGAACGGTCGCTCAGTGCCAAAGTTCTCGTACATTAATCTCGTACTGGATAGATAGCCATCCATCCAGTCATCCGTCCGTCCGTCCGTCCAATCTCCTGTCATATTTGGGCATGTCTTTGCAGCCACTATTTCATCAAATTCAAATCCACCATCTTGGAATTTCTAATCCCGAATGGAAACCGGAAAACGGATGCTAATTGGGTGGGAAGGGGAGCGGGGGTGGGTCTTCATAGGCTTTAAGGCAATGAAAATGCTTCTGCGACCAGCAGGAAGGGGAAATGTTAATGAGAACTGCAGTGTTTTCATTACTTCCACAATGGCTTCATTGTGTCAAGATGGAAAGCCGAGAGAGAAATGAAGCCGGGATCCACTACATGTTGAATCACATTGTGTCACAGATTAAACTTTGATACATTTCATAGATAGCTTCAAAGACTTGTTTGACAGCAACTATCATCAGTGTTGGATTCATGTTAATGTGTATTTTCAGACATTAAACCACTTAGAACCTCATTACTTAGTAAACTCTACCTTTTGCTCTGTACATTGTCTGCTCTTTCCTATACACATATAGTATATCTCTTTGCCGCAAATAGCTGAGCTTGTAGATCTATACATTCGGCAAATGTTCCCCCCAGAATAGAAATGCTATGGGTTAAAGTGCTTCACAAACAAAAAAAGAAGTTCCTTTCTCACAATGATTTGCCATCCACCTATAGTAGCTCAGAGGACCCTCTAGGGGTCCTGGACCCCCTGTTGAAGACCCATGATGTAGTGCAATGCCACACCTGTTTCATATGTTGTCACCAGCTAACACTTCAGGGCATAAAGAATAACAACAATGCAAGCAAAAGTGGAGCAGGCAGTCCCAGACATCAATTCAGTCCCTATTTTTTGACCAGGGTTTTGGTGTGAACACTTTGGCTTCCTCTGGCCAGTCCAACTCCCTCTGTGTGTCATATAGTATTCAGTATGTAATGCGCAAACTGGTCAGGGATGAGAAAACAACCAAACAGGGCACCGTCTATTTCCCAGAGCTGATTGGCTCGCTGAATGCAGTGGGTAGAAGGGCTTGAAGCCGATTCTACATGTCTCCTAAACAGTTTCTGAACAACGTATGTTTCTATATCAGTGGTGCTCAATCTTTTTCATGTCAAGGACCCCCAAAATGATATGTATTTGGCCGCAGACCCCAGTCAAAATATGTTGTTCCAAGGACCCCCAGAAGCAAAGATTTGAGTTAAAAATATTCGCTTTTAAAATATATATATTCAAAGATTTGCACACATTTTCACGATTTTTCAAAAATAGCCCAAAGTGTAAAATAATGCTTTTTAGCTCAAATCTAAAAATGACAGTTCCAGATCTTAATGGGTTAAGTAGCTTGGAAACGGAAGTGGTCGAAGGGGGTTTGTCCTCAGGGACACACCGATTATCCTAATGTTGTTGCGACGGACCATGGATTTGAACCCATCATACGTGTCTTCCATTTTAATCAATTCCGCAGAAAGACTTTGCACAATCGCCTGGAATGCAGCAATGTCCTTATCTGTAGTAAAGGATGCTTCTGTTTCTCCCACCGTAGTTTTCAGACCTGTAACATCAGACTGCAACGTTGTTATCTTGTCGGACGGTTCTGTATTCAGAGCAGCTCATATGTATTGGTTGCCAAGTCATTTCCCAAAGCAGACTGCCGTTCAGTTGGAAAGATCTCAGCAATGTCGGTGCGCACAGAAGCGAGAATCTCAACTTTGAAAATGAAGCTGATACATGGGTACTCTCTCCTCCTGATTGGCTGAAATTGTGTCAACTTTCTGACAATGTACTTATCTGTTTAAAGAGCTGTTACTGAACACTACCTCTATAGTAATGATTACTATCAGAAAAAAGAGCTTTAACCTTTTAACAAAAAAACACTTTGTTTAAACGGAAAATATATATCACTTTACCCTACCTTTAATGATAGTATAACAAGAACATTAATGTTTTACTACTAATGTTAACCACAATTTGGCTGCCGTGTTGGATTATATTATACATATTGAAGTGCTGGATTGAGTGGGTCCCAAACCTCTTTGGAGGTTTTCAAGTGGTCCCTGATCCCGGAATCAGATGGTTCCATCCAGCTTCCATCCCAGACTCCCCCTGGGTTATTGTCCAAGTGTCCTTGAGCAAGACACTGAACCACTAACGGCTGCTGATGATCAGTGAATGTGTGTGAATGTGTGAATGTAATGCACATTGTGCTTGGATAAAAGGTGCAATATCTCATAAATGCACCATTGTATGCAGTGCTGCTGTTGTTCAGCGGTGCAGACATAGATGTAAAAGTGTAGACGGTTCTCAGCCTCCTACAGTACATTGCTGGGTTGCATGTTGCTATGGTTACCATAATCAATGCATCTTCCTATGGAACAAACAACCAGCCACCATGGATTGAATACGTCCATCTTAGATACAGGAGCTCAGCCAATCTTTGCGGTCAAACTCATTCGTGTGTGTGTGTGTGTGTGTGTGTGTGTGTGTGTGTGTGTGTGTGTGTGTGTGTGTGTGTGTGTGTGTGTGTGTGTGTGTGTGTGTGCGTGCGTGCGTGCGTGCGTGCGTGCGTGCGTGCGTGCGTGCGTGCGTGCGTGCGTGCGTGCGTGCGTGCGTGCGTGCGTGCGTGCGTGCGTGCGTGTGTGTGCGTAAAAAATCTAATAGGCATATTCTCACTCTTTGGTGTAAACCTTGTATGTCCATAACTGCTTTTTCAAGAAAATTAAGAAATAACCTGTGTTCCAATGGATACTTATCATTTAGTCACAATCAATTTTCATCGGTTCAACATTTATAAAACCCACAGACACACTGAACCACTATCAACCTGGCCTCCATATTTGGGCATGTTCTCAGCAAAAAATACATTTTACAAGCTCTAGCAAATCTGCTCTTTTTGCAGTTTTCTCATGACAAGGTGTGAAAGGTCCTGAGGGTATTAACATAAAAATATATCATAAAGAAAATATATATATATATGTAGCTGCAAGGTTTCTGCCCGACAGCGATGCTGTGTATTAGATTCTTTATTTGTTCCCAGTTTTTACCGGAGGAAGCTGAATAAAAGTAACGTGATGTGACACGTTGTGAGCTTGTACATCAGATATTTTAACTATTTTTGTGCAACACCGTTGTGGGGAGAAGATAGGGTTTGAGTGGTTAAAGGTAGGGGAAGTGATATTTTGTGGTCAAAACAAAACGGTTAAAGCACTATATTCTGACAGTATTCATTCCTTGAGTGCTTTTTCAGTAACTATGGTCTCCGCGTCTCTCCAGCTCTTTAATAAACATAACATTGATTTTCAGCTGGGTTGCAAATGTTCAACTAATCAGGAGAGAGTACCAATTTATCAGCTTCATTTTTATTGTGTTCCAGTTAAAAAAATGTTCTGCTCATTTCTTTGTGTCATCACTTCGTTATCCTGTATGAGTTCTCTCTCCTGATTGGATAAAATTGGTATCAAAACCTGAAAATGCATTTTATGTTTATTAAAGAGCTGGAGAGACATGGAGACTCTGTGTTACGAACCCCTAGTCTAGGGTTAGGGGAAGCAACATAAAATGCAAAAGAACAATTGGAATGTAACATTGAATATATATTTATTATAAACATAACTAGGAATATTACAATAATAGACAATACATACAAAGGAAAACGTATCTAACTAACATAACCCAACTACAAGTCTGAGCTAAACACAACCCAAATAACAAGAGAACTGAGTTGGTCATGGATCAATCTTTCTCCAGGCTTCCAGGGGCAGATAATGAAAACACAGTCTCTTTTAAAAGCATTCAAAGACAGTAGGTTTTGGGTGATAGGACAGAGGAAGTGATCCTCTGCTGCCGAAGCTGACAGTTCTCTCATCGGTAAAGTGTGAGATCCAGCTTTATAGGAGACTGGGTGTGGCCCCCAGCCAATCCACCGCCTGTGTCACAGGGCTCATCAGAGCCAGCCAATCAGTGGAGAGGACCAATTTCCCCACAGCAGCAGGCAGTCTCCAGTAATCAACAGTTTCATGACACCACAGGCAGGTGTCAGTCCATTCATAGCCAAGGCTTCAGTCTCATACAGAATAATATACAATGGCAAATATAATAGATCTAAATAAAAAAATACACAAATAATACTATAATAAGTATCACTCCTATTACTGAACAAACACCCAATAGCAATAGTACTATCCTAGTTATGTAACACTTATTTAAAAGGAACATAACTTACCCTACCTTTAACCCATTAAGACCTGAGGCAGATTCTACAAAATGTCTGTTTTTAGAATGTCTTCTTCTAAAAAAGATGTATGTTTCTATGTCAGTGGTTCTCAAACTTTTTCACGTCAAGGACCATCAAAATGATGTGAAACTATCTCAAAATAGTTTGTTCCAGGGACCCCCAGAAGCAAAGATTTGAGTTAGAAATGTTCGCTTGAAAATATATATATTCAAAGATTTGCACAAATGTTCACGATCTTTCAAAAATAGCAGATCTACAAGCTCGTAGCGCGGCACTCACTATGAGCTTGTATATCTGATATTTTTGAACAGCCAAAGTGTAAAAGAAATGCTTTTTTTTAGCTCAAATCTAAAAATGACACAGATGCGTCCCAGGTCTTGATTGGTTAATGGATAACACACTTATCAATTATTAATTTAATTGAAACGGTGTTGGATAGTTGTTTGTGTGTGTATTTGTTGCTTCCCCTCACAGGGTGAGATTAGATGCAACAGATCTACGGCATGTGGAGCCTCTTCAGTTAAAGTGCTCCATATGCTGATCATGAATAATTAACATCACCGTCCATCTCCTTAATGTGCTTTGTTGCGATTGGACGGCTTCCCTCTTTGTTCTACGTGTGACTTATTATTAGTGTGTGTGTGTGTGTGTGTGTGTGTGTGTGTGTGTGTGTGTGTGTGTGTGTGTGTGTGTGTGTGTGTGTGTGTGTGTGTGCACGCATAAGTGTTGATCCTATCATTGCTTGTTGTAGTAGGCAGATGTTTGTGATGATGACTATGCTCTCTCTCTCTCTCTCTCTCTCTCTCTCTCTCTCTCTCTCGCTCTCTCTCTCATTCAATTCAATGGGCCTTGTTGGCATGAGAGAACATACGTTTACGTTGTCAAAGCAAAAGTGGAACAAAACAGTCAAAACAACGTCACGTTGTAACACACATTGTAACTTGGAGGAAAATGAGCTTACAAAGTCATAAGAATTGTGCATTTGCTGTCAGAAATACTCATACAGTATACATACACTGTTGGAGAGGTTAGCTCGGGATCAACTTTTACAACAAATGGCAGCAATACAAAATGTATAACTGAATGTTTAAACGTATTTTCTCTGTTTGTTTGTATGTACAGTACTGTTATGTACTGAGACCACTCTGGGCAGACAGCACAGGAATACACATCATTTTTGGAAGTCTTGGTTTCATGACATAGAATTTAACATTTGTTACGTATTGTTTTATTTTTTGATTTTCTGACCTCAATTACTCCCAAAAAACATTGAACATACAGTGGATTTTCTGTGGTCTGGGGTTTACTGAATAATTAGGCTTAGAAAAGTGCTGTGATTGGCCAGTGGACTTTGATGTCCATTAATCCCGCCCCCTCTCCTCCCTTCTCCTTCTCCCCCCTGGCGGAGCAGAGGCGATGATTGACAGGAAAAATCCCTCAACAGTGAGGGCTCTCCATTGAACGAATGAATAGTATTTAACGGTTAAGGATGATTTTTTTATTTAATATGTAGACTGTCTGCAGTGAAATAAATACATTATGGTATTTACAATCTGATCCATGCTCAGCCCTGCACCAATCAAAGTTACAGGATTGTTTTAAAGATGGGGACTCAGGGGAGTTAAGAATTCAGAATCTCAACAAGAGACACTGGTTTCTACGTGACAAGAAAGAGACAGAGGAGACAGTGGTACAGGCAGCTGGGGCGTTAAAGCTTTCATGACATTCAGTTTTACAACACATTAAAAGTCTTTGTCATGGTCCTTCAAACGTGTATACAAAGTTTTAACTGAAAATTCCACTCTAGTGAGCCATTGCAGGTGTTTTTCTCTCACATTTCTAAAGCCTTTTCAACTGCAATGAAAAAATAAATCTTTGCCTGCGGGTGTCGCTGTTGAGGGATTTTTGCCTGTCAATCATCACCTCTGCTCCCCCACCCCCCCCCCCCAAGGATAGGGGAGGGGAGGGGCGAGAGGAGGAGAGTGGGCGGGATTAATGGCCTGTGACTTCACTGTCCAAGGGCCAATCACAGATTACTTTTCAGCTTAATTATTGGGAAAACCCCAGACCACAGAAAATCCACTGAATGTTCAAAGTTCAGGTTTTTGGGGTGTAATTGAGGTCATAAAACCCCCCAAAAAACGTGTTTTTTTTTTAAAAAAGTGAAAATGAATGTCATAAAACCTTTAAGACCACTGAGGCCAAAGGGGATGCCATTGTTTTGAAGGGCACAAGGCCAAACTTTACTATTACAATTTAGATCATTTAGCTGCCACTGATCCAGAGCGCTAACAATAAGCGAGGTAAATAATCACATACATAGAATGCTGAGAGAACAGTGTATTAGTGCAGTGTACTAAATCAGTGGTTCTCAAACTTTTTCATGTCAAGGACCCCCAAATTGACACTTATTAGCCCGCGGACCCCCATTTCAAAAGATATGCTAGGGACCCCCATAAGAGAAGATTTTTTTACGGCTCTAGCAGTGATTCTCAACCATTTTAATTTCAAGAACCCCCAGTTTGACATGCATTAGGGCTACAGACACGCATTTAATGGCATTTCTATCACTTGGACCGCAATCTATATTGTAAAATCTGTCAATTTAACTCTGAGTGTACAAATGGAACCAAATGGACCCGTTAGGGTCCATTTGGTTCCATTTGTACACTCTCAGAGTTACAGATCCATAAGGGTCCATTTGGTGCCTAATCTATCATTTAGCTGGGGACCCCTTGGAACTCCCTCAAGGACCCCTTGGGGTCCCCGGACCCCACTTTGAGAACCAATGTACTAAATTACATTGTTAACATTTGTGGCCACAGAAAACAAAGAAGAGACGAACGAGTGACCGAGATATATATGTTTGTATATCGGCCACATCTCGGTCAGTCGCTGGCATCAATCAAAACAATGAAGAGACGAGTCTTCATATTATGGCAGAACGTTTGGGAGTGAGCCTGCAGTTCTGACTGTATAATGGGCCTTTTGTCCTACGGTTTGGGAGCCAGGAGGAAGAAGAGTCATAGGAGAGTTTTTGAGCAGAGATGACAGAGCCAAGAGATTTAGTGAAATGCATTTATTTTCATTTTTGGGGGAAATATTTGTATCAGTGTGAGACAGTGTAGAACCCAAATGTAGGACAGGTCAAATGCAAAGGATGTCTTCTCCCAAACTCAAGAGAACATGGGTGGAATAAATGCAGCTGAAATCACGAGGAGAACATAACTACAGCAGATCACTGTCACCATAACAACATTGAAGAACAGACTGATAATCTAGGGAACTGAGGGTTTAAATACACACCGTGTTAACCAGACACAGGTGAACACAACTGACAATGAACACATGGATAGGCTAGGAGACTAACAGGACACAGGTGGAGATAACTAGTAATATAACAGGGAGGCGAGACAAGACAGGTAACAGTAACTAGGGCAGACAGGAAACACTATAGGAACAATACTACAAAATAAAAGGAACACAACAGTAAACTAACCAAACCACTACTGAACAGGGCACACTCAATATCACTACAAAATAAAAACACAACATTTATGAAACATGTTTTAACATGGAAACGATTGTGACGATTATGCAAAGGAATTGTGATTATCTCATTTAATTGCAATTAGTCGATTATGTAATAATTATGACAGGCCTTTTTTACTGCATGGAGTGCAGGTTCTGTGGAGTGGTCTGGTTTGAACTTTGAACAATGACTGGCTGGGATCCAGCAGGTTGTTTTGTGAGAGATGGAGAGAAATTAAAGCTGGTTGGAAACGACACGTTCAAGAGTTTTGTAAAGAAAGGAATGGAGTGACACCGCGGTCTGTAGTTCTTAACGTCTGAGGAGTTGGTTTCTTGAGGAGCGGTGTGACTCTGGCTGACTTGAGCCTGAGGTTACATTATGTGTTGATGATGGTGTGGAATATCAAGGAAGGAATGGAGTCTAGGGCAGTAGTTATCAAACTTCTTCATGCCAAGGACCCCCATAGATACGTATTTGGAACCATCTGAAAATGTTTGTGCCAGGGACCGCCAGATGATTTATTTAAAAAAAAATCTATATCATTCAAACTGTTTTTTTTTCAATATTAAAAAAAAATAGCAGATGTACAAAATGTACAAAATGTTTTCCATATGCTTTCAACCACGCGACCCTATCGGTTTGGAGGTGTACTGCACTCTGATACATTATAACGCCGGCTAAAAAATAGCTGGCGATTGGAGTAAAATGCTTTTTATTAACCAATACGGAAGATACGGGTACATAGACCCGGGCGTTTTAACTTGTTACATCCATGGTCGTGGGGTCAGCACTTTATATTTGAAATTTGAAATTATTGAAATTATGTAGATGTAGGGGTTGTAAATTTCAAAAAACAGGAACAAGTAGCGCCTTGACTGTCATGATATGACAGTCATGTTTCAGGGCTATAGGACCGATCATGTGGAGAGAGAGAGGGGAGAGAAGGACAGGCGTGAGTCATAATGACATGTTGGGTTTAGCGTTGGGTGAGTGAGTCAGACACCTGATTAGCAGGAAGATGCTAAAAAGAGCTTCTGATGTCGTCAACCTTTCTCTTATCAAAGTAGATGACGAAGGCAGGCAGGAGAGAGATGAAGGGGGAGGGGTTTAAAGGGATAGTTCACCCCCAAAGAACTATCTCTTTAAGGAGGGAGGAGAAGGTGGAAAACAGCTTCCTTGGCTTAGAGCTTTGGCTTTGGTCCACCTACACCAAATCTCTTTGCCAAAAACTATAGCCGATCTACAAGCTCACAATGCATCGTTACGATAATATGTAACCTTAATGAAAAAGAGCCAGTCTTGCTGCTGTATGCGTGAGCATCATACAGCAGTAACCTACCTTACTGTATGCGTGAGCATCATACAACAGTAACCTACCTTACTATGTGTGAGCATCATACAACAGTAACCTACCTTACTATGTGTGAGCATCATACAGCACTAACCTACCTTACTGTATGTGTGAGCATCATACAACAGTAACCTACCTTACTATGTGTGAGCATCATACAACAGTAACCTACCTTACTGTATGTGTGAGCATCATACAGCACTAACCTACCTTACTGTATAGCACTGCCCATCTTTCGCCGCAGGCTGAAAACCCACCTCTTCAGTAAACACTACTCTGACCCTTCCTCTTAGCCATGTCTACTTGTTGTCAATTATTTGTACGGACTCTTGTTTTATTGGATCTTGTTTATTTGATAGACTTATTTGTTTTAGCTCTTGCTCATTTGATTTTCCTATTTGTCTCACCTGTTTAAGAAAGTAGGTAGCTGATATATTGCACGTTTACCTTAGCACTAGGTATGCTCTTAGCTGCTTGTTTTATAAGAGAATGCACTTCAGACTTCTGGTGATTAGTAGTTGCCTTGCCTACCTACGTTGAATGCACTTATTGTAAGTCGCTTTGGATAAAAGCGTCTGCTAAATGACTGTAATGTAATGTAAATGTGAGTATCCATGCTCACACTGAGTGGAGGACAGCATCCTCAACCTGCTACACACAGCTGAACTCCCACATATATGTGGTTCCTTTCTTTTTATTCTCCAGTACATTCAACACTATATCCAGAGGCTCTGGGCTATGATGAGCCTGGGTTTACCTGTGATGTAAAAACAGCAACAGCAGCCAACATGTGCGTGCCTGCACTCGGTTCACGTTCTGTATCAGTACAGCTGTCTTTCCAGTGAGCCAACATGCACGTTACCCTGACTCTGTTTGACCAGAATGGAACAGAGCCTTAATTAGTATCATTGGTAACACCTGTACAGGATGTAACATTGCCCTATACTATTACTGTATGTCAGTAGGAAGTCATATCATAGGTATTGCAGCTTATTACGGCTGGGGCCAGACACATGCAAAAACGCTTTCGACCAATGGACTCGACTCAGGAGCTTGCACACGGAGTTGCAAACGGAGGTGACGCAAAACGCGCCACATAGGCCCTAAATAGGCCCTGCCCGTCACATTTCCCAACCCGGAAGAAGGGGTGAAAAGGGAGTAGTATGCGCTGGGTGAGCAACTCTATACAAGTGGATGGGCGGGGATTTCCAGTGCGCTCTCTACTATTTTTTCTATAACTCTATGCATTATTTTGACGGCCCGTCGTTCAGAAGTACCATTGGTCAGACAGCATGCATTATCACTAAGCCTGACCCTACCTTAACCTCAACCTCACAAAAACTATGCCGACACTAATGGGCCGCCCGGGCTTGAAATAGCCGCGAGCAACTTAGATTCTCCTCCTCCTCAGGTTATCCTCTTTGTATCTGTCAAAGTCTTCGTTTCATAAAAATCCACCGAAGACATGTGAGCTATACTTGCTGTCAATACATTCTGTGTATTGACAGCTAAGTGTTGGAGTGCCTCCTAGTATGTGCAATTTAGAAACGGGTCGTATGCAGGACCGTTGAGTGATTTCCAACGACCGCTTCCAAACTGGAACACTTAGAAAGATAATCACCTACAAGTAATGTATTGACAGAAAGTAGCTCGTAACAAAACTACAGTGGATTTTTATGAAACAAAGACTTGACAGATACAAAGAGGATAATCCAAGCTTAACGTTGTTTAATACAATCAGATAGGACTTTTCTGTTTGTGTGGTTGGTGTTGCAACTTAGATGCCTTATAGCAGTGGTTTTCAACCTTTTTCATGCCAAGGACCCCTAAATTGATATACATTTGGCCGCGGACCCCCAATTGAAAATGTTTTGTGCCAGGGACCCCCAGAAGCAAAGATATCAGTACATTTTCGCATTAAAAAATATAAATATTCCAAGATATGCACACTTTTTCAAGGTTTTTCAAAAATAGCAGATCTACAAGAGCTTGTATATCTGCTATTTTTGAATAGCCAAAACTAAGTGGTTGAAAATTATCGTGACGCTATTAACTCATTTTGCTGGGGACCCACTGGTACTCCCTCAAGGACCACTGGTGGTCCCCGGACCACCGGTTGAAAACCACTGCCTTATAGCATCCCAGTTGTTTGCGGCTAGGCTTGAAATAGGTCTATTATATGAAAGATGATCAGCAAGTTCCACTACACGAGGTCTGAAGGTCATTATTTCAACCTGTTCATTGTCTGTGTATGGATGACATATAGAGCAGTTGTAGTTGTAGTGTGAGCCCCCACCTTCGTTGAAATAACCCACTTATAGCCAGTGTTCCTGGGTGTTTGTCATGTGGGGGATGGCAGGGTGCATTCAGCCCTCCTCAGTAAGTGTAAAGATGGTGGTTACGTGTGAGGTGCTGTTATAACGTTAAGTGCCATCTCCTCTCTAATGGACAGTCAGTCATTAGATAGTAACACTGAAAGGCCAAGTGGCAGCATGAACACGTTATTATGTTTAACCACTTAAACTCTTTATCGCTGCAGTCGGGCAGAAACCTCTTATCTCCAAATATATATATATTTTTAATTTAAAATTATTTTTGTAACCCATTTTCTCACCCAGTGCCAATGCCTAAGCTGTAATCCTGGGCGCTACTCTCCCTCTGCCAGCCTCCATATTTGAACTTGTTGTGTATGTTCGTAAATCAATGCCCTACTTGATCATACTACAGCGTCACACAAAAGTTAGCACAAAGGTAGCAGATCTACGAGCTTGCGTCACGTTTCGAGCTTGTAGATCTGCAACCTTTGCCTTTTAATCGTGAAAAGTAACAGTTGTGGACATATGAGGTTTCCACCCGACAGAGACGCTATACTTCATTGACCGCAGCCCCCCAGCACAGTGGTTATCAACCTGTTCAGGCCGTGAACCCCCCAAAATAATCATACTTGAACTGGGGAACCCCCATTTTGTTCGACTTCGTTCCACAGATAAATATTGTGAAAACAGCAGATCTGCAAGCTCACAATGCCTCGCAACGCGAGGCGTTGTGAGCTTGTAGATCGGGTATTTTCAATTTTTTTGCCACTTTCTTATATTATTTGACAATTGATGTAGTATTTGGTCTTTTTATTTTCTTGAGGTATTAAAAGACCTTAAATAGTCACTTCACTGTCATCTGGGGACCCCCTCAAAATCATGTGGGGACCCCCCTGGGGGTCCCGACCCACAGGTTGAGAACCAACACCCCAGCACTCGTCCTTTGTCCTCTCCTTTCCTCCCTCTACACCAGGCAGGGGTCTTTCAGGCCAAGGCCATCTTAGCTTAGAGACAGAGATGAAGCAGGGATCCCCCCCCCCCCCAGGGACCCCCCCACTACATCTATTGGAATACAAATGTGTTGCAGATTAAAGGTTTTCATAGATAGCTTCATAGACTTGTTCAACAGCACTATCATCAGTGTTGTGTACATTTATATATTTTCTCGTTTGTTTATTTACACACTTTTTTGCTATTAATATATTGGATTCGTGTGTATTTTCAGACATTTAAACCCTCAGTATTTTGTATACTTGACTTTTGGCTCTGTACTTGGTCTGCTCTCCCCCCCACCTCTACACCTAACCCCTTCACCGAAAATAGCCGATCTACAAGCTCGCAACGTGTTGCAGCGCGACACGTTGCGAGCTTGTACATCTGCCATTTTCAGCAAACGTTGCCCCAGAATAGGGATACTATGGTTCAAGTGCTTAATGTACAAAACAAACAGCCCCCCTGTAGCAACTCTGAGGGTCTCTTCACCAAATATATTCACTGAAAACAGCTGATCTACAAGCTCACAAACCGTCGTGGATCGGATATTTTCACAGAATGTTCGCGCCATGATTGGGGACGCTAGGCTGCATGTGATCAAACTAACTAGTGTGTGTGTGTGTGTGTGTGTGTGTGTGTGTGTGTGTGTGTGTGTGTGTGTGTGTGTGTGTGTGTGTGTGTGTGTGTGTGTGTGTGTGTGTGTGTGTGTGTGTGACCCAGGCACACATTAAGTCGGAGGCGAATAGAAAGTTAAAGCCCCCTTCAAAGTTTTGCAGGATGACAGTTGTACTTCATGTGTATTTATATATATCCTGTAGGTTGTAAGAAGTGTTGTGAGAGGTGTGTATACATGCAGTGTATTTATTTTCAAAACTTTATTTATTCTCGAAGGACATTCATGTTGCCCTCATGTTCAGTGTCGTCGAGATACATCACAGCACAATTTCATTTTCGTTTTCACTGATAAAACAAAACAAAACGGAAACTTTCCCCTAACGTGTGATACAACACAAGTTTAAAAGCAGTTGCAGACACTTGTTATTTAATATTTCAATTGTCCGTATGTTATGGGAGAACAGATCTTAAATGTATAAGCTGTAGGTCATTCCAGGTGGTTGGGGCACTAAAACAAAAGGCTATTTTCCCCAGTTCAGTCTTTACTTTGGGGACCTTTTAGCGTGAGCCAATCACTGGAACGTGTCCTATGTGTTACAGGATTCCAATCCAGCAAAGATTTAATATAATGTGGTAAAGTCCCATCAATTGCCTTAAAAAATAAACAGGTACCAGTGTTTGTTTGGCCTGTCGGCCAAGGAATGTCACGGTGTGGTTCTGGAGGTGTAGGACTCAGGTGCAGAATAGACTGAAAGAACGAGCCCAATCGATGGTCTTGAAGGGCGGAGCCTTGGAGCACTCTGATTGGTTAGGAGATAACAAGGTCCTAAGACCAGCGTTCCTGCAAGGTTCTCCCAGGCTTTTTTTCTTTTGAAACAAAAAAAAAGGCATGGGTTTCCGAGGCTAGGTGCAGAACGACAGAGAGAGGCCGAGCAGTGAATATTCAAGGGGGTTTATTTAACAAAAACCCACACAAGGAACACTTGGAACAAAGAACCTCAAAATACTCAAAGACTAGAATAACTTGGATAACTAAGCAGACAGGAAACACAAGGAACAATACTACACAATAAAACACCAGGGTAACAGACTACACAGAACTAAAAGACCAAAACAGAACAGGAATACAAAGTAAAAGTCCAAAAGTAATAAACACAGACAATGTCCAAGGGCTGAGGAGTGGACCGTGACAAGGAAGGCAGGATGCAGTGATGAGTCTATAATGTTCAGATACAAATCACTCTATCATACAGGATGCAGTGATAAGTCCTATAATGTTCACCAGATACAAATCGCAGAGCAGAATGATAAACTGTATCCAATATATCCTATAGGTTGTAAGGAGTGTTGTGAGCTATGTGTTTAACATGCAGTGTGTTTCTATATATCCCATAGGTTGTAAGGAGTGTGTGTGTGTAACATACAGTGTGTTTCTATATATCCCATAGGTTGTAAGGAGTGTGTGTGTGTGTGTGTGTGTGTGTGTGTGTGTGTGTGTGTGTGTGTGTGTGTGTGTGTGTGTGTGTGTGTGTGTGTGTGTGTGTGTGTGTGTGTGTGTGTGTGTGTGTGTGTGTGTGTGTAACATACAGTGTGTTTCTATATATCCCATAGGTTGTAAGGAGTGTGTGTGTAACATACAGTGTGTCTCTATATATCCCATAGGTTGTAAGGAGTGCTGTGTATAACATACAGTGTGTTTCTATATATCCCATAGGTTGTAAGGAGTGTTGTGTATAACATACAGTGTGTTTCTATATATCCCATAGGTTGTAAGGAGTGTTGTGTATAACATACAGTGTGTCTCTATATATCCCATAGGTTGTAAGGAGTGCTGCGAGCGCTGCGTGGGCAGCCTGCCGTGGGCGTCTCTCATCGCCACCGTGCTGCTCTACATGGGCGTGGCCTTGTTCTGTGGGTGTGGCCATGAAGGGTTGACAGGCACCGTGACCATCCTGCAGAACTACTTTGAGCTGATGCAGGCCCCGGAGGCAACCCTGGACGTCTTCACCATGTGAGTCACTGGCTTCTGTTTGCCTCAATGTTAAAGGTGTAGGGTAAGTGATATTGTTTGGTTAGTAATCATTGCTATAGAGTGTTTATTCAGTAATAGGAGTCTCCCAGTCTCTCCAGCTCTTTAATAAACAGAAAATACATTTTCATGTAGGTGGCAACATTTCAGCCAGCTTCATTTTTATAGTGTTCCAGTTCCAATTTTGTTCTGCTCATTCCTTTGTGCCATCACTTCCAATTCCACTTGTTTTACTCTGCTTCCTGTCTGAGTTCTCTATCCTGATTGGATAAAATTGGTATCCTGACCTGAACATGCTTTTTCTGTTTAATAAAGATCTGGATTGACATGGAGACTCCTGTTACTGAAAAAAAAAAACACTCTATAGCAACGAGTACTATCAGAATATAGAGCTATCTAACACTTATTTTAACCAAAGAAAATCACTTACCCTACACCTTTAATGTCTCTGTTTCAGCAACACACTGTAAAGAATAGCCCCGGAACCTCACTCTCCGCTATTATAGCTTCGAGATGGGGTTCCGCTGTGTTGAGCTCTGGGAGAGTTCGGGACCGGCGAAAGGTCCACATTATTACCTTTTTCCCCCACATCCTATCCAAAAAGTAAAAGTAGTTCAGAAAGCAAGCAGATCGCTTAATTATTTAGTCAGCCTGTGCCAAGTTTTCTCATTCAACACCCAACCGTGGATGTCGGCACTGCTGCCAACTTCCTGCAATGAGAAAACAAGGCATAGGTTGACTTAATAATAACTAATAAGCGATCTAAACCAGTGGTTCTCAACCAGTGGTCCGGGGACCACCAGTGGTCCTTGAGGGAGTACCAGGGGGTCCCCAGCCAAATTAGTTAAAATAGCGTCACAATCATTTTAAACCACTTAAATTTGGCTATTCAAAAAGAGCAGATATACAAGCTATGAGCTTGTAGATCTGCTATTTTTGAAAAACCTTGAAAAAGTCTGCATATGTCTTTGAATATTTATTTTTTTTTTAAGCGGAAAATTAACTGATATCTTTGCTTCTGGGGGTCCCTGGCACAAAGCATTTTCAAATGGGGGTCCGCAGCCAAATATATATCAATTTAGGGGTCCTTGGCATGAAAAAGGTTGAAAACCACTGATCTAAACGGTTGTTTGAATCGCTTGTTTGGCATTCCATTGCGTTAAGATACACTGCTTCAGGATTGCAGCCTTGTAGCACCCCCCCCCCCCCCCCCCATTTAAGGAAGTGAAAAAAAGAAGAAGAGATCCAATGTAGTTATTATTGAGTCGCAAGCTCTTATTCAAACTTTTCATTGGTTCAATGTTTATAAAACAGAAAGACGCCACTTTTACATACAAACGCCGAAAACAAACTCACGCCACACTGTGAGCTTGTAGATCTGATATTTTTGCTACTTTTGTGAGACACTGTATAGTATGATGAATCGGGGCATATTCATTTAAAACAAACGGAAACTATAAGCATCAAAAGTTGAAATATGGAGATACAAGGTTTCTGCCCGACAGCCGTGATCTGTTCATTACAGTTTTAAGAGGTGGTGGGAGTTGGCTGGAAATTAACTGTTAACATAAATGAACAGTTATAAGAGTAAATAATGCTATACCTCCAATATATGTCATTACTGTAATGAAATGGTGATAATGCAGTATAAACACAACAGCACAGTATCCTCATCAGTCCATTTGATGAAACACATTTTGGGATCAAACCGGTGAGCGTCTATAAATTCTTTCCCAAAAAAATGTGGGCAAAGAATGCCTGTTAGAGCTGCCAATCCCTATGCATCACAGCTGATTGTGTGTGTGTGTGTGTGTGTGTGTGTGTGTGTGTGTGTGTGTGTGTGTGTGTGTGTGTGCGTGTGCGTGTGCGTGTGTTTGTTTGTGTGTGTGTGTGTGTGATATTTTGGTGTGGGGCCACGGTGAGGATTTGAAGCCTCCTGAAATGTCTCCAGGTGGTCCCAGAATGCACCTGCTCACCCCTCCCCCCCCCCCCCCCCCCCCCCTCCCCATCCCGGAGAGAACCAGATTAGAACAAGACAGACGGGCGTTCAGTAGGAAGACAAAAACAGGAAGTCAGAAAGAACACACACACACACACACACACACACACACACACACACACACACACACACACACACACACACACACACACACACACACACACACACACACACACAGGAGGAGGTACAGTGCAAATATGCTGCACAATCACAAGGAATCAGTGAGCGACAAAAACTAACAGCAATATGGTGAATAAATTGATTGAAATAGAAAATGGAATTGAAACAGAAATAAAACAATCAATGTAACCACATGAACCCTATGGCGTCAATATGTGTGGAACGTGGCCAATCTGCTATAATAAGCTCACAATGCGTCACAGTGAGACTCGTTGTGAACTTGTAGATCGGCAAATATCTTTCGGTGAAAGGATTTGGTGTAGACAGAAAAAAATAAACCAACCAAGAACACGTTTATGGGCGACATACCAAAGCCTATACCGCTTGTGCTATAACAACCACGCCCCGCTTCTGTGACGAAGGTGGAACTGCCTCTCATCTACCAACGGTGTGTAGTGTAGAAAGAACAGTGTAGTGTAGAGAGAACAGTGTAGTGTAGAGAGAATAATGCCCGAAAGAGAGTAAGATCCAAGGTAAACAATGAGTCTACAGCACAAAACCATGATAAGCCTGTTTACAACGCCTTTTTACTGCTTTCTCCATAGACAATAAACCTGTATGACTACAAGCATTGTGCAGACAAAACAGATTCATTTATTTACTATCTGCTTTGATCTACGTATATGTACTGTATATCGATTTCCTCAATGTGTGGGGTGTAGCAGGCAGATGACTCCAGAGCCGGGTAACGTACACACTAGTTCTGAATGTTAATTTAAATCTAAACAAACTGTTCAATTATCTCTGAGGATGTGAATGGGCGTCTCACATGACACTGGCTGCCTCTCACATTTCTAAACTGTCAGTATCAAAGAACATCAACTGTCACCTCTTTGCTGAGACGTGTAAGCCTATACTTATCTAAAATAGTGAAAAGCAATATTTAAAGTAATACTCAATAATACTTGAATTCATGTGTTTTGGGGTGCAGCTCATTCCATTTGAAGAAGAGAATAATTATTGCATATCTCCGTATCAGAATCCTCATACAGTATGATGGATAAGTATTTTCTGCAGAGTCATCTATACATCGGTCGCTATGTGTTTTTTAAAATTATTATTGGACTTGTTGGAGTTGATTGTTATTTGACCTGTTCTGTATTCCTTCCCTCTTTTTTTCTGTTGCTTTTTACCCCTTTTTCTCCCCACTCTTATACCACTTCATTCCTCCGCACACATTTGTGTGTTGTCACTGCTGTTGTATCTGACTCATCTGCCAGTGAGGAGCCCCCACCGGGAGGATGTAGAGCCTCCATCCTTTACTTCTCCTGGCCAACGCTGATCTGCTGACATGTGTCTTATGTTACTTTATGTGAGAATCATTCACTGCCAGAGTTGTTTTGAGCATTTTTACTGACCTTTCAAGAGCCACAGAATATTTCGCTCCAGGACGATCGACACACAGAGTGTCGCAAAAGACAGAGGAGTGTCTCTGCTTCCATTGAGGAAAAAAGCTTGTCACCGTGACCTTCCGCCCTGTAGTTAATGGCTGTTGAATATAGCTTGTTCTCGACAAAAAACACAGAAAAAAACAAGAAAGCAGAGAAATTTTAACATTAGATCGGACGGGGCTAAGTTTGTTGTGATCACATTGTTTCCGGGTGTTCTCTGGAAGTCATAGGATCTCTCATAGGTTGGCGAAGAGTGCCATCTAGTGTAAACACTGAAAATACTGTTTTGTGTGTGTGTGTGTGTGTGTGTTCTCTTCACAGTATTGACATTCTGAAGTACATCATCTATGGACTGGCGGCCGGGTTCTTTGTGTTCGGCGTTCTCCTGCTGGTGGAAGGGTTCTTCACCACCGGAGCCATCAGAGATCTGTACGGAGAGTTCAAGATCACCGCCTGTGGACGTTGTCTCACCGCCTTCGTAAGAATGCTTCACATTACGCCGATACGTTGACACTGTGGAGACTGGGTTATTATGGGAACCATTGCTTCTAATGTATAACTACATATTGTGTAACATTATGTTGCATATTAAACCTTGTATAGTTTATTGGGTTCATTCTAATGTGTATTTTCAGATTGTTAACCCTTTAAACCCTCAATATTTTGTCAACTTGGGGTAGGGGTCCGGGACCATTGAAGACCCCTGGTGTAATACCATTCAGTGGTGGACAAAGATACTCAAGGACTACTCAAGTATAGATAGTCAAATATTACTCAACTGCAAGTGAAAGTTGCTAAATTATATTTGCACTTGAGTTAAAAGTACTTGAGTACTTGCTTTTTATAATACTAAAATATTCAAAAGTATATTTATGCTTGTAAAATACTTTAAGGGATAGTTCACCCCAATTTTTTTTTTCCTATGGATTATTCACCCCATGGAGACTTGAATTATTGGATATTTTTTTGTTTTTGTCGCATTCCTAAGACAATGTGATGACCAGCTTACTGGTAGGCAGCGGTTCCGGTAGGAGACACAAAGGAGACTCTTTGTGTTTCCTACTGGAACCACTGACGTCCATCAAATATTGGTTTAGGAATGAGAGATGAGAAATAGCCATGAATTCAAGTCTCCTACTTAAGTAAAATTCATAGAAATCCATAGAAGAAAAAGTGATTTTGGGGGCGAACTATCCCTATTGTTCAAAAGTACAACAAAGTACATTTCTTTCTATCTTTCTCTCTAGCTGATGTTCCTGGCCTATCTGTTCTTCTTGGTGTGGTTGGGAGTGACAGCGTTCAGCAGTGTTCCAGTGTTCATGTACTTCAACGTGTGGTCCATGTGCCAGAACACCAGCCTGGTGGAGGGAGCCAACTTCTGTGTGGACCTCCGTCAGTTTGGTGAGACATTAAGCTATATAGTCCATGTTTATCTCTTCTGTGTGGACCTCCGTCAGTTTGGTGAGACATTAAGCTATATAGTCCATGTTTATCTCTTCTGTGTGGACCTCCGTCAGTTTGGTGACACACTGAGCTATAGTCCATGTTTATCTCTTCTCTGTGGACCTCCATCAGTTTGGTGAGACACTGAGCTATAGTCCATGTTTATCTCACCAATTCATCTGAATAACCTTTTGATCAGTGTTGATTTTGACAGATGTAGTTTTAGTCATCTTTTGAATAAAATTCCATTTAGCTTTAGTCATATTTTAGTCATCTGTAATGTTTTAGTTTTAGTCTAGTTAGTCGACTAAATATCATAAGATTATAGTCGACTAAATCTACAGTTGATTTAGTCGCCTACAAGTATTGTGGCGGTGCCTTGATGGTGTCGTAATGGCTGATTTTACACCTGGTTGCATGCTGAAAATAGCAGATCTACAAGCTTGTAGGTTGTAGATCTGCTATTTTCAGAACCCAACCAAGCATAAAATGACTTGTCTTTTAGTTCTACTGGATCTCTTCTCCACTAGTCCATCCCTAAAATCTTTGTTTTTATTTGTTGACCAAATTGTCAATATTTTTAGTCTCAATCTTAGTCATCATAGCTTAGTTTTTATTTTGTTTTTATTTTGCTTTTGTCAGTGAAAAAAGGTAGCCGACGAAACATCTTTTGCTTTGAGAGGGCGAGATATGGAGAGAGAAACAGTACAGTACGTATACATACAGTAGAGGCAGACAGGTGGCATAGAGATAAAACACTCTAAAACCACCACAGTGGCCTGGGTTTCACATCATTATTGATCATGAAATAAAGCATAATGTCACAGCTAGGTAACATACATCTGACCCACCTTAATCGAAAGGATAACACAATAAAGCTTACAGCTTGTTTCCATTGCATTCCAAACCATGGACTACTTATTATGTTTCAATTGCTGCAAAAAACTGTAGCACTAATTGCATTTAATTTGTACATGTTAGAAAAAGAGATCGATGCTCAACTAACCCAGTGCCTGCTATCAGCTGTTAACATAGGAAAATGTGTGTGTGACTATTTGACTTGTTGGGGTATGATCTATGACAGAACTACACATTATAAAAAAGGTGTTTTGTCATTCATCAGGCATGGTGGCCATTTCTGAGGAGAAGAAGGTGTGCACAGGATCTGAGAAGTTCTTCAAGATGTGTGAATCTAACGAGGTGAGTCTGTGTGTGTGTGTGTGTGTGTGTGTGTGTGTGTGTGTGTGTGTGTGTGTGTGTGTGTGTGTGTGTGTGTGTGTGTGTGTGTGTGTGTGTGTGTGTGTGTGTGTGTGTGTGTGTGTGTGTGTGTGTGATCTGTGGGGCGGGGGCCAGCCACCATTATCCATGTGTGCTAAGCAGTACGTGTTGTTGGTTAACGTTACTTTTAACAGTAACTCTTTACGTTACAGGATTTCTGGCGTTGAAATGTGTTCCGTGACGTTACAGGATTACCTTCTGAGAAAAATAACTTGTTAGATTACTTCTGCGTTACCGATCAACGATCAAAAACCCTTTGCGAGGAATGCCTACGCAATAACCTCTTTACAGGTCATTACGAGTATGTTTGGTAAACATAAAATTATGAGTGCAGCCTCAGTGTTTTGGAGCTGTCCAAGGCAAACGGCTAATTTGCATTGAAGTTCTTCTTACTTCAAATCCAAACATTATGTGAATACTTCCACGACCTTACCAAAGGATAACCTCTCTGTCTTCTCTCAATCTCATGCCATGTCGCACAGTGACAGGCAGGACAAATTCATGTAATACAAAGCTAACGCAGTAATACCGTCAGCCGTGTGACACTGCCACACCAAAAGTGGTGACCTATTATGCAATCATGACACACAGGCTACTGGCAGTGGGCAAAGGCATCGGACACCGTTTTTTTTTTGGTAACATCCGTGGCCGTGCAACTCTCCGTTGACAAAGACGAGCTCATTCATTCATCAGGAAACTCTGACAATGCGTCCGATGGATTTTCCTTTTCCTCACTTTGTGGCAACAGAAGGAACAGGGACATTTAAAAGTAACTAAGTAAATTAGGGCTGTCACGAATACAAATTTTGGTAAAACTGAATGTCATGAAACCTTTAACGATTTCATTGTGCTTTTGGCATTGAACATTGAAACATTAGCATATAAATACAAATGTAATTTCTGTTTGCCTTTTAGGCTTCGTAATCAAACATTGCACAGGGCAGACATGACAAATAACTGAAACACACAAAGTTTTATACTTGAAAAGAAAATGTTTTAAAAAGGGCAGAAATATACAAGCTGGGTCCCCTGGGTCACGGACGTTTTCTCTCTATGGAAAATTACATTGGGTCATCGTAGAATCGTCTCATAAGAATTGTGGTCCAAAATGAAATCCTGGCAGGCACAGGGAGGAGGCTCTGTATCGTTTACCATAGTCAGTCAGTCATATTTGATACAGTCTGTGTCTGCTGAAAATGTAATTAACGCTGTCAGTTGACACTTCATACCCGTATGAGTCCAGCCGCCGGGCTTCTTTGTTTATTTTTGGAACACATATCTAACACGTCCAACACGTCTATGGGAATTTAGAATGTGGGGGGGGGGGGGGGGGGGGTAGGGGTTGGCGGACTGTGACCCAGGTACGATGTGTAAATTACGTCAGACTTCTGTATTGTTGCTGATGATGTTGTGTTGTGTGTTGTGTTGCAGCTGGACCTGACCTTCCATCTGTTTGTGTGTGCGCTGGCCGGAGCAGCAGCTGCTGTCATCGCCATGGTGAGAACCTGTCTGTTGTTTTCACTCACCGAGCCATGGTGAGAACCTGTCTGTTGCTTTCACTCACAGAGCCATGGTGAGAACCCGTCTGTTGTTTTCACTCACAGAGCCATGGTGAGAACCTGTCTGTTGTTTTCACTCACAGAGCCATGGTGAGAACCCGTCTGTTGTTTTCACTCACAGAGCCATGGTGAGAACCCGTCTGTTGTTTTCACTCACAGAGCCATGGTGAGAACCTCACGTCACGTTTTCAGACCAGTGTGATCATATCTAGGCCACGCCTACTCCCCAACTAGTAACTATAGTAACGTACATATCCGCTATGTTACTGTTCCACCACATGAATGCCAAATGGATTAGTCTGGTCTCGCTAGTCGCTACGAGTTAGGATAAAACACATTCATAACATTTAGAGTACACTTTGTTTTTAGATGAGCTAACCTGAGAGTTTATAGGTAGGCCCTAAAATGATGACTCCTCTGGCTGAGGGAAACATTATGAATAAAGGATCAGAGGCTAGATCAATATTAAATCGTTGCTGTCGGTATGATAATGATAGTGAAAATACCGGATCTATAAGCTCACAACGTGTGAGTTCACAACGTGTCTTTTAGATCGTCTATTTGCAATATTCTGATGAGACACCTATCATTTTGGTTTCACCACCAATGTTTCCATGGAAACTGAAAGGAGAGACACGTGTGTGTGTGTGTGTGTGTGTGTGTGTGTGTGTGTGTGTGTGTGTGTGTGTGTGTGTGTGTGTGTGTGTGTGTGTGTGTGTGTGTGTGTGTGTGTGTGTGTGTGTGGTTTCACAGGTATGACGTGATGCTATAAGGAACCATCTGAAAACAGAGTGAGAGCGAGAGAGAGAGAGAGAGAGAGAGAGAGAGAGAGAGAGAGAAAGAGATAGAGAGAGAGAGAGATACAGACAGACAAACAGACAGACAGACAGACAGACAAAGTCGATAGAGAAGAACATACACTCTATAAATCTAGTGTTGATTTGACACACCCACCCATAAGCATTCAGCTACTACTCTGACTTTAACTGCGTTGTTCTTTCAAATTGAAAAACAATTGGCAATGGTTTAATGTTAACATTGCATTGGATTGAAATCTACCGTTAATACTTAATTTAAATGTAAAAGCCCTGAAATGTTCTAAGTGAAATTAGAAATAAATGATTGAATGATCACAGTCCAGAGGGGAGAGGCTTTGGATTGAAAAATACGAATAACTGAAATAAAGTGCAGTTTTAATGACTCACATCAACATAGTGTAATAGCTGACAGGTGACAGACATCATGAACATTAACTCATTAAGACCTGAGGCCCATTCTACAAAATGTCTTCTACATCCAAACAGTTTTAAAAAACAAAAACATAATGTTGCTATAATATCAGTGGTTCTCAAACGTTTTCATGTCAAGGACCCCCCCCAAAATGATATGTATTTGGCCGCTCATCCCTATCTCAAAATATTTTGTTCCAGGGACCCCATGAACGAAGCAAAGATTTGAGTCACAAATGTTAGCTTTAAAAAAATATATGTATTTTCAAAATAAATGTTCATGGGTTTTTCAAAAATAGCAGATCTACAAGCTCATAGCGCGGCACAGAGTGCCGTGATATGAGCTTGTAGATCTGCTATTTTTTGAATGCTGAATGCATAGATGCATACAGTAGGTGGATGCATGGATGAGAAGATGAAGCAATGTTGTTTTTTTCTTTATTTCATTACGTCATGGTCAATAATACACCAGCAACACTGCAGCGCAGGCACTGCTCAGGTGGCACTGCCCTGACACCTAGTGGGCAGATGAGCTCACTACAAAAACAGTCCAGAATCAGGGGTCTTCAACGTTCTTTTCAGCCCCAAGGACCCCCTAGCTGAGAGAGAGAGATGAAGCAGGGACCCCCCACCAGTATACATATTGTATAAAATCGTGTTGCAGATTAAAAGTTTTCATAGATCTCAAAGATAGCTTCATAGACTTGTTTGACAGCATCAATGTTGTATAAATTAATGTTTAATGTCAGACATTTAAACCACCCTCAACACTCAGTAAACTTGACCTCTGGCTCGGTACTTGGTCTGCTCTTTTCCCCCTCCTAGTACACCAAACCGCTTTGCCGAAAATAGCCGATCTACTTGTTGTGAGCCGTTGTGAGTTACTACACCCCCCCGGGTGTAGTAACTCTGAGGACCCCCTCAGAGTTACTGCCCTGTTGAAGACCCCTGGTCTAGATGATTCCAGCGGCCTGGAATGAGACAAGGAACACTGAATGGCATTTAGTAAATATAGCTGATACTACATACAGTATAAAAACCCTGTTGACATTGTGTTTATCTCCCCCCCTCCCTCCCCTCTTTCTAACTCCCACCTGTCTTTGCTTCATGCCCCCCCCCGTCCCCCCCCCCCCAGGCCACGTCTCTGATGGTTCTAATATATAACAGTGTGCTTCGATCCTCACAGAGTCAGAACCGCTACTGTACTCGCTTCTGACTCACAACGTTCTACACTGACTGACTGACAGGAGATAAAAACAAACAATGCACTTCAAAGCTATAGCCTGGCACATGGCCAGACTATTATCACTGTGTAGATATTAGTCTGGAATCTCTGTGTGGAACCTGCATTCCCAAGGGGCGGATACAAAAAATTCCTCTGGTGATAAACACGCCCCATATTTGCATACTGGGCCCTGATTGGTCCCTCACTACTTCGGAGGGAAAGTGAAATCCAATCACAGCTGAGCGGTGCCAGACCAAATCTTCCGAGGGCCTTTTTTTTTGTTGCAATGGCAGATTGGTCTGGTTTCCAGGCTATACTTCAAAACAGTCACAGAGAACAGGACCGCGCCCATGTCAGCTTTATTGACTCAGCTTCATCTATGGAGACGTTTGTTCATTGATACAATGTGACAATATTTACCTTCCAGTCTTTCTTTTTCATTTAGAATTTACATTTTTTAATATATATATATATATTATTTATATATTGGCTATCTCACCAAAGTTATGAAGGTTATTGTTCTGTATTATATGCCAATTCTAACCAGCAGTGGCCTTTTGGTTAGAGTGGGACGCCCTGAGATGGGAAGGTTGTGGTTCGATTCCCCCAGCCGGGTCATACCAATAAAATGATAAACATGGGATCCGATGCCTCCCTGCTTGGCACTCAGCATCAAGGGTTGGATGGGGGCGGCGGGGGGGGGCAAGTCCCTGTGACATACTGGCGTCTTGTCCAGTAGGGGGTGTACTTTTACATCAAGCCCCACGCGGTACAGAAACAGGAGATAGGCTCCTATGGGCCACATGGAAAGGCTTGTGGAAAATAACGTACGTTATGACACACTCTTAGGAGAATATGGCCAAATATGGTCATGTCACCTCCCACAGCTTCTTGAACCAAAGATAACTCCATGCTAACTGTACTATTGTGTGCGTGCTTGCGTACGTGCGTGCGCACGCTGTGTGTGTGGTCTAATAAACTACATTGGAAACTAAATGCAACGATTCTGTTCAATTAAAATCCAATTAATTCAGTTATAAACACAAGAACAACTGAAGGTTTAATTTCCTCTCTAACATTGTACTAACACTGCTTTAACTTGCCACTACTCCTCTCCTCTCCTCTCCTCTCCTCTCCTCTCCTCTCCTCTCCTCTCAGGTGCATTTCCTGATGGCGTTAGCCGCTAACTGGGGCTACCTGAAGGACGCCAGCCGGCTGCAGAAGTACGAGGACATTAAGTCCAAGGAGGAGCAGGAGCTGCATGACATCCACTCCACGCGCTCCAAAGAGCGCCTCAACGCCTACACATAAACACACACGCGCTCGCACACGCGCACACACGCACGCACACACACACGCACACACACAAACAAACAAACAAACACACACACACTCACTAAGCTAATGTATGTGTACATATTCATATAGGTAGCGGAAAGCAAATGTGAATTGGTACACACATCCACGTACGGTATAAGCGTTAAATGTATTATCGCGGAGAAACAAACACGCACACACAGTGGCGTGCACAGACATTTTGAGGGGCAGGTGCTCAAGTAAATTATACTTTTTTTGGTTTACTTGGTCTGCTCTTTTTTCCCTCTACACCTATACCTCTTTGCCAAAAATAGCCGATCTACAAGCCCACAACGCCTCGCAGCGCGAGGCGTTGTGGGCTTGTAGATCGACTATTTTTGGCTAAAGTTCTCCTCAGAAAAGGGATGCTAGGTTTCGAGTGGTTATGGTAAAAAGAATAATCATATCACATAAAGATTTGGCGGACCCTCTGTAGTAACTCTGAGGACCCCCTAGGGGTCCCAGACCCCCTGTTGAAGACCCCTGCTGTAAACTGAAAAAAAAACACGTTTTTTTTCCTTTTTTTCAAAAGGGCACTTCTGGTCAAGAGGGCAAAGGGCAGGTGCTCGAGCACCACCTAGAGTCTATCTGTGCACGTCCCTGCGCACACACGCAGACGACATAAAGCTGATGACGGTATTTTTCGGACGCTAATTTATACTCCCGTCGTGCGGCAGTGTCGCTTGCCTGGAGAGAAACAGCTGATTTTACGTTAGCTAGTTCCTCCGCCGTACTGAGGAGGATAAATTATGATAAACATCAATAACTACACATAGATGACACTGAATTTACCTGTGTGACACAGATACACACGCACACGCACACGCGCGCATACTCACACACACACACACACACACACACACACACACACACACACACACACACACACACACACACACACACACACACACACACATAGATGTTGAATCTCTGGAATCGTGAGGGTTGTGGTCATGTCACGCTGTGTCGTCGTCTTGAATAAAATACATTCCCGTGAAGAAAGTTGTGCGCCGTCTACTGGCCATGATTCCACACAATGGCCGTTTGGGTTCCTACGTCAGCCCCGGGTGTTGGACGTAGGAGTTGAAATGGCCACCGCGTGAATATGGACAACATGCAGAGCGCAAGCTTTCTATTGCATCGACCTATAGTATTATACTTCCTTATAACACCCAGCCTACTCCACTCCTGTCCTTCCCTATAGTGTCCTAGTTGTGGCTGTGTCTCCTCTCTCCTCACCTCTCTCAGCAGTTTCCCTGTTTTTTCCCCCCGGTTTGATGCACGTGTTTTAACAACTTCAATATATTCTTCACCGTACGACAAATGTCGAAAATAGCATATCAACGCAGCTCGTAGGTATGCTATATTTGCTGTTGAGTTAAGAAAATGTCTGAAGATTTCCGAAAACGTTCGGAAAAATTCCAACATTTTTTGTCTCCTCTCTCCTCACATTTCTCACCAGCTCCCCTCCCCCCCCTTTTTTTTGTTTTACCCCTTTTGACGCACGTATTTTAATCTTCAGAAACAGCACAACATCTCCACGCTGCACCTAGCTGTCTATGCCGTGTGTGTGTGTTACATTTTATTTTTTATCAACATTTTAAACCACATTTTTGCCAAATGTTTATTATTGTAATGTATGTGTCATTTTGGCATGCAGGGCATTTGCAGGGGTGGGGGATTTGTATTTATTATTATTATTATTATTATTATTATTATATTTTTACATTTTTGTGTAATGAATCAATGTTTCTATATTTCTACACACATGCACACCGTTTGTGACGTTTTACACTTCAATATTCAATTATTTCTATTTTTCCATTTTAATACGTGTAGGAGCTTATGTGACCAAACTTTCACTTTCATACAACGTATTACACTTACGATACTTATACTACTACTAATGATGGCTTTCTAAATGATGATGGTGGTTGTTGTTTTATTTTTGTTTTAGTAGGTATTTCTAGTTGGGGAGGGTGAACGGGTGAGACCCTCGTGATTTTCAGTTTGACTGAACTGTGGTGCTTGTAGATCTACTAATCACACATGTTTCATATCTACTGTCCAGGGTCGTATTGAAGATGAACTATCATTCCATAAAATTACAAGTTTGAAACTGATTTAATGTAAGATGGCGTTCCGTATAGTTTCTATAAGTGCGTTCCAGTTGCTCCCATTCAATCATCTCATGACAGTAGGGAGCCAAGCATCAATGGTGCATTGGTACCCCTGCCAACACATTGTAAGATCTGTACTAAACCCTGGAAGGTGTCATCTGCAAGAGGTTATTTATAACTGTAAAGCAAATTATGATCTTAATAAATGGTGGCACTGTAGTCATTTAAAATGTTAGAGGCTCTCTCAGCTGCAAAAAGATCATTGACCGAATCTGGCCTTTGTCGAGGACACTGTCCGCACAAACATCCAAATCATATAACAAATAAGGATCCAGGTAAAAAATAATAATACAAAAAATAAACACATCACAATGTCTCCCTTTGGTGCTTGAACCCCCACAAGTATGACTTGCAGCTATATTTATTATAGACAAAAACATCTAGGTTGACATTAGAGCAGACCTGCATCTTTTATAAGACAGTACCGTGTATCAGGACAACTAATCTACTGTGAACAAGACGCCAGGACACTTATCTTCTTCATCAGCACAACTTTGACCCGTTTAACACCGTTTAGTTGCTCAGTCTAGACGACTCTATTCTTACTTTACCATCGTGTGTGTCTTGTGTTTACGTTTGATTGTGCAGACTCCACCATTCCTATGGCAGTAATGATGATGATGATGATGATGATGATGATGATGGTGGTGGTGGTGGTGGTGGTGGTATTGATTATGATGATCATATCATGAGATAGGGATTTGATGTGGTTGTATGAAAACACACACACACACACACACACACACACACACACACACACACACACACACACACACACACACACACACACACACACACACACACACACACACACACACACACACACACACACATACTGTACACACAAAAGCACACGTGTGCAAGCACACAATCACATGCAAATACCTCCTTCACTGCCATTACCATGAGCCATAATGTGTTTCTTATTTTCTCCAACAATTCACGCATTTTTCATCTCTTCGACTTTTTTAAATATGAAATAATCATTTAAAATGGACAAAAAAAAAACAATACGTTGGGAGTATACAGCACTGTACATAGATAATTCTGTATAAAGATATTATACATACAGTATATGTGAAACACTTCGGGCGGGGCAGCCGAGATGATGGTTTCCCATTGGGTACGGAGTCAGGAGGAACACGTTCTGTCACACGGACATGGTTTTAGGAATCCTGTCACAGTGACCTACATAGATCTACATAGACAAAGGGGAACAAAGGTTGACTAGAAAAACTAAAGATATTTGCAGCAGGAATCTGATCTCCTTCTGGCTGTCCAACAAAGTCAAACCGTAGACTGAGAAAGTAGATTCCTACTTCATAGGTTCTGTGCATTAACTTTAGTCCTGGGTTTCCAGAAGGTAGTCCCGTTTCAGTTTCCAGAAACTTAATTTGATTGGCTTAGGAAACACGTGTGACACCATACGCACCTCTGGTTCCTGTTCAGTGTCCCGGCTTTTCCAAAGATCTCGTAGAAAACCAAGACTCGATTGGTTTCCTGTGTCTATGTGTCACATGGGTTTAAGAGATCAGAAGTAGCATGTGAGTCTCTAGATTCCAGTGGAGAAGCGACCACCAGCACAGATTATGACCCATTGTGACTGAAGTATTTATTGGACGATTTCTTTTACAAGTCACATTATGTTCTGAGCATTCTGGTATTAAAATAGTCTTTTTTTCTGACCGATCAGGAGGAAATTATCTTTGTTCGAGACCTGTGTCGAGGTCTGTGTCAATAACACATTCTCATGAGATCTGGCAACAGTGATCACAGGGTTAGTATGTTCACAAGATCTGATGTTGACATGGAGTGGCCACGCCCATTGTGTATCATTCATAGTAGTGGCGAGGCTTGGGCTTGGCTATCTTGGTGGTATATCAGGGATCTTTGCCCATTGCTTCATTTGTTTGGCTCAGCAGCTGATTTTAACTGACATTTCTGCGTACACTTTAAGGGACAATGTGGTCAATGGGCTTTCTCTTCTTTGTTGAGGCAGCCTTGAGGAGATCAGACCTCATTCAGTTATTTCTTATCCTTTTGACTTTTGGTGCCACCAAATGTACCATCACATGCATTAGAACCAACACCAGCAATAGCCATGTTTCCATTCAAGCATTTGCATGTGAAGTATGATATATACTGCATTACCAAAGCTTTACCAAACAACTTCAACAGCACAAAAAGAGGCCAGTTAAGTAGCTAAGTGATACATTGCTATTGAAACAGGTCTGAAATGATCACATTAGCTGGTGACAAATCATGCTAACATTTGCCTGCCAACTCATTTGTTCACTAGAAGCTACTGTAAAAGCACATAATTCCACTTCGCTTTTTTTTTATTTTTATGTTTTCCCAATGTTCACTTTAACCACTTAAGCCCTAAGGTTACTTTCGTAACCCAGGTTCTCTGGTGATGTTATATACTTCGTCAATGGGGAGGCCTGCAGGGGTTAAAGTGGTTGAACTTGGATGGAAACATGACTAATGACTTCTATAAGGACGTGAAAGCAGCTCTGGGGCCCATGTTGGACGTCCATCTCGGCTGCCTGGCCCCGTTACAGTCTGTATTTTTAACGGTCTAGTTTTGCAGTAATAGTATTCTATCGTTTCATTGCCTGACAATGGTTATGTCTTGTCAGTGTTTTTAACCTCGGATTTGATGAAAAAAAAGTTAGTTTCTTGTGCAATTATTGACCCATGGTGAGCTCTCTCTCTCTCTCTCTCTCTCTCTCTCTCTCTCTCTCTCTCTCTCTCTCTCTCTCTCTCTCTCTCTCTCTCTCTCTCTCTTATTCTTGATGTGTAAGTGCATTGGAATCCCGACCATGGGACCTGTGTATAGTCTTGCAGCATTGGTTATTACCAGAGGAAAAAAATAAAATAAAAATAACAACGATGGTATTGATATTAATAATGATCATCTTGTACTAGGTAAAAAAAAAAAAAAAAGAACAAAAAAAAACATATGAAAGTGAATCTCGATGTTCTATGTGGCATGGTTATGCATTCAATTATTATTAGTTCTACGGAATACAACTAAACAAAAAAAGAGCAATTTTCTTTGATTACGCTTTATTTTAGTTTTCTTTTATACTGTCCTGCTTTCAAATGTTTGTTTCTTTCACTTTTCAATGTGCAGTATCGCAATTCCTCTCGCTAACTGTTGTATTTTTAACACCGGAGGAATATATTATAGCCGTTTGATGAACCAAAATTTGCCCATAAGTTCCCAGATAGCACATGATGGATTTGTATGCACTACGCGCATGAATCTGTGATTGTAGAACTCATGAGGCATTTTAGTTTGTGTCTGTTTTCATTGTTTGGCCTCGGGTTTGCGAAACTCCTGCGTATAATGTAATGTTCTGGCTACCCAGTGTCCTGAGCCCAATGCAGTCTTATGCTTGATTGACACGCCGTCGCGTCGCTCAGTGAAAATACAATATATATAAGCTCACATCGAGCTTATAGATCTGTTATTTTCAGCACACGGCCAAGTATAAATCAAGGCTTTACATCCTGAGAGGCATGAGGTGTAGGCTCTACCCTGCCTGACGGCCAGGACAGAAAAAGAGTGGGGATTCGTCCTCTTATCATCAAGCAGTGTATATATCACTGCTGAATTGAGCTCAGACGAGGCTGAAGTTCTTCAGTTTACGGACTGCCGTCTTAATGGGAAGAAGTATTCGATCCTGAGGGCCAAAGGAAGGTCAGACCAGGTGGCGAAATGAGTTCAAACTCCTCCCCATTTCCATCGGGACGTTTCACAACAAGAAAAAAAGGCGTGAGCTCTTCTGGGCCAGGCCTCTGGCCTTGTCCTCGCTGTCCTCTATAGCTGGACGTGACGTTTTGTTTTTCATTTGAGTCTTAATGCCTTTTGTCATTTTTTTGTGAAGGTGAATCTGTGCATCGCCATGTATTTACCCGGTGTCCCAAATACCACGTGTCTCCCCTTGGTGCTCACCAGATAGTGTGACTTCAGAGACAAACAATCTGATCTGATCTGAACTAGAGCTTCAGGTATATCGATTAGCGATCATTCTATCGACCATAAAAAAAAAATATATATACAATAATCGATTAAGCACTTAAGCATTATTTCACACTTCGCCACACAACGGTGTCATGCAGAAATAGTGAAAATAGCAAATGTAAAAGCTAGGTCGACTATTTTCACTTTTTGAAATTGTTCAAAATGTGCGTATACCCAAAATAGGGATCAATTATTAATAAATGATGTTTGATCTGATCTAGTAGCAGCATCGCAGCTTTCGGGCGAATGAACTTTAACCAATCACAGTGATATTAAATCCCCTGGTTTCTCAACATCAGGTCCGGGGACCACCAGGGGTCCAAATGAACCCTTCACGGGTCTGTAACTCTCAAATGGAACCAAATGGTACCATTTGTACACTCTCTGAGTTAAATTAACACTTGAGAGAATTGTACGTTGTAGATCGGGGCCTAAGGCATGTCAAACTGGGGGTCCTTGAAATTGCATGGGTTGAATCCATGCACGGTGGCCAGGGGAGAGGCTGGTGGTCTAGGAGGACGCTGGGCTTTTCTATTTTCTGTTCTCTCTTCTGTCTCTGCAGCTCTCTAGGCTTTTTGTATTTCATGGGGTTGCTTACAGTAGTAGCAGGCTGTTCTCTGACTCAGTCCGTTTTTTGTACATAACTGTGCCAACCGCTTTGGGCAGACAGTGGCTTCTTTTTTTCCAACTATAGGAACGAAAACTTGCTTGCATAAACAAATAAAAATGAATAAAATACACTTGTGTACTTGTTGACGAGGAACCATGTTGTAGCCTGTGTCTTTAATTATACAATAATAACAGTGTTACATTGATGACTATATAGATACAAGCGTATACAGTATGTCCTTTGCCTCCCTCTGCTGGTGGATACAAGTAATTCCAGCAATGAAGTGAACGTTTGTTATCAGCAAGCCAGGTGCAGACAAACTTTGGACCAATATCTAAATTCCAGACGAAATATAAACGAATATTGCAGTTTTACGAAAATTATTCTTCTGCCTCCATGCTACATGAATGCGGTGTCATATTTTTTCAAAACATTGCAGTAGGGTAGAAGGTCATGCCAATAAGCGCTGCCAAATGGGGGCACTATAGCAATCGTTTGAAAATGCTGACGGGCGTAAGTCATGTATCGTTTCAAACACGGCGGTGAAAATAGCAGATCTACAAGCTCACAGCGCGTCATTTCACGCAGCGTTGTGAGCTTCTAGATCTGCAATTTTCACTGCTTCTTAAACTTTAAAAAATATATATTTATGGAAATTATTTGTTCGTTTTGTTTTTAATTGATGACAAGTTGTGATTTTTTTGTTGTGTTTATATATACTAGAGTGTGCAGACGAAAGTAGTTGCAAACGTGGGGTTATTGCGCGTCCTGTTGCGCGTCCTTCCCCCCCGCCCCCCCCGCGGGGGAGGTTTGTCAAATTATAGGAGGATATATATATATATATATATATATATATATATATATATATATTAAGACAGGATTTAAGAAAAAGCTAGACTTCACCAAGTTTAGTCAGTTCTTCCTGGCTTCTCCTGTTCCATGTATTCATGTTGATGTACCGTATTAATGATCATTGATTATATATCATGGATAATATTGCCCGTGTGCGATAGTGTCAGCGATATACACCAACAAGTAAGTTGTTGCTGTGACGTCATGATGGTTAAAGGAGACCTCTCAGCCAATTACAATGCGAGGTTGGTGGCAACTGTGACATCACCGCCAACATAAAAGAGACAGAGTGTTCATAATATGGATAACACGTTTCTATCCTGAACACTAAAGTATAATAAAGACTGCTAGCTTGTCAGACTGATCATTGACCATGTCTTTTGCAAGGCTATCATGTCTACGGAGTCTCCCCACGGTGTCTGGCCTCCAGCCCATGTTGACGCATGGCGCCCCGGCCCTGAGAGGTTCCACCCTGAAGCCTCTGCTAAAGCCCTATCAGGAATATCCCACAAAGGTCAGATCTGGCTTCTTCCAGTGGCAACCCACCAGGGATCTGTTCAAAGAAGCGGCATTGGAGCCTGCATCAACTACTGCCATTAGAATTTCTAACGTAGGGAGAATGATGGTGGCTGGCGGAGCTGCCGTTGGCTTCGGGACTCTGTACTACTATGGAATGGGCATGTCGAGTGAAATCTGTGCAATTGAGAAAGCAGCGAGCTGGCCCCAGTACGTCAAAGACAGGGTCCAGTCCACCTACATGTATTTTGCAGGCAGTGTTGGACTGACGGCCTTGTCAGCCGCCGCAGTGAGCAGAAGCTCGTTTCTCATGGACCTGATGACGAGGAGCCCATGGATGGCATTTGGAGCGTCTTGTGCGGCCATAATGGGAGCTATCAAGTTGGTCAGGTCCATTTCATATGAGGACAGTTCAAAGTCTAAACACGTGGCCTGGATGATCCATGCAGGTGTGATGGGAGCTGTCCTCGCCCCTCTTACTCTCCTGGGAGGACCTCTGATGACGAGGGCTGCCTGGTACACCGCAGGTATTGTGGGTGGCCTTTCTACAGTGGCCATGTGTGCCCCCAGTGAGAGATTCCTCTACATGGGCGGGCCGCTGGCTGCCGGTCTGGGAGTGGTCTTTGCCTCCTCCCTCGCATCAATGTTCCTGGCCCCCACGTCAGCGATTGGAGCAGGGTTCTACTCGGTGGCTGTCTACGGGGGCCTGCTGTTGTGCAGCGGGTTCCTCCTGAACGATACACAGGAGGTCATCAAAAGAGCGGAGGAGACCTGTCCGAAAAAACAGAAATATGACCCCATCAATGAGTGCATGGGAATTTACACAGACACATTCTTACACAATATCTTTGTGAGTCTATTTAGCATTCTAGCAGATAGGATGTAGTCTTCACTGACGCTGTAGAACCTAGAAAAGGTAGTAGGTGTCCAATCAGCTGAGGCACAGATTTCAGTCAAGGGAACAGTGCCCACGGAGAAGTGTAGCCATGCCCCTGTGGACTAGCTGATATGGTGATGATATCAACAAGGTGATTGTCTGTTTCGAAATACTATGACCCAGGGACTCTCCCAGGGGAAAGCTGAAAGTTGAGCTCAAGACTTGGTTACTGACTCTCGTTTCCTGGCTTAAGCTTTTACCTTACTGATGATTTCCATAACAGGACGGATCATAGTATCAGACACCAGCATGGAATCCATCGTAGGATATCCATAGATCCAAGGGGCTCTTTGCTCTGCCATGAGGGGGTCATGGTCTGGCATCCCAGGAAGGGCGGAAGCGCCCCCTGCATCTTGTTCCAGTATTCGCAGAACACATAGTAGCTTGTCAGAGCTCCTCCCCCTTGATGCTAAGGGAGACGAGCACTTTTGCCAGGAGAGAGCACACATTGCTGCAGTAGCCAGTGGTGGTCCTTCTGAAGCGGCTGTTAAAGATCCAGCAGTTGAATGTGCTGCATACCTAGCATGTTCGCTCTTGCAGCACAGAGGCACCAATATCCCGGTCATCTTCAATGCGCTCACTGTCTCGCCCAGGTACAGTACATGGTGTCAGACAAGTACTCAACATATGACAAGATGACACAAGCATAATCGGGCAAAGCAACAGCAAATTCCGTCTACTAGCCGGAAATTACCGGTTAAGAGGTACTAGTTGGGGACCATGAGTCAAAGCCCAGGTCTGCATAGTCTGTGTATTCATAGCTTCAATAGCATTGATGACCTATTGCTTTGATTGTTGAGTGGGCTATTAAATAGCAGTGATTATACTCCAAGAGTACGTTACTACCAAGAGTGTTTCAGTGGTTCTCAAACGTTTTCAAGTCAAGGACCCTCAAATTAATGTATTTGGCCGCGGACCCGATACAAATTTGTGTTGTTAAATTATGTCAAAATGATTCTGTAAAAAACGATGCAACATAAAATATATTGTTTTAAAGTGGTTCAACTGCTATATTAACTCATTTTGTTTGTGACCACCTGGAACCCCCTCAAGTACCCCTGGGGGGGTCCTTGGCCTCCTCTTTGGTGTTAAATGACGTTAAAGATCCAGCTGTTGGTGCTGTAGACCTATATTGCTCCGGACTGTATGACGGAAGAATTTGAGAATTGTTGGAGGCTCCAGTCTGGCTCGTGAGACTTAGGCACATTGATGCACATTGGCATGCTCTGTGTTATATTTAACGGGTGCAGTACGTTAGTCCGACAGCGCATTCCTCCGACAGCGCAGCGCTCCGACGTTTCAATACTAAACCCGAACCAAACCCGCACCCTAACCCTAACCGCACGCGGATGCCACATAGTCGGAGAAAAGGTCTGTCGGATTATCGCATGCCTCCCATATTTAACACCCACACGCCCGTTCATGAGCTTTTAGTCTCACGAGCCAGACTGTTGCCTCCCACAATTTTCAAATGTTTCCGTCACACAGTCGGGAGCAACGGAAGCTCTGAAAATGATCCGGAGGGAAAGCGGATGTGACGCCTCCTCCTTTTTCACAGTCACGTAAATGTGTCCCACTGTAAATCAAATTAGTGGAGCCTGGAGTCAGCAAAACCGCTAACTCCACCCCCCTTTGGTGGAGTTAGCTGGTTTAGCAGAAAGTTTGAGGATCCAATGGAGTTAGCTGCTTTTGTCAGAAGCGCTTTTTAATACTTTTCATTGGTTCAATATGTTTTTCTCCAACACACACACGTAAAGGCTGTTAAAATATAAAATATGTTTTCATGAACGGAGGTGACGAACAGATGACAGCTTCCATTCTTGGCTTTCGGGAGGTGTAGTTCCAGACTCTATATAGTATTGGGAGATTGTGGAATAGTTGTCTGGCCACGCAAGTGTACTGGGAGTCCTGTGTGTGGTCACCGCTCCCTGGGTTAGAGGGAAGCTAGGCTGCACTAGCACTCCTATTTTCGTGTATAGAGGGGCGGGTGTATAGAGGCGCGGAGAGATTGCGCCTGATCCCATTGGTTCACCGATCTGTCCGTCAACCCCCGCCCCGTTAACACAACATTATACGAGCGACGCCCACTGCACTCTGGTTGGTTGGGGAAATGAAACACTTCCTATACCGGGTACACCGACGCGCTCCTCCAGGCGTTTATTTTTTAGGAAAACTAAACAATAAAAGTCTGGAGATGGAGGCTAGAGGGAAGATGACCAACACAGTTTTCCCAAACTTGTTTAGGGACAGGCGCGGTCCCTGAGCCCGAAGGCTTAAAGCCCGATTCATGGATGTGCATCGTGTTTCTCAACGAAAATAGCAGACGCTATCACAACGTGCTGTGTTGTGAGCTTTCCACTTTGCAGAGTTTTATTTAAAACAGTGCTTTTCAGGGTACTCAATTGCACATTACATGAATAGAAAATTATTTCAATTCATCCGTAAAATGAACGCATTACCTTGGGATTTACACAATACAGATATACAGTACAGTATGTGGTAACGAGGCATAAAAACGCTATCTACTATTACATGTTTAAAAACATGTTTAAAAACCTATGTGACATATGTCACATATTGCAATTTATAAGTCTACAGGAGACATTGTGAGACATTGTGTATAGAGTTCTTGTTTTATATTGTTCTGTTTTAGGTTTTATATCTTTATTTTAACTCATACTGTAGGTGTCCCCAGCAAGGTGACAAAGAAGGTCAAGGGATTGCCACATGCCATATATCAATATTTATAAACCAAGATGACTGCACTGTTAGGTTTAGTTAGTAGGGACCATGGCAGGAATGTCAGGGAGGCCATGAAGGCCATGGCAGTCGTTGCCCCCCAGTATGGCCTTGTGCCCCTCAAAAAAATGGCATGCCCTGAGGCCACAGTTGCCTTAACGCCCCAGCTGACTGTACCACTTTCTTCTCTGTCTCTTTCTTGTCATGTACACCAGTGTTTTTTGTTGAGATTCTGAATTCTTAACTCCCTGAGTCCCCATCTTTAAACCAATCCAGTAACTTTGGTTGGTGCAGGGCTGAGCATGGATCAGATTGTAAATACCATAATTTATTTATTTCACTCCAGATAATCAACATAATACATTTTAAATCATCCTTAACCCTAAACATTCTATTAATTCTTTCAATGGACTAAAATCCTGTTTTATTTGATAGCCTTCCTGCCCTGGCATTTGGCCTTTGTGCCCTCAAAAAATTGACAACACCAAAGGCCAAGTGGCCTTGCACCCTAAAATGACGAAAGTCCAGGCCTGGTAGGGACCCAGTATAGCTGAACTACTGTAGGCATTCAGCTTGCAAGAATACAAACACAGGTATTTGTATTTATTTATTTGTTTGTTTTTATTTACACATGTATTGAGAAGTATAGATTGATGATGAGCAGAGAGCTGAGGCGTCGTTTTGGAAAGCATGCTGGCAAGATCCTGGGTCGGGCAGGTAAGTGAGCAGTGGTGTAAAGTAACTAAGTACATTTACTCAAGTACAGTACTTAAGCACAGTTTTGAGGTTTTTTACTTTATTGGACTATTTCCAATTTTCAGTACTTTTACTTCTACTCCACTACATCTCAGAGGCAAATATTGTACTTTTACTACACTACAATTATTTGAAAACTTTACCTGATACTTTGTATATAGATTTTGATTATTATTACAAACCACTTATATACCCCTATATATATTTGGCCATTTGAAAATAGCCGATCTACAAGCTCACAATGCGTGGAGGACGCTGGTGCAGTGAGCGAGAGTGGAAGTTAGAGGGTGCGTTCGGAAATGGCACACCGGTGCGCACTCGCCTATTACGGTAGTTTGTATTGGCCAGTGCGCTCAGTGCTGTATTTCCGAACGCACCTCTAGTATTGGAATGTGGCCTTTGTGTGGAGAGCAGCAGGCAGCAGAAAACTCCACAGAGGCTGTAAAGATCCTACAGAAGCAGAGACAGAGGGAGGGGTTAGGTGATTGGGGGCAGGTATACACTACCCAGTTACTCTGGGCATGGTAAGAGATCACACCTGCACCCCATTCCCTTAATGGCTGGCTCACCTGCACCTCATTCACTGAATGGACCTACAAGCAACTATAAAAGGCCCTCAGTTGCAGCACTAAAGTAGTAGCCTGGGCAGCATTCCTTTTCGGGTATATGATCCGGTCGGGAGCGGAAGTAAAAAAAAGAAAAAGTGGCCGGATGGGCAGAACCGGAAAGACGTCTCACCCCAATATAGGTCCGTCCTAATAAAATTCTTGATGCGGCATTGTTTAGCTTATTTTTTAAATGTAAATGTGCGTGCACTATCCGGAGACTATTTAGCGTCGGTATTATCCCACAGGGAAATTCTATTCCATTTAAATAGGGATTGGGGAACCAAAACAAAGCGGCACCGCAAAACCGGATCGGCAGAATCCGGATAGAGGATTGTTTTTTCTTTTTTTCCCCAGTAGGCGTGGCCTAGACCGGATCATATGGGTCTTTTGTAACGCAGACCAGGCTTTCCTCCGAGGTGGAAAGACTGGTGATGCGAGGTTACTAAAGTAACATGTTTTGCTTATCCTGCATGTTAGTCTGTTTGTATTGTCATGACAATAGAACATGTCGCTTGTACTGTCACATTGTCAACATTGTGCCAGTTGGTATTCATTAAAGCCTCAGTATGTAACTTTTGTATTAACAAAATGTATTTGTGTCCAATCAGTATGGTAGAGTATGTTAGTACAATATAACATATACAATTTGGGTGGTTGTATTTAGTCTCCCTGCTCCTCATATTGAGGTGCCGTTTACACGACAACGGTCTCTACAGAAAACGGCAAAATAAAGTATCAGATGTGCCGTACCGTTTAGACGGCAACGGTGTTATCAGGGGTTGAAAACGCAATAAAGTGAAACCTCCTTCCAGAGTGGAATTCTTTGAAAACGCTGCGCCTGGCGTCTCCATGTGAACGGGCAAGACAGTGTTGGAGACAGTGATAACCAGTGTTGCCAGTTGCCAGTAAAATAGCAGATCTGCAAGCTCAAAACACAAAGTATGGGTGTCCTTGACCCTGACACAAAATATTTTCAGGAGAGGGGGGGGGGGTTGTGTGACAAATACATGTAGTGCAACTACACTTTAGAAAGAAGGCCAAAGTCGCTTATAATAAGTGGACATGGCAACCAAACAAACACAGGAAGAAGGAAGAAGACACGTCACCGCCACCTAGCCATTTAAAACTACAGCGTTTTAAATCACTGGAGCGTCTTTGTGTAAATGCATAAGAAGTGGCAACGCAACAGCACTTTGTCGTTTTCTGTTCTGATCGTTGCCGTGTAAACGTGACCTGAGACATTTAGATTGTGTGAAATGTCTCACCTAGACACAGGATCTGACACATTTTGAACTGATGGTCAATTGTCAGCACTTTTGGTTATATACAGTATATATATATATATATATATATATATATATATATATATATATATATATATATATATATATATATATATATATATATATATGCACACCGTATATCTAGGTGTGCCCTGGGATCTTTTGGCTATGCCGGGTGTGCCTTGGCACCAAAAAGGTTGGGAAACACTGTGTTAGATGATGCTCCGTGCCTTTGAGTGCTTCTTGCTGTAGCGTGCCTCCACAGGGTTCTCCACAGGCTCACAGTAAGATTATCAGGTGGATGGGAGCAGCCAGGCAAGGGGAGCCTGAAGCCAGCACCAATTTCTGTTGGTGAAAAGTTTAAAAAAAGATTAATTTCACAAATTCTTATTAGTAAATTATATATATATATATATATATATATATATATATATATATATATATATATATATATATATATATATATATATATATATATGCATTTCTTTGGTTTCTTAATTTATTCATGCTAATTTTCCAAAATTTTTGGAATTATTTTTGAAATAACAGCAATTAAAAACTAAACGTAGGAAACAAAAAAGATTTTAAAAAGGGATATTTAGTCGCAACCTGTAAAAAAAAGGGTCACTGAACCCAAAATGGGTCCTGACCCACTGTTTAGGGAAACACTGGCCTCATGCATATAAAGTACTTGAATTGAAAATGGTTGACAATCTACAGTATGCTCTGACCTAACGGTATCAAACTGCAGGGGCTCCAACATGGGGGTCTGTCTTCATAGACTAGCATACTGATACCAGGAACGATAAATAAATCACCGCAGTTTGAACCGTGACAAGACACTTCTGCAGAAGTCCAGGTCAATGAACTTTCTGGTTGAAGCCACACACACACAAAAACAAACAAACAAACAGAGGAATCACAAGATCTGCTGCTCTTTGTCCTCTGGACTGAGGTTTGACCAGATATACAACAACATATGTTCTTCTGAAGAAGGTACACTACAACACATTCTCCTCTGAGGAAGGTCTACACTACAACACATTCTCCTCTGAAGAAGGTCTACACTACAACACATTCTCCTCTGAAGCAAGGTGATTGTGATTTCCTTTTGACTTCAAGTTTTCAATTTAGGTCAGTTTTAATTTGTTTTCAAAGTGGGTTTGCCAGTTTAGTTTTCATTGTGTGGGTAAGGTGTTAGTTGAGTTTGTATTAGTTTTAGCTTATTGATTGTATTATGGGGCAGTCAGGAGTCAGATTTAAAAAGCTCAGACAAACTGTGACAATAGCAGATCTTGTTGATCTTGTAGATCTGCTATTTTCACTACTTTTAAAGAAAAATATTGGACTCTTACAAAACTAAATAACATTTCCTCTATGTTTTAAGTTAGTTTCAGTTAGTTTTGTGAACACACAATACAGTTGCAGTTAGCTATTGTTTTGTTTTTTATTTTTATGTCAGTTAACTAAACTAAACTCAATAGTAGTTTCTGTTATTTTATTTTATCTAGTTAACTATTATAACTCTGCTCTGGAGGTCTAACCAACACTATATTCTCCTGTTCAGGATCCATGCTGCAGAAGATGATGAGACTCACTGTGTGCTTGTTGTTCCTGAGCGGTGTGTTCTGCCTGGCGACAGGACAGACATACCACAGCTACAGCCAGATGGAACCTCGTCTGAAGACCTTTGTTGATCTGGCTCTGAAAAAAGCTAATCAACAACTTGATTATGGACATCTGAACTTCTTTGCAATCGATGAAGTGAAACAGGTAACGCTGTTGCATGTATATCCTCCTATTATTGTATTCATCGTGTTTTGAATCTTTATTTTTGCATGGTGTATTTTTTTGTTTTTTTTAATGTAGCGTTACGTTATATGATACAGTAAGTGTGTTCTCTTGTGAAACACAGATCAGAGCTGTTCCAATCTGCTGGTATCTTAATGCTGTGGAATGACTCAGCTGTTATAGATCAGAGATTGAAAAAAAAAAAAGACTTCCAGTGGAGTAAAAATATAATAAATGTTTGTTGTGGAATGAACTTACAGTGTAGGGCAAATGTTTGCAGGCCAAGGACGCCTTAGCTGAGAGAGAGAAACGAAGTCCGGTCTCTGCTCTATATTTTCATTCTTATCTTCATATAATTGATCCTCCTCACTAATGCTTATTATTAGATGGCAAACATTTCAGTCTGCTCGCTCTGCTTCTCATTGGTGGGCTGTTGAGAAGTCTGCCTACCAGTGACATCATCAATGGGGATTCCATGCTAATAGAAACGACAGCCTTTCTCTTACTGGGAAGTTAACATGCTGACATAGAAGCCTTTGTTCTTGCATTAATTAAAATACGTTTGTTGTATATATAATATGTTTGAAATCTTGTTTGAAATGAGCAAACCTGCCTACCGATGATGTCACTGGTAGGCAGGTTTCTGAACTGTCCACAGCCCTCCAATGAGACACAGAGTGAGTAGACAGAAATGGTGTCACCTTATAATGAGCATTAGTGAGGACCAATTATATGAAGATAAGGTTGAAAGTGGAGTTAAGTGGTAGTTTAAGTATTGTGACAACTTGTTATTGAAATGAATTGAATTGAATTGAATTGCATTGCATTGCATTGCATTGCATTGCATTGCATTGAATTGAATTGAATTGAATTGAATTGAATTGAATTGAATTGAATTGAATTGAATTGAATTGAATTGGGTCATGTCTTGTTCTCTTGTAGCTCACACCCCGGGTGAGAATTGACGTGCGTTTAAAGAACACAGTCTGCAGTAAGGCTTCGGGTGCAAATGATCACACACATCGCCCTGCGTGTCAGTTCAAAAGGGTTGGTGAAATACATTACGTTCACTTTGAAACTGTGAAGCTGTGCTGGTTATAACAACAATTATAACAATAATAATAAGCATCCTATTGATGACATCACTGGAAGGACTTCCAGCTCCCATTTCTCCCAATTATTAATTAAAAAAAAATGTCTTAATTAAAAGAAAAATGTCTTCGCAAAATACACTTACATTTGTTTGTTTATTTTTTCTAATCATATATACACGATGTGCAGATTAAACCAGTAGAGTTTGAAGTTGTCTGTTTATCAGTCTGTGTTTCGTCTGTGTCTGTCTGTCTGTCTGTCTGTCTGTCTGTCTGTCTGTCTGTCTGTCTGTCTGTCTGTCTGTCTGTCAGCTCCAGGTTCGTTGCATGGTGTGTAGCCCGGATCCAAACACCAGCGATCCTTTCATCGACTGTGTTCGCCATGTAGACCAGCGCACGGTAAATATTTCTCTCTGTTTCTTACGTGTTCCAAAGCAATTCATCAGCTGTCAGGGCCTTTCTGCCATGCATCTCTATGGTAAAGACACCGCGTCATGATGCGACGCATTGTGAGCTTGTAGATCGGCTATTGTCAAATGGCTGAAATGTATATAGGGCTGAAGTGGTTAATATATAGTATTTGCCTCTGAGATGTAGTTGGAGTAGAAGTAAAAGTATTATACTCAAGTAAAGTACAAATACCTCACAATTGTACTTAAGTACAGTACTTAGTTACTTTCCAACCACTGGTATCACCCTCCCCCCTGGCTTCCCTCCCCCGAACACGGGCCAATTGTGTTCGTATAGATGCCTGACAAAGCCAGATGCACAACATGGATTCTAACCCACATCCACCGCGGTGCTGGGTAGGTACTTTCACCACTGCGCCACCCGAGTGCCTGTATATGAAATGCTTTTTGAGGGCATAACCCTTTAAGCCACATACTCCCATTTGGAGAAAAGGGACCCCCATAAGAGAAAATATCAGTTGGTAGAGTAGATTTAGTTCAGAACTGAATGTACTGTAGGTCATACATGGGCAACTGGCGGCCCGGGGGCCACATGCAGTTACAATTCCAAACATGCAAACATGACCCGCTTTAATTACTTCAGTCTATATTAGTAGCTTAATGACTAGTATTAAAATTATATTGTCTTTTTTATGTCTAATGTATTTGTATTTAAGTTCATGAAGTCATTAGTATAACTAAATGCATTTGAAATTAAATACAAATGTTACTTTTCAGGATTCCAATTTAAAAATAGCAAAAATAGCAGATCTACAAGCTGAAAACACGTTGCACTGTAGATCGGCTATTTTTGCTACTTTTGTGCGACATAGAATGGCGAAGTATGGCAAAAAAAATACGGGAGTCCGTCTGCCCTACAGTATATGCAATGTGGCCCTCTGGAGTGAGTGTGGAAATATAGTGGCCCTCTCTATCATCAAAGTTGCATCACCCCTGCTGTATAGGTGGAGATAGGTAAATGGTCTGAATAGTCATCAGTTATTCATTCTCTTTTTGGATTATGTTCTAGCTCATGACATAATAGTGAAATTAACCAGTTGAAACCTTGCGTTCCTATTTTGTGCATTTCATCTGCAAACCTGTTTTTTTTGTGCAATATAGCATACAAGCTCACAATGTGCCACGATGCCATGCAGAAATGGCAGCAAACTTGTAGATTTGTTATTTTGGCTATATATTTCTTTATAGTGCTCCAATAAATAGTACTTGTAGCTCATTTACTATTATTATATTTGCAACTTTGTATGTGTTGTTTTCTTTCAGCGTTTTGCTGTATGGGACCACCACTGCATCGCACCACCTCTACCGGGGCAAAGCTCGTTGAACAAAGAATTTGATGACTGACAGCATAACGGGAATGAGTTTAAACGTGATCACTGATCAGGGGCATGTGATAAAAACCAATGTCTCTGATTAATTAATTCATGATTAAGATGGATAGGCCATTGAAAAATGTAAAATATTTCATATGACTGAAATTAATACATTTGTTGAAGCTAATGATAAAGAAATATATTCTGATAGTACTCATTGATATAGACTCTATATCATACAGGGAGACTCCTATTACTGAACAAACACTCTATTACATCTATGTTTGTTCCTCTTTAGTAAACAGAACATGCATTTTCAGGTCGGGATACCTATTTCATCCAATCAGGAGAGAGAACTTGCACAGAATACAGCAATGATTACTATCACAATATAGAGCTATTTAACACTGTTACTGAACAAACACTCTATAGCAATGATTACTATCACAATATAGAGCTTTAACCTTTTAATAAAACAACGCAATAAAACAATGCATCAATCACACACCCCATGAAGCCTTGAATTCATGGATTTATTTTTCTTTTTTCGGCGGATCCCTAAGCCAATAAGACCGGGTCATCGGTCAGTAGAAGACTCTTGAGACTCTTTGAGTCTCCGCCGGTCATCAAATTATTAGCTTAGGAATGCAACAAAAACTGAAAAAAATCTTCATGAATTCAAGGCTTCATGGGGTGTGTAATTGATAGAAAATAAGTAATGTTTGGGGTGAACTACTCCTTTAAGTTTAGTATGTACTCGTAGTAACTTCTTGTGTAACAAGTGATGAGATCAATTTAAGGATGTGTGTGAGTTATTGGTGGAACAACAGTATGATGTTTTGCATGTTGCAACAGTAATACTGATCTGACCATTATATGTAGAGGAATTATTGACCACATCTTATCTTTGCTATAAAAAAGTAAAGTATCTATTGAAACAATAGCCCCTCTTATTATTTGTTGTTTGGGGCATGAGCCCCCAAAACCACTTGTTTATGTTAACCAGAGCTTTCTCAAAGTGTGTTTTTGTGCTTCACTGCTAAAACATTGTATTAATGTGTATTTATTGTATTAACATTTGATCATCCTTGACAACATGTAGCTCATTCCATATGGGTAGCTAATACAATCATAGTTAACTGTTAATAACGGCATAATACAGGATGTGTTAACCTTAAGGCATTGTTCACATTTTAGACCATGCAGGCAAATACAATAGTTAACATGTCTGTGCATAATAATGTCAATGTCATGTTGATTTAGGACCAGTATGTATGCTTCCGGGACATAATCATGTTTGGTATTGAAAATGTTAGAAAACACAATTACATTTTTGATACATTAATCAATCATTTTAGATAGAAGTACAATTGTTTAATTTTGCTTTAAGGAAGTACTGCAAAAGCAGTCAAGTCGATGTTATCATCTCATGACACTTAGCATATAGAGCAGGTCAAGACCAGCATACATCATTTACTCATCAATTCCCCAATTATAATAGCCGACAGCAAGGAAAAACTGTCCTTTACACAATGCATTATGGGACAACTTAGTATTTCTTGTACATTGGCAGCATATTCAGTTACTTGCTGCAGACACTTCTTGTGTAGACAAGTCTTCTTGTGTAGACAAGTGAGAAGTGGCAGACAAGTATGTCAGAATGGTGCAGGAGTGGGGGGGGGGGAGATCAAACGAGAACAAAAAAAACAAACAAGTTATCTACATATTTACACTAGTACCTGTGATAAGATATTAGGGGCGGCAGTGGTTCAGGGGTAGAGTGGCCGGGTAGAGTGAACTGGAAACCGCAAGGTTCCCAGGCCGATCCCGGGCTGGGGGGCTCCCCCAGTGTTAGTGTCGAAGTGTCCTTGAGCAAGACACTGAACCCCTAATTGCTCCCGATAAGCAGGTTGGTGCCTTGCATGGTTTCCTCCGCCATCGGTGTGTGAATGGGTGAATGTAATGCACAATCTATGTAAAGCGCTTTGGATCAAAGTGCTATATAAATGCACCATTTACCATATTAAAAAAAAGTGCGCAATGTATACTGTGCATGATATACTTATGGACGTTAGTTAAGGTGCTTAGGGGGGGGGGGAAACACAACAAAAAGACAAAAGCCAGTGCGTTATACATGGGTTTAAGGTGCAAAATGTCAGTCCGTGTCTCAATCTGCACAGAAACCATTCCTGCCTCCCTTACTTCCGTAGAAATTATTTCTTTGAATAAGCTGTTATGTCAATTACTTTGTTGGACGCAGTGTAACAAATGATCCCCCTTTAGCCCCAGTCTCATGCAGGCTTTTGCTTTTCTGTATGCATTCATTAACATGCTCTTGCAGAGTCACATCACATTTGCTCTGCAGGATAATCAGTTCAATGTAGTTTCCATGATCAATGGCAATGTTCTCCCAGGGGTAAGCAGCTTCAGATTTGGTGCCTCTATAACTATTACTTTCCAATTAGTTTAACCCAGGGGTCTTCAACAGGGGGTCCGGGACCCCTAGGGGGTCCACAGAGTTACTACAGGGGGTCCGCCAAATCTTGTGTGATATGATTTTTTTTTTCTAGCTTAACCACTAACATCAATTTTCTGAGGTGAACTTTAGCCAAAAATAGCTGATCTACAAGCTCACAAGATGTAGATCGGCTATTTTTGGCAAAGAGGTATAGGTGTAGAGGGGAAAAAAGAGCAGACCAAGTAAACAAAAATGTTTAATCTGAAACACAATTTTATACACAATAGAGGGGGTCCCTGCTTCATCTCTTTCCCCCCAAGTAGGCTTGCTATGTCTGCTTGGCTGGCCTTCATAAAATATGGCTCTGCACTATCTCTGTGGAATTGGACTCTTTCGTCTTTCATGCTCTTCTATTCTTTGATGCATATGGCTCCATGTTTTCATTAAGTCTAGTGTAAGGGTCTTCAACGTTTTCAATTCAAGGACCCCTTAGCTGAGAGAGAGATGAAGCAGGGACCCCCACACTACATATTGTATAAACTTGTTTAGCAGGTTAAAAATGTTCATATATTTCTTAGACAGTTTCGTAGACTTTGCCAGCACTATCATCTATGTGTTGGATTAATGTGTATTTTCAGACATTTAACCAGTCTGCTCTTGTTTTCCCTCTACACCGAACCACTTTGCCAAAAATAGCAGATCTACAAGCTCACAACGCCTCGCTTTTGGCAAATGTTCCACTCAGAATAGGGATGCTAGGGTTCAAGTGGTTAATGTAAAAATAAATGCTATCACACAAAGATTTGGTGGCCCCCCTGTAGTAACTCTGAGGACCCCTGTTGAAGACCTCTGGTCTAGTGGGAAGTAGGGATTTTCATGCACCCCCCGGAAATACACTTCTAATCAGTATTTTCTGATTGGAAAAAAATATGCTGAAAATTATGAGCTATGTTACCTTAACTGAACAACACTACACTTAACTGAACAAATAAGATGTCCCAGACCTATGTTTTGAGGGTCAAGGATCACAATGAAACTATTCTTAAAGTGATCACATGTACCTGTGGCATGCTGGTATGCAAATCAGTGCTGCCATTACAAAATAATTACATTCAATTATTATTATTTTAGCATTTAAAATAAATGCTTACCAATAACTTTCTCCACAAATGTGTTCATAAAGGTATCTACTTAACACCTGTCAATTAGTTCCAATCCAACTCCTCTGAGAGACTTTGTGGGAGCCAATCAAAGTTGGGGTACCCAGAGGGCCTGTCTCACACTGAATATTAACCACTTAAACCCTCTAGTCTCAGCAAAACGGACCTGAGTTGCAACTTCCATCTACACCAAATCTCTTTGCCAAAAATAGCCTACAAGTTCTACAAGACTACAAGCTCTACAAGCTCACAACGCGCCACGTTTGCGACGCGTTGTGAGCTTGTCGATCAGCTATTTAATGTTCCCCCCAGAATAGGGATGCTGGGGGAGAATTGGTTAATAACAGTGAATGCGGATGTTGTGGTTGACATGTTTCATTGTGTACTAGGGTCGGTCGGTTGTCTAGAAGTCAGGCTCTACAGATCTAATGATTTGGGACAGGATATATAAATCAGAGATTCACTTCATTTACAGTTTTGGGAATGTGGCTGAGTTTGTATCCGCTTCAGTTTCTGTGAAATGCAGAAAATAATTGTATAGATTTTTGTCTCCGCCAGGCCGAAAGGCATGGCGAGAGTATGTTTTACCCCCTGTCCGTCCGTCCGTGTGTCCGTGTGTCCGTGTGTCTGTGTGTCCAGAGAATAATGAGGAGGGAGACCACCGTATAATGCAAAAACAAATACTTATATTTGACATTATATACACACAAACACAAAAATGGCTTAAATGGCTTAAAAAATATATAGTAATTTAAGCCATGTTTTGGTTCATGTGCCTAAGTACACATAAAAATATACGTAGCCTATGTGAAGGCATTACAACTCTTTTTATTGTACAGTGGTCTCCCTCCTCATCTGTTTTACATTGGATATTTTCCATTTTGGGAACCCTAGGACTCTAGATGAGATATTATTATTGAGTTAAATTAGTTAAATTCCAAAATGGCCGCCGTGTGAATATGGTCTATTGAAGGAGGCATGAGCTCGGCCCTGGGCTCCTAGGCTGGTAGGGGGAGTGTAGTGCCCAGGATCACTTAGACAATTGGCACCGGGTGAAAAAAAGGGTTACAAAAATCGAGGGATAAAAATGATTAAAAAAAATAAAATAAAAAATTAACTTATTTTTATCCCTATTATAGCTCCACCAGGAGGCAGATTTTTGAAACAATTTTCTTTTTTATATTACTCCTACAGATTTTGTCCAAACATCATGCAAATCGGTACACATTATCTCTATGGTGAAGTGATCAAGATGGTTTTGTCTGATTTTTCATATTCCTTTCTGATTGGCGAATTCTGAACATTGCTGGCCCACAATAACCTACCTGACCTGGTGGAGACCTGTGCTCCGAGGAGCACTTTTTCTAGTTTGCCTGTTGTTTTTGGTAGAAAGAAGAAACTGTCTTTGTCACCCCATGTGTCCCTAGAGAAACAGGTTGTTTGTGAGCATAGAACATTACCAGTTAGTCTCTAGACACTCAACTAGAGAATTATGTAATTCCTCAGATTTCGTTGCAAAAACAGCTTGGAAACAGTAGAAAGTAAATTGAAAACAAAAAGAAACAATCAAGGCATAACCAATCCCACAGTTTTAGGGCGGTTGTTTTGTAATGGCGTGGTGAAATTGGTTTCTAGAATAGTGGGGTTGCAACTACCTTGCATTCAGAAGTGTCCAGATGTAGGCGGACATCTCTGCTTGTCTGGCAGCAACACCCTGTACCCAGGTGGGTACAAATTAAACGTGCACTGGACAAGCAAAGGCAGGTGTGTCATCTGGCCCAGGGGTGATGACATGGTGTCTCAACAGGTGCAGTGTTGGAAAATAATTAATCTCCAGGTCTAATGAGGGGAATGAGTCACCACTTTTCAAAGCATGCTTAAATGAATTAACAACAACAATGTTGTTGTAGATTAAAACAAATGTAATAGCCTGCTCTGAAATCTCCCTACCTCACTATGTAACTGTTTTTAAATTACACATTTTTCTGTCGGGTTTTATTTTGTTGTTGCTATGTCTATATATATTTGCTTTAATTGTTGATTTCTTTGTGTGTGTACTCTCGGCAGTATTGCAAATGAGGGCAAACCTCAATGCTCTTTTCAAGAATAAATAATGGTTTCAATCAATCAATCAATGGGAGTGCCATATAGCAGACCGGCGGTGGGCCGCAATACATGAAATGGTTGTTAATAAAAAATGCCACAACAGTTTTATTCACATTAAAAGTCACTTTAGAATAACTATCCGTTATAAGTAGTTAATAGATCCTTCATACACTGTTAGTTAATGAGTCATTAATGTCTTGTTAAAAAATTGTTAACAGTTAGTTAAAGAGGTGGTGCCATGTTTTTGCACCTTTTCTCTTTTTCATGTGTCTATGAGGTTGATAGAACTTCATTAAGCCCCCCGGTGGTGGTTTTATGGTGTTTAATGTCTTCTCTGACTATTTGGAGTTTCTTCCTGGAGGCTGAAACCTTGAGGGTCAAACGTGCCAATAGAGAAACAGCGCTTTAGTGACATAGTAAAAACATACCCTCCCCCTCATTATCATTACACAACAGGTGTGGGCATGAGGAGGAGGAGGGACTAGGACAGGTGGGTGGTGCTAATGTGGTGGAGGAGGTGCTAAGGTGAGAACCAGGTATACTTAATGAACTGGAGGCGTGTCCACATAAAAACATAATTTTAACAATTTCTGTACACTTTTTTGAAAAAAATCTTCCTCCTAGTATAACCATAATACCTGATCATTATGTTTTAGGAGGGGGGGGGGGGGGAATCACGGCACCCCGTCTTTAAGGATGTATAACTATGCCTTATAGATAGCTAGTATATCGCTCACAAACAGTTAACTGACTTGTTAACTGCATGCTAATTATATAATGAATTATGAATAAGCTATAAGTAAATCACTTACTAATGGCTAGTTAAGTATTTGTTCATAGTTAAAATAGTTAATAGTTGTCTCCGTCCGTGTGTGTGTGTCATTCTGTCTGTGGACAGAAAATCTCCAGCCTAATGGTGGCGCTGTATCAGGCCGATTCGTGTTTTTACCTATAACTGCACCGATCTGTGTAAATCTTTGTATCTGCACTCCCTAGAGGCATTTTTAACATCTGCCTTTTATAGCGCCACCAGGAGGCCGACTTATGTAAAACATTGTTTTTACATTACTCCTTCAGATTTTATCAACATTTCACGCAAATCAGTACACATGATCTCCATAGTCATGTGATCAAAACGGATCTGTTTGTTTTTCATATTCCATCCTGATTCGCTAAGATTGACATCCAAATTTTCATGAGTGGCTTGTTTTGAACAAAATGCTGCAAATCATGAACACAGCGTCCGATTGCGGTGAACCTTTGCACGCACGTTCACATTACGTTGAGATCAAGTCACTCCTGAGATCACTTGTGTTTCATTTTAAGAGGATTGATCCCCCCAAAATCATGTTTTTGCATCAAATGGTGCTTTTGTGGCGCCCCCTATGGATCAAAGTGGAAATGCTATTGGGGATTTGTTGAGTAAACCACCCTTGACATGTGTTTCAAATTTGGAATAGCCTTTAGAATAGCCTTCTACAGGTATATATATGCAACAATGTTAATTTGCTGCTCTGAGGGCAGTTTCTCAATGCTGCTCTCAGGGCAGCTTAAATGATATACATACAACAACATCAATTTTCTGCTCTGAGGGCAGTTTCTCAATGCTGGTCTCAGGGCAGCGTATAGCCTTTTACGAGTATATATATGCAACAATGTTAATTTGCTGCTCTCAGGGCAATTTCTCAATGCTGGTCTCAGGGCAGCTTACAGCCTTCTATAGGTAATTAAATGCAACAATGTTAATTTGCTGCTCTCAGGGCACTTTCTCAATTCTGTTCTCAGGGCAATTTCTCAATGCTGGTTTTAGGGCAGTTTTAGCCTTCCACAGGTATGTATATGCAACAATGTTAATTTGCTGCTCTCAAAGCAGTTTCTCAATGCTGGTCTCAGGGCAGCTTATAGCCTTCTACAGGTATATATATGCAACAATGTGAATATGCTGCTCTCAGGGCACTTTCTCAATGCTGCTCTCAGGGCATTTTAAATGATACACATACAACATCATTAATTATCTGTTCTGAGGGCAGTTTCTCAATGCTGCTCTCAGGGTAGCTTCAAACGGTTACATATTGCGCATCTGTGGCGCCCCCTATGGATCAAAGTGGAAATGCTTTTGGGGATTTGTTGAGTAACCCACTCTTGACACATTTGGGATTGACTAGATGTTTTGGAGTTTTATCATTATCTTTCCCCATTAAAGTGGAAGGGGACATTTAATGCACTAATAAATCAACATCAATTAAACTATGTAACCAATCTCTTACCAAAGTACAAGCAATCGATTCCCGGTGAAGCCGGTCAATTTGACATATGGCACGAGTGTGGGAAAAATAAACTGTGGGACAAATTACGCGGCAAAATAAAGTTTATCTAGAAAGAATAATAAAGTCGGAAGAGTACTATAGTCTGGCAACCACACTAATAAGGTCGGTTAGACACTTTAAACTACACACTGGAAGTTATTGTTGCTATACTTTTACAAACTACTCCTACGTTTCGGATCATGTTGCTCCGGGGTAATAGTATGGTGCCCCGATGTGGACAAAGGCGCAAGGACTTAGTCATCACTGTTTCCGCTTTAATTTTGTTGATTGATTGATTGAATGATTTTCTAAAATTCATAATTACATTCCATGACCTACAGAGGGTGAGTTACTAATGTGAGAGAGTGTCATTTACACATTATTTTGATAGTCTCTGTCGGGTGGAAACCTTACAGGTCTTTTCACTATTCAAATTCAAAATCTAAAAGCTCGAGAGCTTGCTGATCTGCTACTTTTGATGCTTTTGTGTGACGCTGTAGTATGATCAATTGGGTCATGGGTTCCCAAACTTTTCAGCCCGCGACCACAAAATGATGCGGAAATTGACTCGCGACCCCACCTAAACCTGGAGGTCATTTATGCACATACACTTGCACGTTCGGTGTGCATTTGTAATGTATTAAAATGGTAAAATGTACTATTTGTAATCATTTTTAGATTGTATTTCATCCATTCTGTTGAATTAAAAAATTGGGGGGAAAAATAAAAAATGGAATGATGCGACCCCACCGTAAGTCTCCCCAACTTTGGGAACCCCTGAATTGGGTCATTGATTTACGGAAAAACACAAACATTTAAAACATGGAGATAAGAGGTTATAGCCCAAAAGCGACGACATGAAAGCATTGCCCAGCCTCTACTTCTGCCTGGGCTCGGAGATGGGTTTTGTGAAAGATTACGTAATGGCATAAGTTGGCACAGGGGGATGGCACAGCACTGCGTATAAAACGTTGTAACTGAACAAACAATTTGGGAGAGGGGGTCAGACAGAGGAGGAAAGTCATGAGGGCTTCTCTAGACATATTATGCTTGCTTTCATACCTGTGCTTGACCTTGATATTGTTCACTTCTTTCTCTGCTTTGTCTTCCTCACCTTCCTCTTCTTGTGAGTTACAGGCACAGTTGTATAATCTCAACAGAATATACAAAGATGGGGACTTTATTCTGGGTGGCTTGTTTGATATCTACCTCGCCATTGTCTTCCCTGAGCTGTCTTTCACCTCCAAGCCACACGACCCCACTTGCTACGGGTGAGTATCTCAAATTCAGTCGCAAGCAAGGCAACAAGGGGAACTTCTTTTTATGTACATTAAAATGATTAGATGACGTTGTATATTTCTGCAAAGATACATATAGAAGGTTACAATAGCTTTGTGTGTGTTAGTTTTAACATTGAAGGGTTCAGATGGGCCCAGACCATGGCTTTTGCAATCACGGAGATCAACAGAAACACCAGCCTGCTACCCAATGTCACTCTGGGGTATAGTCTCCATAGTAACTGCTTCACTCGTGGAGTTGCCTTCCGTTCAGCATTGTCGTTTATCAGTGGGAGAGAGGAGCGGATCAATTTAAATGAGAGCTGTGTTGGCTCGGCTACCATGCTCGGTTATCTGAGTGATCACTCATCACATTCTGTTGCCATCGGTGGTTTATTTGGTTTGTACAGAGTGCCCCTGGTAAGTTTCTTACTTGAACCCACATTTACCATGGTTACATGTCGCCTTTCCGACATGTCGCCTTTCCAACGTTAACTAACCCTAACCGCACGCGGAAGCCACTAGTCGGAGTAGTGAGATGTCGGAATGCAGACATTACCCCATTTACCATCACCAATTCGGGCAGAAACCAGCTCAATTGTTCTATTTGTTTTTAATACATCAGTGCTATTGAACACCCTTACAAATATTGTAACCCAATATATACATTTACTCAAAAACCTCCTAACTCCACTTGAACTGTATTTGGGTAAAGTGATGATAATATAAGCACACATTCAAGTATCTGACAATGTATAAAGTCACCATACCAACTTTGATGAGGCAGTGTTGAGGCAGTGTTGTGTTGTTCTAAAAACATGTGGGTTTTTTTTTCATTTCCTGAAAGGTTTATATTTTGGACAAAGCTGGTTTCTGCCCGACAGAAGACATATGCTTAATTTAGGTTATTTGGTTATTTACAAATATATGATGTACAATGTACATACAGCATTTTGAAAGCCTGAAAGACTAGAGGACATGTTTACTTGCAGGCAGAGCGTGTGAGCAGAGCAGGCAAGTGACTGGGGAGTGAAGCGGGTTTTCCCTAAGGTTAGAGTGCAATGCATCTGTGTTAGAGGTGTGTTGATTCACCCTGGACCTGAGAGAAGGACTCCCACGGCCCTGAGTGAGGCTGCTCTCGTGGTCACATATCATCAGTGGTGTAAAGTAACTAAGTACATTTTAGTACTTTCACTTTTGGTACTTTAAGCACATTTTGATACCAACACTTTTGTACTTTTACAGACTTTTTTTTTTACAGACTTTTACTTGTAACAGAGTACTTCTACATTGCGGTATTGATACTTTTACTTAAGTAAAACATTTGAGTACTTTTTCCACCACTGCATATCATCTCTTTGTTATGTAATTGGTTTGGGGAGAACGTTATTTGTTGTGATATATACAGAATACTGTATGTGTTACGGCATTGTAACAATAAACCTTATGTATCAAGCACTGTGCTCCATACATAATAAGATTACAGCAACGTTTCCGAACAACAGCTAACAATGCTAACAACACTGGAGAGCTCAAGACCCTGACGTTAGATAGGAGAGCGTGGAGGGCAACGATTCAGGAATCCCGAGTTGGTGGTGAGAGGGAGAGAGAAAGAGAGAGAGAGCAAAAGCACTTTGGTAACACAATTATGTAACCTTAGCTCTTAGCATCCAAGGTGCATAGTCTTGTGGTGCATAGGTGCATAGTCAATGGGGACTTCTATTTGCTCCACTCGCATGGTTTGCTTGCAGGACAGTTTGTAAAAAAAAATGTGTAGTATATTACAGAACATAATGTATTTTTCCTTTAACAGGTAAGCTACTATGCCTTTTGCACCTGTCTGAGTGACCGGAATAAGTTCCCTTCCTTCTTTAGAACAGCGCCAAATAACGCCATCCAGGTGAATTTCTAACACACATAGATGTGATTGTTGGTATTAAATAGTTCATGTTCCACACACTGAACAACAATACCACGTCTCATTTGCTTGACTATTACTGCCCGAGCTGAATGTCTCTGTTGACAGTATTAATAGAGAATTCTTAGACCTTTTCATTGTGGAATCTGGGAAATTCACTGATTTACCACTATGTGAATAATCTAACCTATAAGCACTTATATCCCTACATTCTCTAATTCAATCAGGTGGAAGCTATGCTCCAGATTATGAGACGGTTTGGGTGGACCTGGGTAGGACTGCTGACTAGAGACGACGCCTACGGCCACGATGCTGCTCGAATCTTCCAGTCTGAGCTGGCCCAGTCTGGTTTGGGTTGTTTGGCTTATTTGGAGATTATGCCCTGGGACAATGACCCAGCAGAACTCCAGAGGATTGTCTCTGTGATGAAGAAATCCACAGCTCGTGTGGTCGTTTGTATTATATATGGGATCCGTATGGTTAAACTCATGGAGGAGGTTGTAATGTTAATTTAGCGATTCATAATTAAAAGGAGTTTATATTGAAGTGAAGACATCATTTCATATATAAAACTATGTTTTTATTTTAATTGCAATAATTTGTATTCATTCAAATACTAATGGGAACTTACATTGACGATACAATTTATCGAAGAAAAATACAACCATGGAGACTTTCACACATAGTGACTTCCATAACAATTGGTAACATAATGTATAAGAGAAGTAACAAGCATCATCACATAAGCATTAAATGAAACATCGATGAAAGGTGGTGAAGATTTCAGTGTAATATGTGTGGGCTGTGAAAACCGTACACAGCATTCCTCAGTGGCCAGGTTAAAATTAGCCTTGGGCAGCGTGCGTGTTCGGGGCTCCTTGCATGTCATCTGAGACAGGGTTAGACGCTTGGTAGAGAGATGTGTTCAAAATGTGTCTCCAGAAGTATTCAGATGGAAATGCGAATATTAATGAATTGTGCTTTACATTTAGCCTTTGATCTCAGCACTTCTCTGCACAATAAGCTAACACATAATCACACCATCCACACGTCATATTGCTATAATTAAATTATATATCATTTTATTATATTGCATCTGTCTTGATACTTTATAGATTGTGTTATTACTATTATTACCCTCATCATTATTATTATTATTATTATTATTATTATTAGTAGTAGTAGTAGTAGTAGTAGTAGTAGTAGTAGTAGTAGTAGTAGTAGTAGTAGTAGTAGTAGTAGTAGTAGTAGTATTTTTAGTATCAATATTGTTGTTCAACACAATCAACAGGTGGTAAAGCAGAATGTGACAGGTCTACAGTGGATAGCCGATGTGGGCTGGGCAAATGACCCTAATTTCCAGACTCCTCACTTCATGCCGTATCTTAGAGGTACGCTGGGTTTCGCCATCCATCATGGCGAGATACCGGGTCTTAAGGACTTCTTGTTACAAATACATCCTGAAAATGGCCATGACAACGGCAAAGAGAATACCATAGTGAGTATTTTCTTTCATTTCAAGCTTGAAATGCGCTTGAAGTTAGCGTTTCTCAAGCATTAGGCTTACTTGGCTGGTTCGTTCAAGTGTCTGCTCTTTAGTAGTTTACTGCCAGTGGCCTTGTGGATGCGGACCCACATTCCATGTGGCATCATCTGAAACAGTACGGGGTTGGGGTGACTGCGGTCTTTGGTGATTCTGTGAGCTTTGCTGACACAGCGTTCATCGCATAAGTCTTGTATGGTGGGAAGATCACGTCCGCTGATATGTTCAGCTGTCCGCACAACAAATGTAGTATTTAAGATGCAAATTCATTCTGATGTCTGTTTTTAAATATTAATGTATTTATTTTTTGTATTTATGTTTCTGTTTAAGCCCCCTTTTTATTTCTTCAGGTGACACAGTTTTGGGAGAACACATTTCAATGCAGATTTCCACCCCTCCAGTCAGAGTGGGTGGACGCTGGTGGAAGAGTGTGTACTGGACAAGAGGACCTAGGAACAGCAGAAACTACCCTTCTGGATATGTCTGATCTTAGACTAGAGTATAGTGTGTACAAGGCTGTGTATGCTCTGGCCCATGCCCTGCATGAAATGTTGCAGTGTGTGCCAGGAAGAGGACCTTTCATTGGGCACAGCTGCGCCAGTTTGCAGACAATACAGCCATGGCAGGTACAATATTAACACACACTTTGCCAATGTTTCTAGTTTTATTTCATTTGGAATGATAATACATTATGTAAATATGACATTGGTTTAAACTTGTCATGTATAGATGCACCGATATATCGGCCATATAGGGCATAGCAGTGGCGGCCATTTTCTGGTTCCACTTCAAAATAGTCAATGCATTTTTCCCATTGACAAAATATTTATATCAATTCATTTAAGCCTAGAATCAAGCCATCCAGGGTCATGGTGAATAATGACCATTAAACATTTTTTTCTGTGAATTTATTTTATTTTATTTTTAATTATACAATATACTATATTTAATAAATACCCTTTGTTTTGACGTTTTCAAAAACGTTTTTTCACAGAATCAAACGTTTTAGGGTCATGATTCACCAGGACCCTGGATGGCTTGATTCTAGGCTTAAAATAATTGATATAAATATTTTTGGAAAAGTCAATGGGAAAAATGCATTGACTATTTTGAAGTGGAACCAGAAAATGGCCGCCACTGTTATGCCCTATATCGTATCAGGTGATATTTGCCTCATTGACTGCCATCGGCATATCAGCAAGTAAATTGACATTCACCGATGACGGTGGCCGATATTTATGTGTTCTTGTGACACAGCTTTGTGCTGCTATGTTTGGTATAAGGCTTCATATTCGGAACAGATTTATTTGTTTCCCTGGCACAAAAGGGGGAAGGGGAATACATAAAAACTAAATACAACAACAACAAAAAAGTGTTATTTCGGTTGATTATTTCTCCCCTTCAATAATGCCAATTGGTATTGCATTTTATATTGTTGGACATCCTGAGTAGTCACCTTTACAATGAGGTACTTGTAAGGATTGTGCATTCGTGGAATGAGCAATACCCGTGTGGGTGAGTAAGCCTTGCCGAGCCATGTTGCCCATAGACCCTCTCCTGTTTCTGTAGCGTGAGTCAGCATAGAGCAGGGGTCTTCAACCGGGGGTCCGGGACCCCTAGGGGGTCCTCAGAGTTACTACAGGGGGTCCGCCAAATCTTTGTGTGATATGATTTTTTTTTTTTACATTAACCACTTGAACCCTAACGTCCATTTTCTGAGGAGAACTTGAGCCAAAAATAGCCGATCTACAAGCCCACAACGCCTCGCAGCGCGAGGCGCTGTGGGCTATTTTTTGGCAAAGACGTTATACAGTAGGTGTAGAGGGGAAAACCGAGCAGACCAAGTGAACAAAAAAAAGTTTAATCTGAAACTCAATTTCATACAATATAGAGAGGGTCCCTGTTCCATCTCTCTCTCAGCTAGGGGGTCCTTGGCCTGAAAACATTGAAGACCCCTGGCATAGAGTGTCCATCCTGAGATTAGGAGGTCGCTTTTGATTCCCCGGCCGGATCACAACAAAAAAAAAAAGTATAAAAATGGGACCGTTATGCCTCCCTGCTTGGCACTCAGCTTCAACGGTTGGATTGGGAGATGTCCCTGCGACATACTAACGTCATGTCCAATGGGTGTACTTGTACACTGCAGTCCCATGTTCATAGTCTTTGTTAGGGTGCTTGTGGAGAAACCCCATGGTTTCCCAATTGGTACAAGCCTATCCCAGTGCTTTCTCTGTGGTCAACAGGGATGTTAACCATGCTAAAATGTCTAAATCTCTGACAAACTTTATCCAATGTATGTCATGATGACATATAATACTGTCAGGCATAACTGGAACTCTCAATCAAAAACAACTCAATGAGACACAATTCTGAGTTATAAAATATTGTGACTATATTATTGTTATTAAATCCACAGCACTGTTATTATTAAATCACAGTCTGTCTCAACAGAACAAAGGATGACATGACTTTTGATATGACATAATTACTACTTGCCTATATTGCCTCAACAGAGGGAAGGAAATTTAAATATGTGTCATTTGATATCCCTAATATCAAATGACACTTTCAGTTCGGTATAATTACAAAATTCCTGATTAAGATCTGGTGATCGAAACACTGAGAGTGCAATAAAACAAAGTGCGCTGCGCTGACTTTATTGTTACAACTACGGACCCACGCAGCATCTCTTATCTCTTAAATGTGTACAGTTTATGTTTATGTTATAACTACTCTGAAAGAGTGTAGACAGTTCCTGTAAGTGTCACTTTTGTGTAATTTGTATACAGTATTATATGTTCTTCATACATTTTGCTCATCACCATTTCTAGCTGGTGTATTACCTGGAAAAGATCAACTTCACCACATCATTTGGTGAGCAAGTATCATTTGATGAGAATGGTGATCCTGGTGAACCAATCTGTGATATCATAAACTGGGTGTGGCTCCGTGATGGAAGCACAAAGGTTCACAATGTAGGGGTGTTCAAGAAGTCCCCCTCCAGAGGTGAAGAACTCATCCTTGATGAAGACAAAATCTTCTGGAGATTTGAATCCACAAAGGTCACTTTGGCTGGCTAAAATACCTAATGTTGAGCTCATGATGTGAATGAAATTAAGTTTAGACTGAAATTGATCATTGTTACTTTCCTCTGTAGCCGCTTCGGTCGGTGTGCAGTGAGAGCTGTTCCCCTGGAACCCGTGTGGCCAGAAGGAAAGGGGAACCTGTTTGCTGCTTTGACTGCATTGCTTGCTCTGAGGGAGAGATCAGCAATGAGACTGGTAGGTTTACAGTATGTATGTACAGTAGGTTATATTGGGGCTGATACTGTACTTGTCTGTCTATTTAACCATGCCCTATTAACCATGCCCTCTTTGTTAGACTCTGCAGAATGCATCAGTTGTCCAGAGGACTTCTGGTCCAGTCCCCAGCGTGACCACTGTATCCCAAAGAGTGTGGAGTTCCTCTCCTTCCATGAGGCCCTGGGTATCTCCTTGACAACCATCTCAGTTCTAGGCACACTTACCTGTGCCATTGTCTTTGGAATCTTCATCTATCATCGAGACACGCCCATGGTACGCGCCAACAACTCAGAGCTCAGCTTCCAAACTTTGCTGTCACTCAAACTATGTTTCATGTGCTCACTTCTGTTCATTGGCCGTCCCAGACTCTGGACTTGCCAGCTGAGGCATGCAGTATTTGGGATCAGCTTTGTGCTGTGTGTCTCGTGTATCCTGGTAAAGACTATGGTGGTGTTGGCTGTGTTCAAGGCCTCCGAGCCTGGGGGTGCAGACATTATGAAGTGGTTCAGCGCTAAGCAGCAGAGAGGAACAGTTCTGGCTCTTACTTCCATCCAGGCAATAATCTGCACAGCCTGGCTTGTGTCTGCCTCACCAACTCCTCATAAAAACACACAATACCTCAGTGATAAGATAGTCTATGAGTGTGATGTGGGATCAACGGTTGGTTTTGCAGTGTTACTAGGTTATATTGGTTTACTAGCACTCCTCAGCTTCGTCCTAGCATTCTTGGCAAGGAATCTTCCAGGCAACTTCAATGAAGCCAAGTTAATCACTTTCAGCATGTTGATCTTCTGTGCCGTGTGGATAGCCTTCATCCCTGCATATATCAGCTCTCCAGGAAAATATGCAGATGTAGTGGAGGTGTTTGCTATTTTAGCGTCTAGTTTTGGCCTTTTGCTGGCGCTGTTTGGACCAAAGTGTTATATAATGCTTTTGAAACCTGAGAAAAACACTAAGAAGTCCATTATGGGTCGGATGTAATCTGAGACTGGCGTCTTAGACAGTGTGTAGAGGCTGACATCATCTGAGATGACGGCATGAACGGAATACAACATATAAGGATATAGATATTATGTACGCACCATATAGGGACAAGAGAAGACGGAGTGACATCAGCAGTAATTTGTGGCATCTCTCGAGGAGAGAATATAAGACCCGTTTCATCAGGTTCGGGAGTTCAGTTCGAGCATGGAACTCAGCTGACATCGTATATGGGTCCTAAGAACACTACAAGCAGACCTTGGGTAGAGCGAACAGAGCAGTGTCGAGTGTGACGTCTCGAGACCTTATTTCAACATATGTGAAACAAATTAGTGAGATACTTTTGTGGCCTACTGCATACATGTATCAGTGTGGCGTATAACCTTTATTGTTAATGCAGTTTTGTGTAAGATTTCAAATATGGGGGCACGCGTGTCGCGGATGTTTAGGAGTTTTAATCTAGAAAACCGGGTACACCGTGAAATATCCAAGCAAAAGCCAGAACCAGCACCACGACACCAGGTAAACGTTCCACCTGAGGCTGAGATCAATCCTGAAGTTCTGGAGGTAACTGATGCAATCCACCAAAAGAACGCCCCTCTTCTGTCGCTCCTGAAGTCTGTGTACGTGGAGTCGAACGATCCAGAAACAGGCTCACCAAAGCAAGTGGAGCAGAAAGAAGAGGAGCGCAGACCACTGAAGTACAGCTTACCCGTGGACCCTTACGGCCTTGTTGACTTTACAGACGTTCCTAAAGGCAAACTGTCCATCGTGGAGGCTCTCAGAGCCCTTGCAAGTCACAAGAGGGAGCCACAATCATGGACCCCTGAGAAGATCGCACAGGAGTATTCCCTTAACTTGAAAGACACAAAAGCCATTCTGAAGTTCTTTATCCCCTTTGAAGTCAAAATCATCCCACCAAAGACTGAAAATGTGAAGCAGTTAAAGGGTACTTAAGCCTTTATACTTTGTCGTACCGGTGGTGTCTCGCGCCGAAAATAGCCGATGGTCTGCATTATAAGTTAACCATTATTCACTATTCACTAAGTTGTGGGTGGGGTCTGGTCCGAGTCTAACCTGGCACACCTGAGGTAGGCCCAGTTAGAAGCCTCAGGCCTACCTTTGTCAGTGAAGGGTGGAGAGGTTGCACTATATAACTCCATGGCAAATGTGTCCACCTTGATGCATTATAGAATTCAATCATCATCATCATCATCATCATCATCATCATCATCATCATTTACATCTGTTTGTGCCCGGAGTTAATAAAGACAACTAATGTGAACATAAAATATGGTCCTCATCATGCTTTGGCGGCCATACTGGTGTAGGAGTTGTGTGTATCTAGCCAGTGAACTCTCCACCCAACCCACAGGACTTTGCAATGACACTCAAGTTGCAAGTCGTACATCCTCAGGTAAGACATTTCAAAGCTTAGGTCCCTGGGCCACATCAGCCCCGATCACCAATGGTGACTAGATGAGTCTTGTGAACAACCAAAGAGAGCCCCACCTGAGGATCTACGCCTACGGCTACGGACAGGCTCATATATACGGTGCCAGCATGTCTAAAATCGAGGTAGGAGCCTGGCCTTGTAGAGCTTTAAAAGTCATCAATAAGACCTTGAAGTCAATCCTGAAACTAACTGGCAGCCAATGAAGATAGGCCAGAATGGGCGTTATGTGATTGTGTTTCCTGGTGCAGTTTTATTAATTAATTCATTGATACAGGCACCTACATATTGTGGGCACCTCAATGTTAAATTGGCCATTTGTTTTCCTCCAAAATGTATAAATAATGTAATAAAACATAAATATGTGAGGTATCATGAGGTAAAAAATGTAAAGTATACATTATTTGTACTTGCAACGCACATCATTATCAGACTTACATTTATCCTTGAACATCTTGTTTACACCCCAAAATGACTGGCTATCCACAGTCATTTGTAGCAAATGTAGAAATATAAAGCCTTGAATGTAATAAAACATGATTCTATGCATTTGGTACCTATATATATATATATATATATATATATATATATATATATATATATTACAAAAATGTAAATAGAATATAAATCAAATACAAAATGGTGCCTAGAGTTCTCAGGTGGCCACTTTTCTGGAATTATTCTTCATTAAAAGGTTATTAAGCTCAAAATGTGTAGAGTTAGAAATATTGTGTTATATCAAACATTTCCACGTCACTCTAGCGTCAATAGCAATAGTCAGACGTTGCCTCGGTTTTCGTTTATCCGCGGTCTGTGTCACCCTCAAGTGGACAAGGTGAATATTGCAGGTAATACCATCGCATAGTGTTATTTATCAACAATATTCGTCCACCAATTATTGGACTGAAATCATTGGCAATTATTTTGTACCAACAACATGCCAGTCTAACCAAGATTCAAACCTGAAGTCAACAGCTGTGCGATGTCAAGTAGTGGTGATAATTATCCTTCATCAGCAGTGGTGGAAAAAGTACTCAGATATTTTAAGTAGGGAGAGTGGGGTAATGCGAGACATTTTTTACATTTTCTCCCCTCTAGGTGAGCTAAATGATATATCAGTAAAATGTTCACATTTCCCAAACATTTGGGATGTTTCCTAACAATGGAAATTATCAGAATGTATTCAAGACGAGGGCAGTGAAAATATGATTGTTTAAAAAAAAGTTTTTTGGTGTCTCACTTTACCCCAGGTCTGGGGTAAACCGAGACAAACCAGAAAAATCAATGGGGTAAACTGATCCACTTACTTTTTTCAGTTTAAAACTACCATAAAAACACATGTTCTAACAGTTAGAATACCGACAGCTAGCTTGACAACCACACATTCCAGAACTAATGTCAGACTAGTAACAGAATCATGGCAATTGGTCATTAAGCACATTTTGCTCTACACAATTGGAACCGAGACAAACCAGTTTTAACCAATCAAACCAATATTAGATTATCAAACCAATTGGATTATCAAACCAATATTAGATTAAACTATGTTTAAGTACTAAACTTAACTTTGAGACAGTTTCCCACTGTACCCCAAGCCATTTGTCTCACTTTACCCCACAGCCACATTTTGGTGAAAAGGACCACTTTTAGCAATTCTGGCTAATCTTCAATTAGCATTAATCACATGGATGTATAGGTTTGTAGTTCATCAACATGCATGACATACGTTTTTCTACCTGAATCAATTTTCTTTGACACAACAGCTGATTATGTTGACAGCCCAAAAAAATACTTTTACATGCAAAAAACATATTTTAGTGAAAAAAACATGCTTACTACAGCACAATGAGGTCCTCTCCTCCATGGTAAGTGGGAAATGGGAGGGGCTTCAAAATCTAATGGTCATATGACCACACAGGTGTTGTGGTCAGGTGATAAGGGGGGTGTCTCACTTTACCCTGTGTCTCACATTACCTCACTCTCCCTAACAGTAGCATTGATTGATTGATTGAATACTTTATTTAGAAAAACATGGTAAAATACATGGAAGTACAATTCACAATAAAGGTCCTCTAAGATGGGACCCAAGTGGATCCCGCTGACATGCCGACATATGGTTTAGCCCACCTGAACCCATATGGGACCCACGTGGGCGTGGGCGTGCTGGCTGGGTTAATGTGTATTTGTCCGCAGACCCCCACCTGAAAACATTTTGTGCCAGGGCAGGGACCCCCGTGCCAGATGTGTGTTGTTAAAATGTTTCAAAGCTATGTCAAATGTTTTAATTATTTTTGAAAATGGTAGATCTACAAGCTCACAACGCGTCACATTGCGATGCATTGTGAGCTGTAGATCGGCTATTTTCAAATAGCCAATGTATAGGTTTAAAGAGCTGTACATTGGTTCAAATGTTGACAATGTATATTACTGTATGTGTCTTTGTCTCCATGAATTGAATACACAGGACCACAATGGAAACAAGCCTCTGTGGATTTTTGTGTTATCCTTGTAGCACCATGTTGCATGAAACTGTACCTCTGTGCTTTTTTAGCAAAGTGTTAAAAAAGTATTCAATCAAACTTTTGTTAGACCTGGTTGCTTATTTCTCTCGCAAAAACCTGGCAACGCTGCGACGAACGAGTCGTTCATTCTGAGGAAGTGACCCCAGAACGTTCTTCTACGGAAACGCCATCGTTGGAGCCAATAGAGCATGCGCACTAGCGTTTCAGACGATTACAGCATGCGCAGTAGCGTCCCAAATGCAAAGAGTCCAGCAATACCAGATTTGGCCACCAGGCTTCTGGGGGCTCGGGGAAAGTGAGGCAGCGAAGTGACCCAGAACGTTCTTCTCCTAGGGAAACGTCAGGGTTCATGTGGTTATCCTTTGGAAACGTCAGGGTTCATGTGGTTATCCTTTGGAACAAAGAATCCGGACGGGATTCAAACAGCTCTACATTGAACAACAGAGAAACAGAGAATATTCACAACACAAACGGTCGGCTTCCACGGCTAACATCCGTGGCTGGAAGGTAAACACTTCAGCATAGTGGGCTAGCATAGCTGCTAATGCTAGTCCTAGCTAGAACAACGTTGGCTCCATTCTAGCCTTATGTATTTGTGAAGAAGAAGATATCCTGGATACCGTCCTCCTAAATACATAAAGAAGCTATACTGGGTGGGTCCTGGAAGGAGCTAGAACAACGTGTGTGACTGTGTTGTTGGAATGTGTTTTGTAGAACAGGGGTTCTCAAACTTTTTCATGTCAAGGACCCCCTAATAGACACGTATTAGCCCACGGACCCCCATTTAAAAAGATAAGCCAGGAACCCCCATAAGAGAAGATTTTTACGGCTCTCTAGCAGTGATTCTCAACCATTTTAATTTCAAGGAGCCCCAGTTTGACATGCATTGGGTCTGTGGACCCCATTTAATGGCATCTCTATCTCTGGGACCCCAATTTATATTGTAAAATCAATGTTAATCTAACTCTGAGAGTGTACAAATGGAACCAAATGGTTTCCATTTGGTTCCATTTGTACGCTTTCAGAGTTACAGACCCATAAGGGTCCATTTGGTTCCATTTGTACGCTTTTCAGAGTGTGTGTGTGTGTGTGTGTGTGTGTGTGTGTGTGTGTGTGTGTCTCACTCGCGTGCGTTATACAGTGCATAATAGGCTTTGGCTATTGGAAACTAAAAGGCTACTGTATTAAAGGTAGAGTAAGTGATATTTTTTGGTTGTAACAAAACGTTTTGTATTAAAAGGTTAAAGCACTATATTGCGATAGTACTCATTGCCATAGAGTGTTTGTTAAGTAACAGGGGTCTCCTCGTCTTTCCAGGCCTTACAAATACATAAACAGAACAAAAATGTTCATGTAGGTGACAACATTTCAGCCAATCAGGAGAGTGTTTTTGACCATCGAAAATCACTTACCCTACCTTTAAGTTACAGACAGGTACCCTATACTGTTTACAGTTCTCAAAGTGGAGTCTGGCGGGGACCCACATGGGTTCTTGAGGGGTTCCAGAGCGTCCCCCCTCAAAATGAGGAACAGTTTAAACGATTAGGCTCTTAATGTATATATTTGGCTATTCAAAAATAGCCGATCTTCAAGCAATTTGTGAACATTGTTCATTGGCAAACAAATCATATACATTTTTTTTAAGGCAAAATCACGATCGACGATCTATCTATCTATCTGAAAATTAAATGAATACACAAAGTTGTCTAACCACAAATCAAGAACAATGCACACATTTGAAGATGAAGCATCAGAAACAACAGCTGTCCATTTCAGCGTCAGGTCGCGTAGCGTGCAGGTTAAGCCAGGAATTATGGAATGCACGCACGTTCCCAACCCGTAAACAAACATTACCACTTGAATTGAAGTTCTTTATGAGGAGATGGAGACTGTACATGATCACCACTAAAGCATATTCAATTCAACTTTCCCAAAGTTGCATAACAGATGCATGGACACACTCGATCCCAACATATAATTATGTCACCATATGACCATACCAGTGAGTAGCTTATATTTTGATTCATTTGTCCAGATTAATCTATCAACCATATGAAACATTTGCGCAGACACGACTTTTAGACTGTTGCTCGTCGTTCTAAAGAACATGTGTTGGCATGAAACTACCTTCATCCCACCAGACATTCCCCGCATCTGCTGCTCTGAGTCGGAAATTATTTAGGCTACAACCATTTTACGTCGCCAGTGAAATAAAAGTCTCAGTAACTACCATCCCGCCCCCTCCCCGCCTATGTGAAGGTGGAAAAGTAGATGGTTGCCTAGCCAGAGCCATGAGCCATTGTTGTAGCAAATTGGGAGAGAATTGGACAATTGCTTGGCTTGGCCTTGAGTTAGTAGTGTGGAGAAATATAGGCTGGCTGGACCATGCTTCAATTAGGTAGCAAGATCTATAGCCTGATATTATGCAACATAGGAATGGTATTATAGCAAATGAATTCCTCTGAAACAGCTGAGAAGCCAAACTGCCTTTCATTGGGCCATGGACCCCATATCAAATGACTTAATGCTTCACAACTATGCTGCTGTAACTAAAAGGGAAAAGGAGAAAAATACATCTTGCAAATTGTGTGAATCTTGGGGATGTATTTTGAGTCACTGCCCTCAGTGCCCTGTCTTTTATAACTGAGGGTGTACTCACCCTCAGTTCCCTCTGTTTTACAGCCAACCTTGATCTACAACCCATGTCACTTAAAAGTCCTTGTTATTAAAGTCCTTCTTCTATTCCTTCATTCCAGACCAGTGTGTGGAGTCCAGTCTGTGGGTGGAGATGAGTCCTCCAGAACCATCCGGGAGTGTTTCTGTTCAACAGGAACCTGAAGACCACCTGGACACCAGGACCGTTTCTATTAAACAAGAACCTGAAGACCACCTGGACACCAGTACGTTTGCTCTCTCTCTCACCTTCACCTTCACACAAACCTTTCAATAATCGTCATCATTAAAAAAAAGATAGCACTCCAAAGTAATCTTCAACATGGTTTATTGTGCTTTTAGCGTCTATATACAGAGTTATCACATAACACTTGCTGTTGCTGTCATAATGGATTCAATGGCTGAAATATCATTAATTAAATGGCGGGTGATGGCTTGAATTTCATGGAGAATTTTCATTTGTATCACATTCCTTCATGGTGAATAAAGAATCCAACTAAAAAATGGCGCTCCATGGAGCACATATCTGCACCAGGCTGGGTTGCTTAGGCCAGTGGTTCTCAAACCTTTTCATGTCAAGGACCCCCAAATTGACACTTATTAGCCCACGGACCCCCATTTGAAAAGATAAGCCAGGGACCCCCATAAGAGAAGATTTTTACGGCTCTAGCAGTGATTCTCAACCATTTTAATTTCAAGGACCCCCAGTTTGACATGCATTAGGTCTGCGGACCCCCATTTAATTGCATCTGTATCTCTGGGACCCCAATTTATATTGTAAAATCAATGTTGATTTAACTCTGAGAGTGTACAAATGGAACCAAATGGACCCGTCATTGTACGCTTTCAGAGTTACCAACCCATAAGGGTCCATTCGGTTCCTATCCATCATTTAGCTGGGGACCCCCTGGAACTCCCTCAAGTACCCCTGGGGGTCCCCTTTTGACAGCCCCTTTTGGGCAGAAGTGAAAGTGCTTTTAGGCGTGTTCTCTGTAGACACCTCAACGTGTGATTCCGTTGATTAGAAGTGTTCATGAAATGTTATTTGTCAAAAAAGATAATGATAAATATGTTTGTTTGTTTTTTGTCAGAAAGAGGCCCCTCCCACACATTTCTGAAGCCAAATAACAGCCAAACTGTATGGAATATCAATACTCTCTTAGGCGGTCATTGTCACATGACTCGCATCCTTACCTAATTTAGTTAAACAAAATCATGCCTCTGCAACAAAAAGTGACCTTTCAGCATTTGTGGCGACTGTTTAGAGCCCCCTCAATGTGTGGTTTACAATAGAGCCCGGCTGATGCCAGCTTTTTATTTCCAAGTCCTAGAGTAGGAGGAATTAAGCAAAAAAAAAAAAAAGCCAAATCGTTACGCGGCAGATAATAGCATGACATTTGATACAGAATCCTAAAACATCCTAGAAGGGGTGGCCAAAAAAATCTTAAACATTAAGTGAGTTATGGACAAAATTCGAAATGGCCGCCTACAGTGTTGGCGATTGACTCAAAAAGCCTATAGAATCTCATAGAAGCATACAATATGGCATGGCACATTATGTCCCTTGGGTCATCCTAAGACATCCTAAAAGGGGTGCCCAAAAAAGTTTTAAACCTGAGTGAGTTTTTGGCTAAATTCTAAATGACCACCTAAAGCAGTTGACACTAAAAAAAAAATCATGAATAGTAGCCTAATGCAGGCGTAAGACCATTGTGTTTGTATTGTTTTAGGTTTATTTTTAGGCTATGTAATGTTATGTAAATGTATTCCACCGTTTGTATGTTTTTCTGATTTTATGTTTTGTGTGAGGACTGCGGATGAAAATTTTCATCTTTACTAAATCCGGTGTATTTACGCTCATGTGACGTTCATTAATATGCTCTGTCCTGTCTAAATAAACAAATAAAGTAAAGTATTGTGTTATGGGTATAATGCATAGTTTGGGGGGGTCAAAAAAATCGGCCGCGCAGCAAAGCATAGGATAGGTGACCCTTATTTTAATCTCTGGGACTTAACCCTAACCTCGGGTCCTCTGCGATACGCACGCCGAGGTTGAAGTTGATCCGTGAGCTTGTGATAACCAACCGGTCGATCTCCAAAGCCGTCAAAGTTGATCACAATACACAGATGTGTGTATTACTTGGCCATTCATTTCAATGACAGTTAACCAACGCTGTGGCTCTGGCTCTGGCAAGTGTGCCGTTGTGATAATCCATTCCATAGTTATTGGCAGTTGAATGTAGGTTGTTTTTGACCCAAAAAAAAGCATCAGCAAGTAGAGAAAAGGGCATTTTTCCAAATCCATTAGAATGAGTGAATGTGGCTGTTTTTTTTTGGTAAAGTGATTTCCTGCTTCACTGGGAGTCAAATGGTGACTCATAGGTTAACGAAGAGCACAACAAAAAGACTGTAAAAACTGAAAACACACAACATGCGTGAAAAGACGTCATGTACAAGGAGCAGTCGCATTGCACTACTGTTTGGGATCTCGTCTGTGCGTAATGGCCCATCTTCATCGTCACGTTGACTTTTTTTTCTGAGAGGGTCAGAGAGTTCCAATTCCTGGGGGTGCACATCACTGAAGACCTCACCTGGGCAGTACAGACCATCCCAACCACAGACTGTTTCTAAAAACACTCAAAACACCGGACTGGTGTGGTTTGGAGACTGGCATGGAGGAAGACACCAGAGTGATTGGGGAGAGCCATCTTTATAGTCCCCAGCCTGGTCACTGGTCACCAGCCGGCTCCACTTAGTAATCAGCCAGTCACACACAGCCACCACTCATTCACACCAGCTGGTACCCATCAGTCACTTTTCACCACTCATTCACACACACCAAATGAAGGAAAAAGATATACACAGGGCAACACACACACACACACACACACACACACACACACACACACACACACACACACACACACACACACACACACACACACACACACACACACACACACACACACACACACACACTGGGAAATACAATATGACCCTATAGGGTCATAACAATAACACTGGTATGATCTCCATTACTTTCCAGTGCTCGCTGGAGAGATCAAGCACCCTGGCGTCCGCCTGTTTAGTGGTTGTGTGGTCTGACAGCATGGCTGTTACTGCCCACCACTGCTCTATCAGTCGCTCGAACATATCACACACTGAATTCCAGCGTTTTTTGCATGACTGGATCAGCTTTTTTGGGGTCATTTGCATCAATTCCTGCTTATTTTTCAGCACTTCTGTTGCAGGATTGCTGTGATTGAAATGCTTAACCAAACGACCAGCAGCAACAATGACTCTGTTCACATGTATGGCAAACCCATTGTTTAAGGCCAACTCTAACGTGTGTGCGTAACAGGGAACATAATTCCACACTACTTAACCCAGGGAGTTGGCCTTGACGATGTTGCTTGCGTTGTCGTGGACACAAGCTGTAACACGCAGTCAGTCCCCAGTCCTCAACAGCACTATTCTGCTTTTCTGCCAAGTTTTCAGCCGTGTCTCTTGACTGATAGACTTTGTGTCAGCAACACATCAGATTGAAGATTCCATTCTTGTAACTCTCTGTGGTCAATGCTGTCCAGCAGTCTGTTGTGAGAGCAACATGATCGGCTGTGGACAGATTTTTCTTTAACACTTTTCAATTTGTTTGGTGACTGTTGCTCTGGCTGGAATGTGGTATTCTGGTTCGAGGTAGTTCATTCATTGACAGAAGCCTGTTCCCTCAACAGTGCTGGCAGGCAGCATGTCCACCTCAATTATTTTGTTAACTTTTTGTGTGATTTCCTCCGACCGACGACGATCACATCATCTTTGTTGCACAAAGGACGTAATTGATTGTTGTTTTTGCCTGCCCGTTTCATCGACTACGACCAATGGGTGTTTTGCTCCCATGATTGCCCATGCTGCTCGTGCCACGAGTGTATTTGAGCACTTTTTCACAAAGACCTCCTTTATTTCTCTTTTTATTATCCCACGATTTTTGTAACCCATTTTTTCACCCAGTGCCAATTGGCTAAGCTTGCCTTTAATCCTGTGCACCACTCTCCCTCTGCCAGCCTGGGGAGAGTCCCGAACTGAGGAGTGAGCAGGTCGCTTCTTATCACCTGACGGGGGAGTTTCTCCGGTAGGACGTAGTGCGTGGAAGGAACACGTTATTCCAACCAGTTCCTTTCCCCTCCATCAGGTGCCCCGGCTGACCAAGGGGAGGCAGTATAAAGATCAGGATTACTGCATGTTTTTTTGTGAGCATACCTTCCCTAGGGGACACGGGGAGAACATGCAAACTCCACACAGTTTTAAATGCTCCCAGACCGACTACGTTTGATTTGTTTCGACATTTTGTGTTACTCTCGCCTCGCTGTCACTTGCTCTTTACTTTTCACTACAGTATTCTAAAGCTCCCGGTGCGGAGCAGCGGAAATGATCTTTCTCTCAATTCTAGCGTTCTCTTGGTCATAGACTACTCTCTTGCGCCTTGCTGAATCTGTTTAAAATAATGGCATCTCCCCATAACCAAATAACACCATCAGGACAATGCGGAACATACATTTATTATGTAAATTAACCTTGAAGCCGAGAAGCATATTTGGATATTGTTTAACGATCGACTAACAGGCTAGCCGGCTAACGCATCCCTACTGTAAACCACTCTATACTGCTCGATAAGTTGAAGCCAATCAGTTTTGATAGTGCATCCGTGAACTGGATGAGAACAGGTGGTGGATGTGAACGGATGAAAACCTGCACATGGCTCGCTGATGACAACACACGTTATCCATTCTTTTTGGGTCCAAAATTAACCTCAATAAGGCCACATACTCTTGGTCAGTCGGAATGCACTGAGGACACTAGCTGGAGCACTCATCAGAATCAGAATCAGAATACTTTATTGCCATGACATGTGAACATGTTAGGAATCTGATTTGGTACAGCGGAGCACAACACTCCCCAACACCACAGCAGCCATGGGCGGCGCTATCTTCATCCAATGTCATTTTGACTATGCATGCACCTCATGGTACTCTAGCACCCCAATAGCACTGGAATCAAAACTATAAACCTAAACAAACTAATCAGACTACTGATAGACCTCACTCCTAGGACTCACCTAACCGCTACTCATTATGCCTAGGGTGGGATGGTTCAGGGTAGAGGACAGAGTACAGTAACTTGCAATAGGCCTGGTTTTCAAGGGACCGACCAGGGCCCTTGTACCTGTCAAACTACCTCACTAGAGTGAGAAACGGACACAACACCAGAGGGAGCATTTATCGTGTTCCCCCCAGATTTGGCACAAACATGGGGATGAATTAATTCTACTGTTATGCCACCAAAATGTGGAATGCCCTGCCACCATCCTTATTGCACCAAGTGTATGCCAGCAGGTCTCAGTTGGTTTTATTGCTGGCACAGTGGCACAGTTGAGTTCCAGGAAAGATAAGACAGAGTTATCCAAAACTAACATTAGCCCATCATTATAATTTTTTTTTCTAAAATGTTTTATCCCACAATTTTGTAACCCATTTTTTCACCCTGTGCCAATTGTCTAAAGTAATCCTGGGCGCTCCAGGATTACTTGAATCCTGGAGCTCATTCATTACTTGAATGAGGCATGAGCCGAGCTCATGCCTCATTCAATGCATGAGAGCTAGCAAGCCGCTTCTTATCACCCGACAGCGGGGAGGTTCCCTGGTTAGACGCAGTGCGTGGAAGGAACACGTTATTCCAAACCGGTCCTTTCCCCTCCATCAGGCGCCCCGGCTGACCAGTGGGAGGCAGTATAGAGACCAGGATTACTGCATGTTTTTGTGAGGGTACCTACCCTAGAAGACACGGGGAGAACATGCACCTCTCACCAACCCCACCTAGGGTATGATGACGCGGAGGAGAGAACACGCCCCCAGCGCCCACAGCTTTTGTCAAGCACTGTAACTGTATGTGTGTGTGTGTGATCATTTTAGTCTATTTCAGGTTTTTTTAAACTGCTATAATTTGCCTAATAAATAACCTACATCAGTGACGCTGACAGCTGAGTTAGCGCTCGGTGCCGCGCTATGAGCTTGTATACCGGTATCTGCTATTTTTGAATAGCCAAAGAAATCTAAAAATGACAGAGATGCGTCCCGGGATTGAATGGGTTAAGCTATAACTAGGCTAAGTTTGAACTTAGTGTGAGGTGGTGCAACTGACCCCTGGTACCTGGTCAAAGAGATGGTCCCTTTCCACACGGTGGAGGAACAGACATTCAAGAATTTACTAACAACACTAGATGCCCAGTACGAGCTGCCTCGATGTTAATACGTTTCAGAAAAATGAATTCCTCAATTGTATAATGAAGTCAAATGTGAGGTTGAAGAGCTGTTGGCGGAAGCAGACAGCTACACATTGACAACTGATATGAGGTCTGCGAGATTTGTGTCACCGTACATGTCATTGACGATCCACACAATTACACGTGAGTGGAAACTAGAGTCACAATGGGCCTCATGCAGCAACCGTTCTTAACACACCGGGTGCCGAACACGGTCTGGACTGTGTTTTCACATAGTAGCGCTCTGGTGCCGAACACGGTCCGAACCGTGTTTGGTGTCTTTTTGTTTTTTTCCATACGGGAGGGGCTGGAGCAGCTTTGGGATCACCCACGGTGAATCTAAGAAGGATGGGGCAGATGCATCGTCATGTCAAAAAACATGGCGCACATCCGCTTCCGCTCTATCTCCTTCTCTAAAACCCCTATAACTCCGAAACTTTTTACTCTGGGGAAAACGACTCATTTTGTGTGCACGATCGCTCCGCCATTGTTACTCGCGTGAGAGATGTTATCGTTCCAGGCGTTAGCCAGTACCATCGGGCAAAATGGAGGCATGCTTTTTTTCTCATGGAATGCACGTCGTGGAGTCTACAGTTTAAACAGCGCTGCGCAGCTCAACGGTGAGATTTCGGCACCGAACGTAAACTGTTATTATAAAATGCTGGCACCCGATGTGTTAAGAGGAAATTTCTTCTTAAACCCACTTAAGAAGTTTTGAAGAAGATTTTGGTATACTCCAATAAAAAAGTTCTCAAAAGTGTGGTCTGGGGACCCCCAGGGGTTCATTGGAAACAAGACCGCAAGGACTTTCATGAACGACCTGTTAAAAGGAATTATCCTTATCCTTGAGGGAGTTACAGGGGGTCCACAGCAAACGAAGAACAGTTTAATCACTTTAACCCTATTTTATACTTTTTTAAAAAAAAGCCGATCTACAAGCCCACAACGCGTCCCATTACTGGCCATTTTGAGCTTGTAGATCGGCTATTTTCGAAACATTTTGATAAATCTTGAAAGCATTTCCCCAGCAGAAAATATTTTCAGGTGGGGGTCTGCAGCCACATGCATGTCAATTTGGGGGTCCTTGACATGAAAATGTTTGAGAACAACTGCTTTAGAGTTTTCAACGGGTCTGAAATTACAATCTAACCCAAACGGACCCGGTTGAGTTGAAGCCCACGCCCCATACCCACCCCATAACCCCCCACCCAACAGAAGTACCTCCACAGAACTATTGATTTATTTATGTTTATGTTTGGAGTCTGGTGTTCAACCATTTTTAGACTTTAGTTTAGGTATTATTTACTTCATTCTCTCAATTGTATTTCTGTGTGTGATTTCCTGTGATGTATGTGTGCAGCAATCACACACAGGTGTGACTGCAGGCAGGGCCATGCAGTCATGCCTTATATGGGGATTGGTGGGGCGGCTCCCTATGGTAATTAGGATTAACTGGCACACCCCTTCAAGTTTTTTGGGATTCATCATCATAAGAACATAAGTTAGGAACAATTCTGCCTTTTAAGAACGTTTCATGAATCTGACTGACTTCTCTTAGGAATTCACTTTGGAAGAAATGTAAGAGGAAACATTAGGAACTTATTGCTGTAGGAGGCCCAATGTCTCCAGATGACGTCATTTCCGGTTCTATGCTTATCCTGATGTCAAGGCATCATTCACAGGTTGACAAAGAGCGCCCTCTAGCGTAATCACTAAAAACATGTTTTTTTTTTTTGGAATGGACGCATGTATGCGTCTTTGGCGGTGAAGGGTTGGATTTGAAAGGGCGTCCTTGGCAGACAATGTGTTAAAAGTTGATAAATGAGTTAAACATACTTTAAAGTAAATAAAGTGAAAAACAAGTTGATGGGAAAAAGTGCATTTTTGTCAAGTTTATCTCAACGACATAGGAACTTGTGCAAACTTTTTTTTCCTCCTTAATATTATGTCGTTCCCATAGAAAATAAAAATCTAACATGACAATTTATTTTCACAATTTTTTCACCCCTTAATATTATCTTGTTCTATAAACATACACACAATTTGACATGCATTTTTTTTAATTGGTGGGAAATTCCCCACACCATGGAAATCCTAACATATGAACCGAATGATTGATATAGGCTCCTATAATCCAGTACCATGCACCAAGCCAAGTTCTGGTCACTCGGTTTGTTCAGTCACCTCAGACAGACGGGCGATGGGCACTTGACAATGGGAAAAGAAGCACATCATTTTATTTAATCGAAGTAAAACTAGTGTTGGCATATCACCAAATTGAAATATAGAACTAGAACTATTCTGTTTCCAGGCGATGTATTGCCCAGAGGGACAGTTTATCAGAAAACAGTTTATCGAAAAGCACAGAAATCACCTAGTGGAATCAAATAGCCTAGTGTTTCATTTCACCATGCTTTTACACGTTTGGTATATATGTCCTGCTGCATGTAACTATAGGCTGTAGTTGAAAATGTGTATCCCCAAATCTCAATAGCAACCGCTAATCCACTTCCTGGGCATCTTCTTTTCACAGACAAGACGAATTGTGAGACTTTGGTGAGAATTTAAAACTAGGATAGTTTAACTCATTCAGTGCCACAGCCAAAATTCATTGTAAAAAAAAAAGTGCTTAGGAGCCGAGATACAGCCTTTTCAGTAAGAAGTTAAACAAGAAGTGAATGGAGCAGAACATTTTCAAATCATCATTTACATCAATAAGCTTATGTGACATTGTCAGCTTTGGACCTTCATTATTTCACACTATGTATGCATTATTTTCATTAAATGTGTTAGCTTTCCTTTAAAGTGCTCAGCAACGTGATGACCATTGAGTGATGAATTGTGGATCACATCAAGTTGTAAGGAAGCTAAGTAAATAAAGTGGTGATCATGCATTATTATAGGTAGTTATTATAGGTGCACAAAGACTCAACCATCACAGTACAAAACAGAGAGTGTTCAATTTCCACCACAGTCAAAGCGTATTGGTAAATTAGAGTGGTTGGAGCAAATAGCAAATGTCTTGAAATTAGGAGACTTCATTTAAAGTGGACATTCCTCCAACTACCACAGCTGTAAAACACTTAACAGAAAAAAATGTAAGTTCAAACTAATGGTTTTCTCTAATTATATATTTTGTCTAGACTTCCTGCACTTCCCTGTGGGTATAGAGGAGGTTTTTCCTGAACAGCAGGAGAGGAACCCCAGTCTGGTCCATGAAGAACCAGAGCCTCCACAGATTAAAGAGGAACAGGAGGAGCTACTTATTAGACCAGAGGAGACTGCAGTGACCAGTGACGATGCTGATGAAAAGAGAGAGACAGAGCCCATAGCCAGCACCTCAACTGACCAAATGAAAACACAAGCTTATATAGAGCACTGGGTAAAATCACAACTAATCTGTGATGACCAGGTCCTCTCTTCTCACTGTTCTGAAGCTGACACTGAAGACACATTGAAAACACCTAAGACACAAAACATGGAAGAACAAATATTGTCTTTGAGCAACGAGCTGTCCCAGGACGTTAAATCATCAAAACAAACTAAGACCATGAGGACTCACAGAAAAATGTTTAGTGTTGAAGATTGTGGCAAAATATTGAAAGGATTAAAGTCATATACTTGTACATTTTGTGGCAAAGGCTGTAGTGGAAAGGGTGCTCTACAATCACACATATGGACACATACAGGAGGAATGCCCTTTTTTTGTACTGCTTGTGACAAAGCCTTAAATTGTAGTGTAAAAACATACATGAGGACTCATACAAGCGGAAAGCTCTTTACTTGTACAGTATGTGGTAAAGGCTGTGTTAACACTAGTCAGCTGAAGACACACATGATAACTCATACGGGGGAAAAACCCTTTGCTTGTTCAGTTTGTGGCAAAGCCTTTAGTCAAAAGTCTTTTATCAAAACACACCTTAGGACTCATACAGGAGAAAAGCTCCAAAGGCCCTATATTTGTACAGTTTGTGGGAAAGCCTTTAGTCAAAAGTCTAACATAGAAGCACACATGAGGAGTCATACAGGCGAAAAACCCTTTACTTGTACAGTTTGTGACAAGGCCTTTAGTCGAAAGGCTCATCTAGAAACGCACATGAGGATTCATACAGGCGAAAAGCCCTTTACTTGTACAGTTTGTGGCAAAGGCTGTAGTGCAATAGGTGGACTAACTACACACATGAGGACTCATACAGGCGAAAAACCCTTTACTTGTACAGTTTGCGGCAAAGGCTGCAGTCAAAGATCTTACTTAAAAACACACATGAGGACTCATACAGGCGAAAAGCCCTTCACTTGTACAGTTTGTGGAAAAGGCTATAGTCGAAAGACCTATATTAACAAACACATGCGGAGTCATACAGGCATTACTTGTACAGTTTGTGGCAAAGACTGTAATGGAAAGGGTGATCTAAAAGCACACATGAGAACTCATACAAGCGAAAAGGACTTTATTTGTACAGTTTGTGGCAAATCCTTAAAGTCTCATGTCAAAGCACACATGAGGACTCATACAGGTGAAAAGCCCTTTATTTGTACAGTTTGTGGTAAAGGCTGCAGTCAAAGAGCTGATTTAAAAAATCACTTGAGGATTCATACTGGTGAAAAGCCCTTTAATTGTTCAGTTTGTGGTAAAACCTTTAATCAAACGTCTACCTTAAGAACACACATGAGGACTCATGCAGGCAAACATCACAAAAAGCCCCATATTTGTACTGTTTGTGGCAAAGCCTTTAGTCAAAAATGTTACATAAAAATACACATGAGGACTCATACAGGCGAAAAACCCTTACCCTTTACTTGTACAGTTTGTGACAAGGCCTGTAGTCGAAAGCATCATCTGGAAACACACATGAGGACTCACACAGGCGAAAAGCCCTTTACTTGTACAGTTTGTGGTAAAGGCTTTAGTAAAAGATGTAATTTAAAAGCACACATGAGGACTCATACTAGCTAAAGTCCCTTGTACATTTTGTGGTAAAAGCCATAGTCGAAAGGTTTATCTAAAACACACGCATGAGGACTCATACAGCCAACAAATAACTTAACTTATGCAGATTGTTCATGGGACATCTGAAAATCATAAATGGGGAAAAACCTTAATTTGCAGTTTGCAGCAAATGCTGTAATCTAAATGCATTATCTGAAGATATGAGTATTAATTCAAGGGAGACGTTATTAAGTGAACAGTGAAATTATGTTTACTAAGAAGCCATCTGAGTTGCCGCATGATATATGGTGTCAGGATGTATAGACTGCCAAATGTGTTTGGAAAAAAAAAACGTTGACGAGCAATAAATTACCAAGTGGAGCTTTTTGCAACTTTACCAGTGTGCAGACTCTATTATTTTCTTTATGATACTTTGTTTGTCTAGCACCTGGGCCACGGGATGTGCGTGCACTACCTTTTTCATACGTTACTACCATAGACTGTATAAATGAGATGGACAAACCCCCTCCGCTGCTTTCTACAGACCGAAAATGAATCCTTTGCTGCAGACTGTAGGTCCGCCATGTTTCACTACGCGTCAGAATGAGTTCAGACCATTATTGGTTGGGTAACTTGTCAATCAAGAGCGGGGGGCGGGGAATGAATGCTATTGGTTGTGTAGCGTGTCAATCAAATCATCCCGCCCCTCCTAGAGAATAGCCTACTTTATCGTCAATTTTATAATAAATAGAACCATAATTTAGCAAAACGCATATCCTGATGATTGAAAGGAGACTTTAAACTAGCGACTGGAAGCATATAGAATTTATGACAATTTTTATTACAGTAAGAAAATCGAGTCTGAAAGTTGGTAAAAACCCATCGGCTTGCGTTAAAATAAATTCTTTCTGAACTCACAGGTCGGCACGGGTGAAACAGCGCCTCTCGCTGGACATTTACTAAACATCCGGGTTGGCCTCATAGTAAATATCTCAGCCTTGCCCCTTGGTTACTACCAACTCCAAGCCACGCCCTGACAATCCTCATGTCAGACAGCAAATGCCTAGTTGATAGGAGCGTTCTCCACTCTGCTATAACAACATGGAACATTACATCAAGTAATATTCATGCCTTTAAGAAGAGAGCTGAACAAACACTTCCTCAGTATGTGGGCTTCCATAACACCTAAGCAGTGCCACAGGCTGACATTTGGGGAAAGTGAAAAACGGTCTTCGCTGTTCCGTGCACATGGTAATGGTCAATGGCTGTGTGCAAATTCAGATCAATTACTCCAGCCACTGATATGAGGAGGACCGGGCAGAAGAGTTTTTGGCCTCACTATCCGCATAGAGCTTTGTCGAATTATAGGAGTATTATTATTATTATTGTTGTTGAACGGCTATCTTCTTACCCTGAATGACACATAACACCACAGTAGGCCTGAGTCTGAGTTGACTGCCAATCTCTTAGTTGAATCATATTATAAAATAAATAAATACATAATAATATATATATTGTTTTACATTATTTGACTGAGAGATTGGCCTAATTTTTTTTAACAATTAAGTAATAGTTTGAAAAAATAGGATATACATAATTATTTATTGGGAGAAACCAAGAAAGTATATGTTAAATCAGACATTAAGCACCCCTACAGCCCAAATGGAATGTTTCTCTATTGCATAACATCTTTTTTTGCGTGATTCGACTGAGAGATTGGCTGTTGCATAATGATGATGTGATTGTCACTCCTGGTGAGGTCCATGAATCTATTCTAAAGCTAGGTGATAATATGGCCTGTTGCCTGGACAATATAACAGCATTTGCCAGTGAGAAACTGTGTCCTGTCATTGCGATGTGTTTTACAGGTTTCTTTGTTCACAGGTTTTTACCTGATTCTATGCTCTCTGTTGTGTTAGTGCCAGTCATTAAAGACAAAGTGAGTAAGCTAAACAGCTCAGAAAAGTATAGGCCTATAGCCTTAGCCAGCGTTTTGTCCAAAGTTACGGAGACAATTATACTGAATAGACTTGAGAAGTACATCTTGTCTATCGATAACCAATTTGGCTTCAAACGTAAGCATGGCACTGATATGTGTATTTTTGCACTTAAATACATTTTAGATAAATATAATAGGCAATCTACAATGTTTATGTGTTTTATTGATGTGTAACAAGCGTTTGACCACATTAATCATGAGAAATATATTTTTTAATTGTCACAAAGAGGGGTCCCTAGTTTCCTAGTCAGAATATTGGTCTTCTGGTAGGCTATGCTTACCAGACGATGCAATTGAACAATGGGGTCCGTCAGGGAGAATTTTGTCTCCTTTTCTCTTCAATATTTATATGGAGGATTTATCTTTGAATTTTAAACGCATGTGATACAGGGTGTAGGGTTGGCAATTTGCTAATGAATCACCTTATGTATGTGGATGACTTGGTCATCTTTAGCCCATATTGTGCTGGTCTTCAACAGCTTCTGAGTACATGCTCACAGTATGGTGTTGATTTTTATATAAAATACAATGCTAAAAATAAAAAATAAAACATTATTTTATTTTTTTGAAGTCCAGGCGATTTTCAATCTCCCCCTCAAAAAAAAACACAACCATGTGTGCAATTCTTGAAAGCAATTACTGTCTGTAAAGAGACAGAGGGCCACACCACAAAACTGTTCCAGGGGGCAGACTGCATGTACTGATTGCTACCGCCACGGTTTCTCCCTCGTGAGCTTGTGATGTAACGGAGTGATTTCTAACGTTGACCGGGCCAGAATCTTAACCCCCCCAACAACGGCTGATAAGTCTATTGAGAATTACCGAGCCATTCCGGGTGGAAAACGGAACGCTCGTCCCAAAACACACTGCCCCATTTTTTCGCGGACCGAGGCCGCCGGTTTAGACCCGGGGCAGGTTGTTTTAGGACAACGGTTCTTCTTCTATTACATTTCTGAATGGAGAGAGGTGCCCGTCTCTGCGTAATGGAGAACCGGTTTGACGGCGAAACTGTTTTTCTAATGGCCACTCATTAACAATTTGGCCGAACGCAAATGAGCCCCATTTGAAAACCAAGGCGACTTATAGGGTGAGGGGCTGCTAATGTTATGTTGATTTTTTTGTTTTTTCCCCCTGGCGGATCTTGCCCCTACACTAGCCATGGTTCACATGATGCATATTACAGTCATTTTTCAGGGCTACCCCTACACAGGGGCAAGCAGGGTTTACACAGACCGGGCCATGGCCTCGTTGGCCCCAATGACCGTACGCCTCTGGTGATGTCAACAGTATATAAACTGCCCACAAAAAGTTTGGAAACTTAACTTTGGTCGATTATTTCTCCCCTTCAATAATAACAATTTTTGGTATTGTGTTTTATATATGTTTTTATCGTTGATTAGTCACCTTTACAACGACGTATAACTTGTAAGGATCGTGCAATCATGGAATGAGTAACACAACTAAACGTGTGGGTAGCGCCTACAAAAAAGGTGCCAAAATCCCCCAATATGCTTCTGTTGGTGATCACTCTTGTTTTGAGCGACCTGCCAGCACACACTTGCTGAGAGCTGTGTACCAGTCACAAGTGTGTGACTGGCACTGTCACAGATGTGTGACTGGCACCTGAGCATGGGTCTTGCAACTTTGTTGAGTTTGTGTATGCTCCAAGCAGCAACACTGCCCCCATGGAAAGATGCCACGTTTGTCCCTTCAGGATAAGGCCTGTGCAATAGGCAGGGTTGCATTGGTGATTTGGAAAGTGGTTGAACTCCATTTTAACGACGTCACGCGCACGTCGCTTAACACCTACACTACAGGTCACACAATGGACAATTGACATGCATGCATCTAGGCTCATTCCTATGTTAATCCTATGTTAATTCATGCTGGTGTGACAACCGTCAGACGGCAGTCTTTGTTAACTTTGTTGCGGTGTGAATTTAAGGTTGTTTTGAATCTATGCCTCTGCGTGCGTGTGCTCCAGCTCAAAATAGTGGTTGTATGGCGTGTTAGCCCGTCCCATGACCAACGCGACCCTGGCAATAGGGCAAGTGAAGCTGGTGTTAAGCTCATGACTGCCATCTTGAAAGTGACCAGGTCATATATTTTCCTAGATTTTTGGTACGTTATTTAGCATGGCAAATACTACCAGAATCCATTGAAATACCCTTTGTATCAATTCATTTGGAGTTAAGTGATATCTTTTCAGATATTGACTCGCCTACTGATTAGTTCTCAGACCAAGTGTCAAACATTCGACGTTTTCATTGGTCCAACGCTGACATTTCCGGAAGTGTAGTTTTTGTCTCTCGTTTTATTTGAATTGACAGAAATAGGATAAAAATACATACTTTCTTATGGATTTAATTAGAAAAAGACTCCAAATGTTTTATAATCACTTTATTTATCTATGACCTCAGCGTGTATTTGCGTTGTGCTAAGCGAAACACCTGTGAAACAGGCTCTGAAACAGCTGAGAAGCCAAACTGCCTTTCATTAAATTACTTCTTCACAACTATGCTGGTGTAATGCTGCAGTAAAAAGAAAAAAACACTTGTTAACACCCAGGCTCAGTTCTCTCTGTTTTACAGCCAACCTGCATCTACAACCCATGTCACATCAAAGTCCTCATTAATAAAGTCCTTATTCTATTCCTTCATTCCAGACCAGTGTGTGGAGTCCAGTCTGCAGGTGAGGATGACTTCTCCAGAACCATCCAGTGTTACTATTAAACAGGAACCTGAAGACCACCTGGACACCAGTATGTTTCATGCTGTCTCTCTCTCTCTCTCTCTCTCTCTCTCTCTCTCTCTCTCTCTCTCTCTCTCTCTCTCTCGCCCTATCTTGCGTGCCACCTTACCCCATATGCCTAAGCCTTTTAGGCATTTTTTTGGTACTATTTAGATTTTTATACTGTAGTTCAAATAGTCGAACTACAGTAAAAGCTCACAACGTGTCGATGTAGATTGGCTGTTTGAACTATTTAAAAAGGTTTTTCAAAGTAGTAAAAAATGCCTAAAAAGTGTTATAAGGGGTGAGGCAGTGCATCTTAATCCCAAAAATGACTTTTTAACTCTTTGCCTGTCAACGACGAGATTTCTCTTCAAATTCTGCCAAGACGCAGTCTGCCAACGACGAGAATGACGAGATTTTGTGTTTTCAGTAGTTTTCCACCAGATGGCGCTGTTATCTACCTTATCTGCCAGATGACGACAGATACCCAGAATTGACCCGGAAGTTAAAAAAAACCCCTCTCTTTTACTTCCTGTGACCCGGAAGTTAAAAAAAAAACTCTCTTTTACTTCCTGTTTATTTCCTGTGGGAAAATGCCTATATCTCCGTTCCTCTTGCTTTATGGCAAAAACAAGGCATTCAACTGGCCACAGCGGATTTGTTTATTTTGCACACACACACACACACACACACACACACACACACACACACACACAGACACTGTCGTGAGTGTCGTCTGCCGTGTGAAAATAGCCGATCTACAAGCTCACAACCTCTGAGCTTGTAGATCGGCTATTTTCCTAATATGTTTTATAATATTATAAACTTCTGTGTGGACTATTAGTACATTTTAGACAAAGTCGTAGTACACACATCTTACTTTGTTTTCATAGACCTGGTTGCTTGTTTCTCTCGCAAAATACCTGGCACCCTTTGGGAACTGCAGGTTTTGACGTCACTGCTTCAGTGGTTCTCAACCTGTGGATCGGGACCACAACAGAGCTCACGGGTCCAGTTCAAATATCAGAATCAGAATCAGTTTTTTTTTATTGTCACTTCCAATACACACAAGGCATACAGGGGAGCAAAATACCGTTCTCCACAACTCATAGTGCTTTCTCATTTTAAAAACAATAGACACATTTAAAAAGAGGCAAGGCCGTTAAAAACATTAAAAAGTTAAAAGAGCAGACAACAATGGTAATACAATAAGTGCTGATGCATTCAAAGTGCAATATAGTTAAGGTGCCATTTATCCCTCAGGATGTTCGTATAGGGGGCAATATGTGGCGAGTGTTCAGGGTTCTGATGGTTTGGGGGAAGAAGCTGTTGGATGACCTGCTGGTGCTTCCCCCTAAGCTCTTGAACCGCCTACCAGATGGCAGGAGTTCAAAGAGATGGTGGGAAGGGTGGGAGGAGTCAGACATTATTTTCATGGCCTTCCCGACACATCTATCTGTGTATAAGTCAGATATGGGGGGGAGGGGGACACCTGTGATCTTCTCTGCTGCTCTCACTATCCTCTGCAGGGACTTGCGGTCGGCATCCGTACAATTCCCATACCAGACAGTGATGCAGTACGTCAGGATGCTCTCAATAGTTCCTCTATAGAAGGATGTCATAATAGAGGAGGGGGAATTCACTTTCTTCAGTCTCCGCAGAAAGTACAGGCGTTTCTGGGCTTAAATATGATTATTTTGGGGGCTCACAGCCTGAAAAGGTTGAGAACCACTGCATAGGTTATCGAATCAGGTCCATTTGGTTGCAAATGTTAGAGACACCTCACTGTGTGAGAGAGAGACAGACAGACAGACAGAGAGACAGACAGACAGACAGACAGATGGCACTGTCGTGAGTGTCGTCTGCCGTGTGAAAATAGCCGATCTACAAGCTCACAACCTCTGAGCTTGTAGATCGGCTATTTTCCTAATATGTTTTATAATATTATAAACTTCTGTGTGGACTATTAGTACATTTTAGATCCACATGGTCGTAGTACACATATCTTACTTTGTTTTCATAGACCTGGTTGCTTGTTTCTCTCGCAAGATACCTGGCACCCTTTGGTGCCAGGTATTTTAAAAATAGCAGATCTACAAGCTTTTACGGAGCTTGTTTTTTATGCCATTTATGATAATTTGTGAAAATAAATAAATGAAAATAAGGGATGCCAGGGCGTGACCCCCTAAAACAAACATATTTGAACAGGGGACCCCCATTTTGTTTGACTGGTTCCACAGATAAATTGAAAATATTGTGAAAATAGCAAATCTACAAGCCCTCTCTTCTTCTTCTTCTTCTTCTTCTTCTTCTTCTTCTTCTTCTTCTTCTTCTTCTTCTTCCTCTCTTCCTCCCATCTGTCTCTGTCTGTCTGTCTGTCTGTCTGTCTGTCTGTCTGTCTGTCTGTCTGTCTGTCTGTCTCTCTCTCTCTCACACAGTGAGGTGTCTCTAACATTTGCAACCAAATGGACCTGATTTGATAATCTATGCAGTGGTTCTCAACCTTTTCAGGCTGTGAGAAATAGTGAAATAGCAGATCTACAAGCTAGCCCTCTCTTCTTCTTCCTGTCTTCCTCCCCTCTGTCTGTCTGTCTGTCTGTCTGTCTGTCTGTCTGTCTGTCTGTCTGTCTGTCTGTCTGTCTGTCTGTCTGTCTCTGTGTCTGTCTCTGTAACCTTTGACATGGCCCCTTTAGACCGCCCCCAGAAGTTAAAGTGCTTTTGGAGGTGTGCTCTGCAGAGACCTCAATGTGTGATTCCGTTGATTAGATGTGTTCATGAAACGTTATTTGTCAAAAAGATAATGATAAATATGTGTGTTTTTGTCAGAAAGAGGCCCCTTCCCACTCATTTCTGAAGCCAATTTACAGCCAGTAACAACAGTATGGAAATATCAAAACCCTCTTTGACGGCCATTGTCACATGACTCACACCTTTTACCTAATTTGGTTAAACAAAATCATGCCTCTGCAACAAAAAGTGACATTTCAGCATTTGTGGTGAATCCTATTGGTTCTGTGTTTTTATTTTTTGTGGAGCCACCTCAATGTGTGGTTCACAATAGTGCCCGGCTAATGCCAGCTTATTATATCTGATTCCGATTTGAAGAGTCCTAGACCAACGATTAGGCTACTGTTGTTTTGACTGATATTTTGGGTAAAAGTGAAAACTTTGATTTGATTACATTTTCTATTTGAGAAAGGGCCAGTGCCGTGCCCATCGGGCACTGGCCTACTCCGAGTCAAAACAAGAGGAGAACGATGAAAGTTGGGAATGCATGCCCCACCCGGCTATGCAATATATGTCATACTAAGTTGTACCCAGTGTACCTGTCTTGTCTGTCTGTGTCCCTTTGATGCCCATATATGGACTAGCCTCGCGTAGCCAGACTATATCACTGCTTGGATATGAGTCTGGTGCCTCTATGAGGACGTTTTTTTTTTCCAAGGGGGTGGGATCAAAACAATGGCTCTGGACGCAATTGGTTAGACCTACAACCAACTACCAATCACAGTCTCCCATATTTGAACACTGGGCCCTGATTGGTCACCCCAGACTTCTGGAGCAGGAAATAGATTCATAATGGATCGGTGCCAGACCCAAATCGCAGAGGGCACTTTTTTTTTTGCACTGGCAGATTCGTCTGGTCCCAGGCTATATATGGACATCTGTCATTTGACACTGTAAACCTATATAATTTGTATAATTGTTTTCATTTGAGATATATAGCCACTTCTAGCTCCCGGCAGCAATCCACTTCCTGTTCATCTTCTTTTCACAGACAAGAAGAATTGTGAGACTTTAATTTAAAAACTAGGATTGTTTTAGCATTTTTTCCTCCTTTCTTTACTTCACATTTATAGAAGTGAGATACTTACCTAAGATTAGTGTACTATAGTATGAGAGACAGACTTTACACAATAAGCTTATGTGATGTAACAACAGTGTGAAATAATGGAGGTCTAAACCTCACAATATGTATAAATTATTTTCATTTATTTTTTTTAGCTTTCCTTTATTAATGATAATACATCAAATTTATATAGCGCTTTTCTTAGTACCAAAAGTCGCTTTATAGTGCTCAGCAGTGCGATAACCATTAAGTGATGACCATTAAGTTGTAAGGAAGTTAAATAAAAAAAGTGGTGATCATGTATTATTTTAGGTAGTTGTACACAAAGACTCAAACATTACAGTACAAAACAGAGAGTCTTCAATTTCCACCACAGTCAAAGTGCATTGGTAAATTAGAAGGTTAGGTTGAAGCCAATAGCAAATGTCTTGGAATGAGGATAGACTTATACGGTTTAGAAATTAAGCATGTATTTATAGTGGACATTCCTCCAACTACCACAGCTATAAAACAGAGGTTGAACTTCCTATCTAACTCTTAACTCTTATATATTTTGTCCAGACTTCCTGCACTTCCCTGTGGTTATAGAGGAGGTTTCTCCTGAACAGCAGGAGAGGAGCCCCAGTCTGGTCCATGAAGAACCAGAGCCTCCACAGATTAAAGAGGAACAGGAGGAGCTACTTCATAGACCAGAGGAGGCTGCAGTGACCAGTGACAATGCTGATGAAAAGAGAGAGACAGAGCCTATAGCCAGCACCTCAACTGACCAAATGAAAACACAAGCTTATATAGAGCACTGGGTCAAATCAAAACTAACCTGTGATGACCAGGTCCTCTCTTCTCACTGTTCTGAATCTGACACTGAAGACTGTGATAAATGGGAAACCAGGGAAGCAGACCAGTTCCTCTCTTCACAATGTTCTGAATCCGATACTGAAGACACACTGAAATCACTCAAGACACAAAATATGGAAGGGCAAATATTGTCTTTGAGCGACGAGCTTTCCCAGGACCTGAAATCATCGAAACAAACTAAGACCATGAGGACTCATAGAAAAATGTTTAGTGTTGAAGATTGTGGCAAAATATTGAAAGGATTAAAGTCATATACTTGTACAGTTTGTGGCAAAGGCTGTAGTGGAAATGTTGAGCTACAATCACACATGAGGACCCATACAGGCGAAAAGCCCTATATATGTACATATTGTGACAAGGCCTTTGGTCGAAAGGGTTATCTAACAGTACACATGAGGACTCATACAGGTGAAAAGCCCTTTACTTGTACAGTTTGTGACAAGGCCTGTAGTCGTAAGGCTCATCTAGAATCACACATGAGGACTCATACTGGCGAAAAGCCCTTTACTTGTGCAGTTTGTGAAAAAGGCTTTAGTCGAAGAGCTCATGTGAAAACACACATGAGGACACATACTGGCTAATAGCCCTTTACAGTTTATCGCAAAGGCTGTAGTCGAAATTCTTATCTAAAAACACACATGAGGACTCATACAGGAAAAAAGGCCTTTTACTTGTATAGTTTGTGGCAAAGGCTGGAGTTGCATGGGTCAGCTGAAAACACATGAGGAATTTATCACTGTTTACTTGTTTGCCTTCCAGTCAATCTCATTGAATGCCATGTCAACAACTTTTAACACCAATGTGCTAATTCTAACTTGACTGCAGCTGTTATGTTCTCCTAGGAAAGCCCAAAGTGTCCCAGCATTCAGGTGCAATAAAGACTTTTGCAACTGTAGCCCACAGTGTGCGAGCGTCCTCTTTTGATTTATTTTTTATTTTTTCCCCGCTCAGCACCTGCCCAACTTCGGGTTGGGATGTGTATGTCTTTCCTCCTTGTTATGTTCTCCTTACAATTGTCTCTTTGAGACTTGTGCCTGGCTCCCATCATCATGTCATGAAGAGTAGGTGACAGCTGATTTCATACATGGACGTTCTTAAGTTAAAGCTAGGGTAAGGTAAATGTTTTGGTAATGTTCTTAGTTTTGTTAAAAAGGTACTATATTCTGATAGTAATCATTGCTACATAGCGTTTGTTCGGTCACAGGGGTCTCTCCAGCTCTTTAGTAAACAGAATATAGTACATTTTCAGGGAGGTTAGGCCAATTAGTAGAGAGCACTGAAAATGCATTTTCTGTTTGATAAAGAGCGGAGAGACATGGGAGACTCCTTTTACTGAACAAACACTCTATAGCAATGAGTACTATCAGAATATAGAGCTATCAGGAAGGCCAAAGCAAATTGTACATCAGTGGTATTGAGAGTGCCATGGGAAATGGGAGAAAGGTTTGGCAATATATTAATAAACTACTAGGCAGACAGAATAGTCAAAACAGTGATCTACAACTAAATATTGATGGCACACTGGTGAAGGATCCATATACGCTAGCATGTTCAAGTTCAATGATTTTTTATCCCGGACTCGGGTTTCTGAGATTACACAACTTTTCAAGTTTTTTCCAGCCCTATTAATAGTGAACAACCTGTTTTTTACCTAGAAGAAGTGGCAAAAATTATTGGAATACCAAACTGTTCAAAAGCTAAAGCTGTGTATGGGCTGGACACAAACCTTTTAAAGCTACTAAAATAATAATTATTGCAACCTGTCACACATCTGGTGAACTTGTCAATCAGATATAGTACAGTTCCATCACTGTGGAAGATGACCACCATCACACCTATTTTTAGCCCATCAGTATCCTCCCTGTCATCTCAAAGGTGGCAGAGAAATGGATAGCCAATTTGATCATTAAACATCTTGACAAAGGTCATCATACCCCACTGCAGTTTGGGTTCCGTGCCTGCCATTCCACAGAAGCAGCCAATCGTGTGCTCATTGAGAGGTTAAAGGGTCTATTGGATAGGAATCCCCTGTGTTACTGCCGTGTTTCTTGACTTGAGAAAGGCTTTTGACACAGTCAGCCATCACGTTATATTGTGTCCAAATTAACTCACTTTAACTTTTCTTATGAGGCTATACAGTGGTTTAAGGTTTGCAAGAAAATATAAAGAACACAAATGTTTAACAGAACAAAAATTATCTATTTTAATAAAAGCACAGCTCTGTGTTTTTCTGACCTGACCTTTTAACACATTGTGTTTGACCTGCAATTGAAAAAAGAACATCAGAAATGGATTCTATATACATGAAACCCCCATAAAAGACATATTACACATCATGCTAGGACAAGCGGGTCTAAAGTAACACTTTTGAGATAGCAATTCAGTGGCCATCTTTGAAAAGGTCCCCATATGAATGCAAATCAACAAAAAAAGGTAATCGGAAAGTTAATTTCAAGTATTGAACAGATAGAAACGTCAAATGGACTAATTCACCTGCTTGCCAGATGACATTCAGGTGAAATTGACCTGCAATTTAAAATATAACATCAGAAATTGATTCTACACACATGAAAACCCACTTTTAGGACAAGCGATTATGCAAATTACCCAAATGGCAACTTTGGCCAACCACGCCAAAATTGTTCTAGGACACCAGATGAATATATAAATTAAATTGCAAATGGACTAAACTACCACAGCTATAAAACAGATGAAACCCTGCATAGAAAAAAAATTAAACATTTAAATTAATGGTTTTCTCTAATTATATTTTTTCTTTAGACTTCCTGCACTTCCCTGTGGGTATAGAGGAGGTTTCTCCTGAACAGCAGGAGAGGAGCCCCAGTCTGATCCATGAGGAACCAGAGCCTCCCCAGATTGAAGAGGAACAGAACAGGCTATTTCATAGACCAGAGGAGGCTGCAGTGACCAGTGACGATGCTGATGAAAAGAGAGAGTCTGAGCCTATAGCCAGCACCTCAACAAACCAAATGAAAACACAAGCTTACATAGAGTACTGGGTAAAATCACAACTAACCTGTGATGACCAGGTCCTCTCTTCTCACTGTTCTGAATCTGACGCTGAAGACAGTGATGAATGGAAGACCAGGGAAGATACGTCAGCTGACCAGTTCCTCTCTTCACAATGTTCTGAATCCGATATTGAAGACACATTGGAATCACCCAAGACTCAAAATATGGATGGACAAAGATTGTCTTTGAGCAACAAGCTGTCCCATGACCTGAAATCATCAAAACAAACTAAGGCCACAAGGACTCACAGGAGACTGATTAGTGTTGAAGATTGTGGCAAAATATTGAAAAGATTAAAGTCATATACTTGTACAGTTTGTGGCAAAGGCTGTAGTGGAAAGGGTGATCTACTGCGACACATGCGGACCCATACAGGTGAAAAGCCCTATATATGTACAGTTTGCGGCAAAGCCTGTAGTCAAAAGGATATCTTAAAAATACACATGAGGACTCATACAGTTATTACTTGTACGGTTTGTGAAAAAGACTGTAGTGGAAAGCGTGATCTACAATCACACATGAGGACTCATACAGGTGAAAAGCCCTTTATTGAAAAGCCCTTTATTTGTACAGTCTGTGGCAAAGTCTTAAAGTCTCATGTAAAATCACACATGAGGACTCATACAGGTGAAAAGCCCTTTACTTGTACAGTTTGTGGTAAAGGTTGTGATAACACAAGTCAGCTAAAGATGCACAAGATGACTCATACAGGTGAAAAGCCCTTTACTTGTACAGTTTGTGGCAAAGGCTTTAGGCGAAGAGTTGATCTAAAAACACACACGTGGAATCATACAGGCAAAAAGCCCTTTACGTGTACAGTTTGTGGGAAAGGCTATAGTCGAAAGGCTTATATAAACAAACACATGCGGAGTCATACAGGCATTACTTGTACAGTTTGTGGCAAAGACTGTAATGGAAAGGGTGATCTAAAAGCACACATGAGGACTCATACAGGCGAAAATGACTTTATTTGTACAGTTTGTGGCAAAGTCTTAAAGTCTAATGTAAAATATCATATGAGGACTCATACAGGCGAAAAGCCCTTTACGTGTACAGTTTGTGGTAAAGGTTGTGCTGACAGAAGTCAGCTAAAGACACACATGAGGACTCATACAGGGGAAAAGCCCTTTGTTTGTTCAGTTTGTGGTAAAGCCTTTAGTCAAACGTCTTACATCAAAAAACACATGAGGACCCATACAGACAAAAAGCCCTATATATGTACAGTTTGTGGCAAAGCCTTTAATCATAAATTTAACTTAAAAGCACATATGAGGACTCATACAGGTGAAAAGCCCTTTGCTTGTACAATTTGTGGTAAAAACTTTGCTGAAATGGGTAAAGTAAAAAGACACATGAGGACTCATACAGGTGAAAATAGCTTTGTTTGAGCAGTTTGTGGCAAAGGCTGTAATGTAAGAGGTAATCTAAAAACACGTTAGGACTCGTAAAGGCTACATGCCCTTCACTTTTCCATAACACCTCAGTAGTGCCACCGGCTGATCATCTCCATGCCACGTCCCATTGATGAAGTTATTTGTTAAAAAGTAGCCCAGACCAAGTATTGAGTGCAGAAATTAGGATTTGTAGAAAAACACTTCTAGCTCGGATTCTTCTTTTTATATTATTATTTTGATATATGGATTTTTGATTTTCATGAGCTGTACATGTCAAATATTTCACTTTATGCACAATGACTCTAGAATATATGAAAGTTTCACTTTTTGAATTATATTACGGAAGAAAAAAAAACATTCCACAATATTCTAACTTTTTTTAGTTTGATTTTTATTTATGGGTCAGTATAACCAAGTCAAAAAATCATGTCCATAATCACAAGGTTATACATCGATGCTTATACTATGAAATAAATATTAGCCAAAAAAACATTTTATTTTGAATACGGCATACTTGACACACGTTGTTGAAGGTTTGTTACAAAAATGTCCTGTTCTACACTGATTTTTTTTTTTAAATAAAATGGACTATGAAAATACTCATTCCCTGATATGTGTTTTTGCCCATCTTAGTCAACAAAACAAAGTTATTATAATTCATTGTTATTATTGAATGATTATCTTCATACCCTGAAAGACATAACACTACAGCCCAGACTGATTAAATGTGATTCCTTTGAAAAGTGTCTGGATGCATACGTGTTCCAGCAGACGAGGTCGCCCACGGACAAGGTAACAAGCTCACGTGGTCACTTTCCAGCAGACTAGGTCTAGCAGCATTGTAACCACTGGGGGCAGTTACGGGTTGAGTTATACAAAGAACAAGAGGTGGAGTTCTATGTATTCTGTACCAATAAGTAGCTTCAGGCCGATGCATACTACACTATTAAAGTCTAAATACAAATCGGCTCCGTCCAGACTAAAATATGATGTCATTCAGAGGTTTCCGGTGGGAGGTCCCCATCCTAGATTTGCCTCTTCAGTGCCACAGATATGTTGTGACATCCTGTAGCCATTTCAGGAACATCTGACCAATCACAGTACCTGAACCAGTTCAGCTCTCCTGATTAGTCAGATGTTGCTGGCACCGCAAATATTGCCTTTGTTTTTGTTTCTGCAGTGTAGCGACTGTACTCAGCCAAGCATATGCTAGCCTGCCTATTCTGTTCCTGCTTCACTACTGTCTCTTTGCGTTTTTTTTTTTATGTGTGTGCACTTGTTGTTTATCTCACTAAGACCGGGGACGCGTCTGTGTCATTTCTTTGGCTATTCAAAAATAACAGATATACAAGCTCATAGCGCGGCACCGACTGTTTAGTTTTTTTAAACTTTTTTTTAGTTTTTGAAGAATTGCCTCCTGCCATGCATAGCCCACAGGGAACATACCCTCAAAAAAAAAAGTTCACAGTTAACTTTAGTCTCATTTGACATTCATTTAAACAGAACAAAATCCTTAAAACAGACTTTCTTTCAAATTAAGATGGCGAATGCAAAGACTGCATGCTTTCTTATGTGAAGACGCCTTTACTGAAAGCTGTTTACTGAAGTCCTCCAATAACCCTACCCTAACCTTAACCCTAACTTAGATGGGTAATTATAACAGAGTTAAAGTTACACTATAGTTCAAATAAAGTTAACTTAGATGTATAAATATAAGGGAATTAAAGTTAAAGTTAACTAAGATGGGTAATTATAACAGAGTTAAAGTTACACTATAGTTCAAATAAAGTTAACTTAGATGTATAAATATAAGGGAATTAAAGTTAAAATTAACTAAGATGGGTAATTATAACAGAGTTAAAGTTACACTATAGTTCAAATAAAGTTAACTTAGATGTATAAATATAAGGGAATTAAAGTTAAAGTTAACTAAGATGGGTAATTATAACAGAGTTAAAGTTACACTATAGTTCAAATAAAGTTAACTTAGATGTATAAATATAAGGGAATTAAAGTTAAAGTTAACTTAGATGGGTAATTATAACAGAGTTAAAGTTACACTATAGTTGAAATAAAGTTAACTTAGATGTTTAAATATAACGGAATTAAAGTTAATTTAGATGGGTAATTATAACAGAGTTAAAGTTACACTATAGTCCAAATAAACCTAACTGTTTAAGGTTAAACTTAGATGCCTAAATATAAAGGAGTTATAGTTACACCAGAGTTCAAAATAAACCTAACTCTTTAAAAATGAAAATAAATAAAGTTAAACGTAGATGTTTAAATATATAGGAACCAAAGTCAAAACTTAACTGGGTTAATACCAAATAGCCCATATAAGCTTAACTATTTAAAGTTAAAACAGATAAAGTTAACTTGGATGTTTAACTATAAAAGAGTTAAAGTTAAACTTAACTGTTCAAAATACAAATTAGTCCAAATACACTTAACTAGTTAAAGTCAAAACAAAAAAAATAAAATAAAATAGGACCTTTTAAAACTATACATTTTGGTATGCGGTCCAATATAGAAAAGACTCAGGAGATTGGACGTTCCTGCCATGCATAGCCCACAGGGAACATACCCTCAAAAAAAAGTTCACAGTTAACTTTAGTCTCATTTGACATTCATTTAAACAGAACAAAATCCTTAAAACAGACTTTCTTTCAAATTAAGATGGCGAATGCAAAATTTCTTTAGGCTGCTTTCTTATGTGAAGACGCCTTTACTGAAAGCTGTTTACTGAAGTCCTCCAATAACCCTACCCTAACATCAGTAATATTATACCCGCCTGGGGAGTCCCAGGTACGATTCCAGGCCAGGCCAGCAATGTGTCGATGTGTGTCCCTGAGCAAGACTCTTAACCCCAATTTGCTCCCCGAGCAAATGGCTGATCACTGTTGTTATAGGATGGGTAAATGCAGAGGACAAATTTCACGTATGTATATATACATATACAGTGACAAAAAACACCCCAGGGAGTGGGGACAATTTATTATGAAAAAAAACCTGTAACTTCTGTAAGATTATGCCTACACCGGAGAAAATACATTTTCCGCAAAAAGTAGCATTAGATCATGGAAAATCAACTGTCAGCAGTGGGATTTCAACCCGAGGATGATGTATTGGGAGTCTAATGAGTAACGCGGTATGCCATTGCGGCAAATAGTAGCTTGTGGTTGTGGGAGTTACTTGATTGTGACGCCACTCCGTCTATCTGTCTGGGAAGTGACTGGGGGTGTGGCCAACTAACTAGCAGTACTAACGCCACTCGCTGCAATGATTAGTCAATGCTAGTTTTATGTTTTAGTCTTCTTTACAGGAAGATATTTGAAGTACGTGACACGTGACGCCAGAGCTAGTAACTGACGCTATAAATAAATTGTTGGTACCGACGGCGATTCGCAAGAGCATTTATTTTCCTGTGACCACGCACTTGCGTACTAGTTATGCGCACCCAAGTATATGGCCATATATGGGCAGGCTGATTAGTTTTTGCCTGTTGCCATGGCATCAGGCTCTCTCTCTCTCTCTCTCTCTCTCTCTCTCTCTCTCTCTCTCTCTCTCTCTCTCTCTCTCTCTCTCTCTCTCTCTCTCACATGCATACATGCTCCACCCAATCCAACTCAATGTCATATTTGAATATTATTCAGTTTCTCTCTCTCTCTCCTTTTTGTCACCTGGAGCCTTGTGATGCCACCAGAGGAACATATTTCACGAGAAAAGTGTGCTCCTCGGAGCACAGGTCTCCGCCAGGGTTGACTACCCAGGGCCCGCAAACTTTGGAAGGCAGTCATAGCCACCTGTAAGCCTGTATGGTAACAGTTTGTGTTGTGATGACGTCAAACCAGAGCTATGGTCTGCCTATAAAGGGCTTTAAAGATGACATATTGCCGTCAACTCCATCCAACAAAGACAGGAGCAAGATATATATATATATCAATACTTTCCAGCAGGTGAGCTGTGATAGAAACCGCAACATCATTAAACATAGGTTTGAAACTGACAACACTACCGGAGAAAGCCAAGGCCACCATGTTCAGGAAGAATATGAAGAAAAATCCTGAGGTGTTTAACAACGTGTCAGAGGGGCTGCGGCGACTGTACCGGACAAAACTCTTCCCCCTGGAGAACATGTATCGATTCCACGAATTCCACTCCCCGGCACTGGAAGACGCCCATTTCAACAACAAGCCCATGGTGCTCCTGGTGGGTCAATACTCCACCGGGAAGACCACCTTCATTCGACACCTGTTGGACCAGGACTTCCCTGGCATGAGAATCGGCCCCGAGCCGACGACGGACTCTTTCATCGCGGTGATGCACGGTGAACAGGAAGGTGTGATACCAGGCAACGCTCTGGTGGTCGACCCCAAAAAGCCCTTCCGCAAGCTGAACTGTTTTGGAAACCAATTCCTGAATAGGTTCATGTGTGCACAGATGCCTAATTCAGTCTTGGAGAGCATCAGTATCATCGATACCCCCGGAATCCTTTCAGGGGAGAAACAGAGGCTCAGCAGAGGTTATGACTTTGCGGCTGTGCTGGAGTGGTTCGCCGAGCGAGTAGACCGCATCATCCTCCTGTTTGATGCTCACAAGCTGGACATCTCCGACGAGTTCTCTGAAGTCATCCGAGCCCTGAGGAACCATGAAGACAAGATGCGTGTGGTACTCAACAAGGCCGACCAGATCAGCACCCAGCAACTGATGAGGGTCTATGGCGCCCTCATGTGGGCCCTGGGCAAAATCATCAACACGCCTGAGGTGGTGCGCGTGTATATCGGCTCGTTCTGGGCCCAGGCGCAAATGGTCCCCGACAACAGGCAGTTGTTTGAAGCAGAGGAGCAAGACCTGTTTTTGGACATTCAGACCCTGCCGCGCAACGCAGCCGTGCGCAAGCTCAACGACCTGATCAAGCGGGCTCGCCTCGCCACGGTGCACGCCTACATCATCAGCTCCCTGAAGAGCGAGATGCCCAGCGTTTTTAGGAAGGAATCCAAACAGAAGGAGCTCCTCTCCAACCTAGGCTTGATCTACCAGAAGATCGAAAAGGAGCACAAGATCTCTCGCGGGGACTTCCCCAACATCAACAAGATGAGGGAGCTGCTGGAAGGCCAGGACTTCTCCAAGTTCCCGTCGCTGAAGCCCAAGCTGCTGCAGAGAGTGGAGGACATGCTGGCCAACGACATCGCCCGCCTCATGACCGTGGTGCGCCACGAGGAGGCCTCCATGCTCTGCCCCTCAGTCAAGGGCGGAGCCTTCGAGGGCCCCACGAGGGGGCCTTTTGGTCTGGGATACGGCGTGGGGGCAAGTGAGGGCATCGATGATCGGGAATGGGTGGTGAGTCGCGAGAAGCCCACCTACGACGAGATTTTCTATGCTCTCTCTCCCGTCAACGGTAAGGTGTCGGGCGCGGCGGCCAAGAAGGAGCTGCTTAAGTCCAAGCTTCCCAACACAGTCCTGGGGAAGATATGGAAGCTGGCCGACATGGATAATGACGGCTTCCTGGACCATGAGGAGTTCGCCCTGGCCAACCATCTGATCAAGGTTAAGCTGGAAGGTCACGAGCTTCCTGCCAATCTGCCTGAACACCTGCTGCCGCCGTCCAAGCGTGCGCCGTTGCTGGGGGCCCAGTTATCTGGAGGCAAGATGAGCAGCCTGGAGAGCAACCGTGTCACAGCCTAAAGAGCTACGTGTTGCCTAGAACAGTGGTCCTCAACCTTTTTTTTGGCTCAGGGAACCCCTGTAAAGGACTTTGAACTACTGTACATAACCATTGCATTTCATTGCTAGTTTATAGCACCTTACATTTATGTCATATTATGGTACATAAATATGAAAGTCTTTACCCCTAAGATAAAAGATGTCACGAGGAACACTTGAGGGAATATCAATTTCCATTAGGGTGGACAACAATGATTCAAATTGAAATTGATGATTCAAAATATGCTCCTCATTGACTTACATTGTGCTGTGAAACAGCTCTCAAAGTCACTATTTTAGCTCGTCTACGAACACAAACAAAGCTGATTCAGACAATATAGAACATCACCAAACCCACTACTGTTTATTTTTTTGTAAAGAATGTTAACTTCCTGTTGATTTTACAATTTGAAGATCCGGATCCGGATCCAGTCCGGGGTTTCTTAATAAAAATAGCAAAATCAACAGGAAGTTAACATTCTTATTAAAAAATCAGTACTGAGTTTTGAGATGTTCTATATTGTCTGAATCAACTTTGTTTGTGTTCATTTATGTGTGAAAAGAGTGACTTTGAGAGCTGTTTTACCGTACAATGTAAGTCAACGAGAGGCATATTCTGAATTCTCAATTTCTAATCAATGGAGCAATTATTTTTGATTTCTTGTCCACCTTTGGAGTTACATCATGGCAAGTTAACTACACAACCCAAACCTCTACCAAAGTGGTCTTGCCCTCTAAGAACAGCTTAGCAGTATTTTTACTACCAAATTTGTACAGCTGTCCACTGTAGGCAAAGGCTGAATGATCCCAGAGTCTTTCTGGAAGAAGCTGTGTAGAAGGCACGCTCAGCCGGTCTCTTTGTCAAACACACTGATGTTGTAGTCAGGTAAAAACATCTTTATCCCAATGATGGTGGCAGAGTGACCTGATGATAAAGGTGGTTGAGTGTTAATTCACTGCCAGATTTATTTCTGGCTGTGTTTGCCCACTGCCAGCAATTTCGTATTTTTTGTAACTTTCAACAGGTCACAAAAATGTTTTATTCATTATGATCGCAAGTCCAATCGTTTGTAAACACACAGGCTATACGTCCACGTCACCCAGACAACACACATTCCGATCGGCTCGGAGTCCTTCTCATGCAGCCCTGTGTAAACACACCATTTCTCGTCACGTCTCGGCACGGTTCACTCATTTTTTCAGCTCGCCACAGAAAATGTACGTCCCTTATGATCGCGTGTACAACTGTTTGTAGACACACAGGGTAGGTGTGTGAGTGGCCCAGAGAACACATTTTCAATCCGCGACATTCCATTCTCCGGTAGTAGCAGTTTGTAAACAACGAGTCTGACGGAGAACGGCGGAGAAAAACAAAGCCGAGAAGATACCCGTCCATTGCACATACAGTACTCCTGGGGTGGAGCCTGTCAGCGGGGAGTGTTGGGCTGGAGGAGTAGTACGAAGGCTCTATGTCCTCTCGGTGGGAGCTCCTCACTGGCAGGTGAGGTTCTAAAGTATGTGAACCTATGCTTTCTCCTTTGCTGTCTGCTTACATTCATTAATCATTAAAGAACATGAGCAACTTGAGCTGTGCTGAATCATGTTGTACTGAGTGAGTGACCTCCTTTCATGTTTTTATGATGTTACAATTACAATTATGTCTTGTATCACTGCACATTTCTCTTATAGTTAAACCAGAGTTCAAAATAAACCTAACTCTTTAAAAATGAAAATAAATAAAGTTAAACATAGATGTTTAACATTCTTATTAAAAAATCAGTACTGAGTTTTGAGATGTTCTATATTGTCTGAATCAACTTTGTTTGTGTTCATTTATGTGTGAAAAGAGTGACTTTGAGAGCTGTTTTACCGTACAATGTAAGTCAACGAGAGGCATATTCTGAATTCTCAATTTCTAATCAATGGAGCAATTATTTTTGATTTCTTGTCCACCTTTGGAGTTACATCATGGCAAGTTAACTACACAACCCAAACCTCTACCAAAGTGGTCTTGCCCTCTAAGAACAGCTTAGCAGTATTTTTACTACCAAATTTGTACAGCTGTCCACTGTAGGCAAAGGCTGAATGATCCCAGAGTCTTTCTGGAAGAAGCTGTGTAGAAGGCACGCTCAGCCGGTCTCTTTGTCAAACACACTGATGTTGTAGTCAGGTAAAAACATCTTTATCCCAATGATGGTGGCAGAGTGACCTGATGATAAAGGTGGTTGAGTGTTAATTCACTGCCAGATTTATTTCTGGCTGTGTTTGCCCACTGCCAGCAATTTCGTATTTTTTGTAACTTTCAACAGGTCACAAAAATGTTTTATTCATTATGATCGCAAGTCCAATCGTTTGTAAACACACAGGCTATACGTCCACGTCACCCAGACAACAAACATTCCGATCGGCTCGGAGTCCTTCTCATGCAGCCCTGTGTAAACACACCATTTCTCGTCACGTCTCGGCACGGTTCACTCATTTTTTCAGCTCGCCACAGAAAATGTACGTCCCTTATGATCGCGTGTACAACTGTTTGTAGACACACAGGGTAGGTGTGTGAGTGGCCCAGAGAATACATTTTCAATCCGCGACATTCCATTCTCCAGTAGTAGAAGTTTTTAAACAGCGCGTCGGACGGAGAATGGCGGAGAAAAACAAAGCCGAGAAGATTTCAGAGGGAGAGTTAAACAGGGAGCAGCACCCTAACGTTCAGTGTGTATTGTTACAGTATCAGTAATGTTCAGTGTGTATTGTTACAGTATCAGTAATGTTCAGTGTGTATTGTTACAGTATCAGTAATGTTCAGTGTGTATTGTTACAGTATCAGTAATGTTCAGTGTGTATTGTTACAGTATCAGTAATGTTCAGTGTGTATTGTTACAGTATCAGTAATGTTCAGTGTGTATTGTTACAGTATCAGTAATGTTCAGTGTGTATTGTTACAGTATCAGTAATGTTCAGTGTGTATTGTTACAGTATCAGTAATGTTCAGTGTGTATTGTTACAGTATCAGTAATGTTCAGTGTGTATTGTTACAGTATCAGTAATGTTCAGTGTGTATTGTTACAGTATCAGTAATGTTCAGTGTGTATTGTTACAGTATCAGTAATGTTCAGTGTGTATTGTTACAGTATCAGTAACGTTCAGTGTGTATTGTTACAGTATCAGTAATGTTCAGTGTGTATTGTTACAGTATCAGTAATGTTCAGTGTGTATTGTTACAGTATCAGTAATGTTCAGTGTGTATTGTTACAGTATCAGTAACGTTCAGTGTGTATTGTTACAGTATCAGTAATGTTCAGTGTGTATTGTTACAGTATCAGTAATGTTCAGTGTGTATTGTTACAGTATCAGTAATGTTCAGTGTGTATTGTTACAGTATCAGTAATGTTCAGTGTGTATTGTTACAGTATCAGTAATGTTCAGTGTGTATTGTTACAGTATCAGTAATGTTCCTGCTGTTTCTCTCCATCAGGCCTCATCCATGAAAGCAGAAACCTGCTGTGCTCCATGGAGCATCAATGTGTGATCCAACACATGACCTGACCTCTGTAGTCTCACATACTGTAGCCAGAGGATCCCATATCTCCACCTATCTCCATCTACCAATCATCTGAATGCATTTAAATTCATTGTATGGGATTGGACGACCGGTGAAGGCCACCGGTGACAAAGCCACACCCACTGTTTTTCTTTTTTCTTTTACGACTTTTTACCTTTACTGTGTTTACCACACCCACTGAATGACTCCGCCCAGTTGTTTACCACACCCACTGAATGACTCCGCCCAGATGAGGAAGGACCGCCCTCTGTCCTTCACATTAGTTTTACAATGCAGGTTTTTTTTTTAGGGATGCTCCCATATGGACATTCTGAGAAGTTACCCATGTTTAAAATAACTGCTGCGCCGATAGCCGATACTGATCATTTTTTGGGGGGGTTTGTTTTGTCATTAATTCCCCCTTTTGTGCCAGGGAAACAATTACATCTTTATTATAAAACATAACTGTTGTGAATCTCCAGCTTGGTAGGCTGCAGATAACCAACAACAACAACATAGCAATGCACAAATGATGATATCACAACAACACTGATGACATCACAACAACACTCATGACATCACAACAACACTGATGACATCACGACCACACATAAACATGTGTGTCAACTTAACGATATAAGGAAAATATCATCTGCTACCGATATAAACCATATCTGAGCATTTTATTGTCCTTTTTAATGTCATTGTTTGCACCCAGCTCTAGCCCATACAGATCTAGTCAGCAGACGTCCAGTAGGCAGACATCTCTGAAAGTCTGGCTACGTGAGACCAAGGTTTCTCCAGAGTAGATTTTCCAAATGATTTGCTTAATACAGTAGTTGTAGCTTTATTGTGTTTGGTTGACTCTAACGTTGACGTATACTTTAATCATCATTCTAAAATACATGAACCTATGCTTTCTCCTTTGCTCTCTGCTTACATGCATTAATCATGAAAGAACATGAGCAACTTGAGCTGTACTGAACCATGTTGTACTGAGTGAGTGACCTCCTTTCATGTTTTTATGATGTTACAATTATGTCTTGTATCACTGCACATTTCTCTTGTTCATCCGTATGAGTTTTCTCTCCTGATTGGATAGAATTGGTATCCTGACCTGAAAATGAATTCTGTCTTTACTATCACAATATAGAGCTATTTAACACTGTTACTGAACAAACACTTTATTACAATGCTAACTATAAGAATGTAGAACTATTTAACACTTATTTTAACTAAACAACATCACTTAAACCCACCTTTAAAGCTGACAGAGAATGTACTGTGACCAAAACAGAGAGCAGATGTCTTGAAAGGACATGAAGTCCCATTTAGCAGAATAGATGAGTCATTGCATTCATGGTAACCATGACAACGTCCTGTACTACACATAACACATTTAGGAGAGGAACACTTCAGCAGGTTCATCTTTATTGACTTTTATTTTCTTATGGTAACAAACATTAAACATCAAACATCAAACATACATGGTTGGATGGATCCTATAGGCTCATCCATAATGGTTTGAATGGTTGGATGGATCCTATAGGCTCATCCATAATGGTTTGAATGGTTGGATGGATCCTATAGGCTCATCCATAATGGTTTGAATGGTTGGATGGATCCTATAGGCTCATCCATAATGGTTTGAATGGTTGGATGGATCCTATAGGCTCATCCATAATGGACCAAGTTCAAAACGAGAAATCCAACTCAGATGATGTTACATAAAACATAAAAGGAGAAGTAATAAAATAGAAATAAGAAAATATTAATATACATTGAGGGCCTTATTTTGCACCCTGCGCTATGCGTTGGCACAATGTGCTATCCATTAATTACGCACAAGGCAGCTGGTGCTGCCCCTAAACGCTTAAAGCCAATGACACCTGGCACGCTGATGGGTTTTATTAATCTAACAGCCAAACCACACCTATGCATAATGTAAGGGGTAGCTCAGGTGTTTTAGGGAAAAGGATGGTGGCACAAAATAACAACTCAGCCACGGGAAAGCCCCTTGCACGATACTAAATCCCCAAATAGTGGGTAAAGTGACTTGGGCGCAAAATAGGGCCCTGAGAGCTCATAAATAATCTAAAGATACTATAACTAATCCAATAAAAACAATAAGATATATTGTTCATAACAAGCCTTGTTTAAAAACAGCAATAAAACTGCTGATTACATTACACAATATAAACAAACAGGCAAAAAGCATGACTGTAATTAACAATAAATTATAATGCTACCTTATTATTAAAAAGCTGTGTTCAAAAGACGTAATACTTAAACATCTAAAAGTAAGAAGTGAATTGTAAAAAGAGTATACATACATAATTTATTAACACATCTCCACATTCTATTGTGCCAATAGAAACACATTAATAATTAGTAATGAGATCAATAGTTGTGTAGCTCAGACTCTGATGGTTCACTGTGTGACAATCTATGACCTGAATGACTAATGAACAATGACACAAACACCTGGGCTGCATAGACATGTATTGTGTACAGTAGGATCAATAGATGCATTTATTGATAACTAATTACTGATAGTTATAATGACTTGATGAAACACCATGAGGGTGAAGACAGACATTGTCCAATGTGATCTGATCTTCAAACACAGAGCTCTTGTTCCCTGTAGGTGTCATTGTCTTCTGACTTGTATCCTCATGAATATTTTAACTGAAGACTTTATCTGCCTCTTCTAAACCTCACTTGGTCTTTCTGGTATATTTACAGTTCAGTATAAATGTTCAAACCTTGACTGAGGTGATGGACAGTTATGTGATGGATGTGACATCCACCTCATACACGTGGTGTCCTGGTTCTTCACTGGGTCCAGCTTCAGACCCTCCCGGTAGATCTATGTCGTCATACTGGTCGTATTCTGTCTCTTCACTGGGTCCAGCTTCAGACCCTCCTGGCAGATCTATGTCGTCATACTGGTCGTAATCTGTCTCTTCACTGGGTCCAGCTTCAGACCTTCCTGGTAGATCTATGTCATCATACTGGTCGTATTCTGTCTCTTCACTGGGTCCAGCTTCAGACCCTCCTGGTAGATCTATGTCATCATACTGGTCGTATTCTGTCTCTTCACTGGGTCCAGCTTCAGACCCTCCTGGTAGATCTATGTCGTCATACTGGTCGTATTCTGTCTCTTCACTGGGTCCAGCTTCAGACCTTCCTTGGAGGTTTATCTCTTCATACTGGTGGTATTCTGTCTCTTCACTGGGTCCAGCTTCAGCATCGGAACCAACAGTGTTGTAATAAACCATCTCAACGTTCTCCCGTCCTACATTATAATAAACTCTGGTCTCCACTCCTGCTCTCCGCCCTCTGGTGGCCTGGAGAAACACAGCAGCAATCCGATCAGGTTCTCTTCAATACAAACAGTGGAACTACTTCATTTAAATTCCGGTCTGGTATTGAAGATGAATAAAGATTGAATAAAGACGTATACATTACCTTCCAGACACGATAGAGGATATAGCTTATCACCACCAACAGCAGCACAATTACGACTGTAACTTTGAGGATGTTAGATGTCAGATGAGAAGCTGTGAGATAAAATATTCATATCAAACATCAAGTAAAGATCAACTCTCACTAAAGGAGACATCCGTTCATTTTTAGTGTTATCTTTGATATGTGGCAAATCACTCACCAACGTAGAAATGCCCATTGAGTTACTCCACAAATCCCCCTGTCGTTATACCGTTGGCATAATAGGAGGCGCGAGCATAGCCCAAATTCGCCTATTTTAACAAATGCAAAGTCTGTTTTTTTTTCTCCTAGCACTCATTGTGGAGCCCCATGATACCCTTACAGGCGATGAAAGTCCCGACAAGCTAACCGCTAATAACAGAACGAGCTAACGCTGGCTGCTTATCTCTCTGCCTGGCAACACCAGGTTGCCAGGTCCGGAGAGAAACAAGCAACGAGCGTTAGCGTTATCACAATGAGTGCTAGGAGAAAAAAAACAGACTTTGCATTTCTTAAAATAGGCGAATTTGGGCTATGCTCGCGCCCCCTATTATGCCAACGTTGGGGGTCGACAGGGGGATTTGTCGGGAAGATAACACTAAAAATGAACGGATGTCTCCTTTAAAAATGTGTATTTTATGTAATTATTTAACATTTGTTAATTTATGTCATATTCAAGCCTGCTTTATGTTATTTGCTTGATTGAGTTACATATTGTGTCTTGAAAAGTCATTGTAATTCTGGTTACCTGTGACGGTGACAGAGAGGAACTGGCTCTTATAGTAGAAGTCTGTTGAGTAAACATTGATGTGATAAATACAGCTGTAGTTTCCTTGGTGGATGTGGTTTGCTGCAGGAAACAGGAAGTTGGCAGAGTGATTGACAGCTGGCTGGGTGTAGTTGTGTGTTGTGTTGGATCCAGTGAAGCTGAGGTGGAAGGAGCCTCCTGGATACTGTGGCTGGATGGAGCAGCTGATAAAGAAACTGTGACCCTCCATCACCTGTGGCCCCTGACGCTGGCCCTCAGAAACCCCGTTCATGGAGGAGGAGAAGAAGGTGATGTTTGAATTAAACGGCAGATCTGTAACAAGACAGAGGTGATTGACTGAAACAACAGATTTATAAACAGAGAGAGAAAATGTCAATAAGGTCAAATGAGACAAATATCTTAATATTGGAAATTAATTATAAACATCATTGTCTCTAAACAGACAGATGACTCATTGTGATTCTAAACTGAGGAAAATCTTAAACGTAAAGACTCAATTTGCAGCTCATTTATCAAGAATCATCAGTACACAAAACTAAATTACATTTCAAATCAAAAGTTATTGGTTAAATGTAATGAAAGAAGAACATGCATTTAGGTTTTCATTTATCCTAAAACTGAAGTGAATGTGCAAACAACATACATTAGGCAGACAGACAGACAGACAGACAGACAGACAGACAGACAGACAGACAGACGGATAGAAGAATGTAAATATGCCTTTGAGGAAGTCACTGTTTTACCTGAACAGATCACCTCCAGTCTGGCAGTGGAATTACCAGAAACCTTTGTTCCACACTCTCTCAGTGAAGACTCAGACCCAACACAGGAAGATGAAATCCACCAAACAGGTTCACGTGTAAAACCAGAATTCCACTTTCTTGAAAAAGCAGAGCCACAGTCCAGCTGTCTACACACTACATATGATGACTTCAGGTTCCAGTCAGACCAACCATCCACTGGTCTCCACTCTCCCTGGTGTTTCATCTCCAGTATACCAATGCAGTTACTGATTCCTCCCAACAATCTGACATCAGCAGACTCTGTACAGAGTCAAGACAATTAAAGACATTAAAGAAAAAAGTTATATTAATTTCATTAGAAAATAATCTAAACCAAAAATATAGTTTGTATTTTACCTAAGCAGGTGAGTTCAACTGTCTTGTTAGGTGAGCTGGTGTTACTAGTTGAGTCTGAGGTTCTACAGTTCAGGAGAACAGACTCGTTGCCTTCACACTGGAACTCTTTGGTCCACATTGAAGTGTTCACTTCTCCATAGAGCGCCCCCTGGAGGACTGAAGGAGCCCCACAGCCAAGCTCCCTACAGACCACCTCTGCATCCTGCTGGTCAAAGTCACCTTCATACACTGAGACCCACGACTGATTAGACTTCACCTCCACTCTGCCTGAACACAAACTAGTCCCATTCACCAACCTCACAGACTCTGGAGAGAGAGAGAGAGAGAGAGAGAGAGAGAGAGAGAGAGAGAGAGAGAGAGAGAAAGAGAAAAAGAGAGAGATAATACATTTCAAGTCGTACACTTGATAGGCTGATGATAAAAAGCATGATTGTTGGGGGTATTAACAATCAGACTTACAAATTACTCACTACAAAGTAGAGGCTTTTTCACTCTCATTACTGCTGTTCAAACAAAACAACAAATTCTCACCCTGAACACTGGAGGAAGTTGCCGTCACAGACCCACAATAATATATTTATTATTGTGATATCACGATAATGACAATATTGTTGCATCACTACAAAACAATATATAGAGTACAAATACATAAACACATTCATATTTAGTTCTTATCCTCCTGGGGTTGCAGTTGAGGGGGTGCAGCACCCAGGGCTGGGGTTGCGGCCGTACCCTCAGCACCCCTACTTCCTGTGGCTGCGAAACAAACTGTAAATATTACTGTTGTTGAAGTAGTAGTTAGTTACCTGAACAGATCACCTCCAGTATGTACAAGGAAGTAGCAGACATCTTTGTTCCACACTCCCTCAGTGAAGACTCAGACCCAACACAGGAAGACATAATCCTCCACGTAGGTTTATGTGTAGATCCAGAACTCCTTTCTGTTGAAACAGCAGAGCCACAGTCCAGCTGTCTACACACTACAGATGATAACTTCAGGTTCCAGTCAGACCAACCATCCACTGGTCTCCACTCTCCCTGGTGTTTCATCTCCAGTAGACCAGTACAGTTACTGGTTCCTTCCACCAACCTGACATCATCAGACTCTGTAGAGACAAGAAAGTAAACATAGAAAACCCAAATTATTATGTTCATTATAAAGTGATAATCCAAACCTAAAGTGTAGTTTGCTTTTTACCTGTGCAGGTGAGTTCAACAGTCTTGTCAGGTGAGCTGGTGTTTCTAGTTGAGTTAGAGGTTCCACAGTCCAGGAGAACAGACTCATTGCCTTCACACTGGAAGTCTTCGGTCCACACTGGAGTGTCCACTCCTCCATAGAGCGCCCCCTGGAGGACTGAAGGAGCCCCACAGCCAAGCTCCCTACAGACCACCTCTGCATCCTGCTGGTCAAAGTCACCTTCATACACTAAGACCCACGACTGATTAGACTTCACCTCCACTCTGCCTGAACACACACTAGTCCCATTCACCAACCTCACTGACTCTGGAGAGAGAGAGAGAGAGAGAGAGAGAGAGAGAGAGAGAGAGAGAGAGAGAGAGAGAGAGAGAGAGAGAGAGAGAGAGAATTTAATGAATCCACTATTGAATATATATGAATCCATTATGGATGCATTTTGATATCTAAACATTTCAAAGGCAAGTATTTTTAATGAACCCTTAAACACACACAAATAAAGACAAATAGCAATATACTCAGTTTAGAATAAATTAATACATGGATATACATAATAAATAAATAAAAAACACATTCATAATTAAGTAATGTGGAAAAAAAAATTAACTAAAAACTACTCATCATCGTCAGATCCTCCCCAATAGCTCATAGGAGACTAATAGTCCCCCCACCACCGCACACACACACACGCGCACACACACACACACACACACACACACACACACACACACACACACACACACACACACACACACACACACACACACACACACACACACACACACACACTGATAGAATGATGAATGTATAGGAAGACAAACAAACAGATGGACAGACAGACAGACAGCTTGAGTGACTGTAATGAGTGACTGTAAAGATTGCTGTCATTGTTCAAGTCATTGTTTTTCATTACCTGAGCAGATCACTGTGGGTCTGCCTGTAATCAAACCTTTCCGTTTGACACCAAAAGTCTCCATTATGACACAGTCGCTCAGTGAAGACTCAGAACCAGCACAGTAAGGTGTAATCCTCCATACAGATTGATGTGTAAAACCAGAACTCCTTTCTGTTGAAACAGCAGAGCCACAGTCCAGCTGTCTACACACTACAGATGATGACTTCAGGTCCCAGTGAAACCCACCATCCACTGGTCTCCATTCTCCCTGGTGTTTCATCTCCAGTTTACCAGTACAGTTACTAATTCCTCCCACCAACCTGATATTAGCAATCACTGTAAAGAGTCAATAGAGTAAACATTAATGCAATGCAATTACTTATATTATAGAATATTCATCCGAAGCAAGGAAATAGCTTGTCTCTTACCTAAACAGGTGAGTTCAACAGTCTTGTTAGGTGAGCTGGTGTTACTAGTTGAGTTTGAGGTTCCACAGTCCAGGAGAACAGACTCGTTGCCTTCACACTGGAACTCTGTTGTCCACATTGGAGTGTCAACTTCTTCATAGAGCGCCCCCTGGAGTCCTGAAGGAGCCCCACAGCCAAGCTCCCTACAGACCACCTCTGCATCCTGCTGGTCAAAGTCACCTTCACACACTGAGACCCACGACTGATTAGACTTCACCTCCACTCTGCCTGAACACACACTAGTCCCATTCACCAACCTCACAGACTCTTGAGAGAGAGGGTGTGTTGGTTTAACCTGGAGAGCTGAGGAAAAAAAACATAAAATAAATGAGTTTCACTTTGACAGAGTGCATGGATCCTCCCTACCAATACAGCAGCTTGTTGATGTGTTGAAATACAGGACAAGATATCCTTGGTTTATCCTGTTTGATGCTATTTATTGATGAAAATAAGTTGTATACAGGAATATAATTTAACAGTTTGTTTGATGATTGCAAATAACTTTCATTTTGTCACCTTCTGTGATTCTAATTATTGCATCTTGCCAAGAGATAATCCATTGGACTGAATTGAATTTGTATATTAAGATTTCTTCACTCTCCTAATGTTATTACACATGTATGCAGCACTTTTAGATTCATATCACATATAAAAGTTCAGATTTTAATTAGTAATAGTCCAATAAAAGGTATAGTTTGTCTTTTACCTGAACAGGTGAGTTCAACAGTATTGTCAGGTGAGCTGGTGTTTCTAGTCGAGTCTGAGGTTCTACAGTCCAGGAGAACAGACTCATTGCCTTCACACTGGAACTCTTTGGACCACATTGGACCCTCCACTTCTCCATAGAGCGCCCCCTGGAGGACTGAAGGAGCCCCACAGCCAAGCTCCCTACAGACCACCTCTGCATCCTGCTGGTCAAAGTCACCTTCACACACTGAGACCCACGACTGATTAGACTTCACCTCCACTCTGCCTGAACACACACTAGTCCCATTCACCAACCTCACTGACTCTGGAGAGAGAGAGAGAGAGAGAGAGAGAGAGAGAGAGAGAGAGCGCGCATTATAATTTAAAAGAGTTATTTATATTAAACCACAACAATGGATACATGAATCTGTAAAGAATGCATCTGGAACTTTACATACTCTATTAAGTCTAAACATAGGTCTGCTCTACCATCAAGTCATGTGACTCAATATGCATTTATCTTGTAAAAAAAAATAAACATCACAAGACAACTTAAATTACGAATGGAGTTCTTTACACGTGTCAAATCACTATTTTAAATGGACAGAATAAATGGTGAACTCCAGATGAACAGAAATGGCACATTCTGAATGCATTGTGATGAAACAACTTTTAAAAGCCACACAGACATGCATACATAGAGGGACAGATGGATGCACAGTAGAGACAAGCTATAGTGTGTGTGTGAAAGAGAGCAATGATATAAGAGAGTGTAAAGATTAGTCATTGTAGAAGTCATTGTTTTACCTGAACAGTTCACCTTCAGTGTGACAGTGGAATCATAAGACTTTACTGGTCCACACTCCATCAGTGAAGACTCAGAGCCAACACAGGAAGATGGAATCACCCATCCAGCTTGACGTGTAGAAATAGAAGTAAATTCTGTTGAGACAGCAAAGCCACAGTCCAGCTGTCTACACACTACAGATGATGACATCCTGTTCCAGTCAAACCAAGCCAACAATGGTCTCCACTCTCCCTGGTGTTTCATCTCCAGTATGCCATTACAGTTACTGGTTCCTCCCACTAACCTGACACCATCAGACTCTGTACAGAGAATAAGCAGTAACAAGCATTACTTTAATTAAAATATCTTCAGGACTGTAATCTATTTTCAGTTCTTCTTTCATCTTTGTTTACCTGTTGAGTTGTGTGTTGGTTTAACCTGGAGAGCTGGGGAGAAAAATCATCAATTAAATGAGTTTCACTGTAACAGAGTACATGGATCCTCTTTACCAATACAGCAGCTTGTTGATGTGTTGGAATACAGGAAAATATGTCCTTTGATTATCCTGTTTGATGATATTTATATTTATATTCAAAGGCTGGGAATGAGTGAATGATGAAATGTATGACTTATATAAAAACAGATGAAAATAACATTTATACAGGAACACAAATTGACAGTTTGTTTATAACAAACAACAGTAATTGAATTGAGCGATGTCATAATGTAATGTTAACCTATTATGCAGCATTTATCACATAAAATACTTAATATTCTGGCAAGTAATAATCCAAACCTAAAGTTTAAAGTATCTTACTTAAGCAGGTGAGTTCAACAGTCGTATTAGGTGAGCTGGTATTTCTAGTTGAGTCTGAGTTTCCACAATCCAGGAGAACAGACTCATTGCCTTCACACTGGAACTCTTTGGTCCAGAGTGGAGTGTTTACTTCTGCATAGAGCGCCCCCTGGAGTACTGAAGGGACCCCACAGCCAAGCTCCCTACAGACCACCTCTGCATCCTGCTGGTCAAAGTCACCTTCATACACTGAGACCCATGACTGATTAGACTTCACCTCCACTCTGCCTGAACACACACTAGTCCCATTCACCAACCTCACTGACTCTGAAGAGAGAGAGAGAGAGAGAGAGAGAGAGACAGAGAGAGATGAGTGCAGGTGCAGGTGCCGTCGTATGCAGTGTTCATTATAATTTAAAATATGAATTTATTTAACCAGAGCAGAAGTTACATGAATCTTATATGAATGCATATAGAACTTTAAACACATCAGATACAGGTTGTTTAAGTGTACCTCTGTACACAATTAATAGATACGCAACAATATATTTTTTTTACAGTAAGCCCATAAACAAACTGAATTCATATTTCAATACTCAAAGAGAAAGAAAATAACTAACATGACACAATGTCCTCTAGAGCTCATATACGTCTAACTAACATGAAACAATGTCCTCCTCTAGAGCTCATATACGTCTAAGCTCCATACTCTAAGTCTAAGACTTGACTAGAGCTCATATACGTCTAAGCTACACAAGTCTAAGACCTGACTAGAGCTCATATACGTCTAAGCTACACAAGTCTAAGACCTGGCCACAAGACACCTTAAATAACTATTGGTGTTCTTTACACTTGTTTAATCACTGTTTAGACAACCAGTATAGTTACTGGTTCCTCCCAACAACCTGACATCATCAGACTCTGTACAGAGTAAGCATTAAAGCAGTATTACTTTCATTACAACTAGGGCCGGGACTTTATCGCGTTAATTTCGATCAATTAATTACATAAAATGAATGAAGACGTGCCGCATAGCCTGCTTGATAATGTTGGCTGGGCAAATCATAATCTGTAATGGATGCCCCCCCCCCCCCAGGAGGGGGTAAGCTGGGGGGAGGGGGTGCGCGATTTGTATTAATAATTCATTAAACGACTCGAAATCTACAAAGTAACTTGTAACTAAAGTTTTCAAATAATTGTAAAAGTAAAAGTAAAATATTTGCCTCTGAGATATAGTGGAGTTACTGGAGTAGAAGTAAAAGTATTATTACTTATTTTACTTATTACTCGAGAGTCAAGTGCAAATACCTCAAAATTGTACTTAAGTACAGTTCTTGAGTACATGTACTTAAAGATGTATAACATCTTTGAAAAAAAATGCTTTTCACTGTTCTCAGGTCAAATATTGATATGCGATTAAATGCGATTAATTGCGATGAATTAATTACAAAGCCTCTAATTAATTAGATTTTTTTTTTTTTAATCGAGTCCCAGCCCTAATTACAAAATTACATCATTTTATTACAACACTGTAATCTATGATCAGTTGTTCTTCTTTCATCTTTGTTTACCTGTTGAGTTGTGTGTTGGTTTAACCTGGAGAGCTGAGGAGAAAAATCATCAAATAAATGAGTTTCACTGTAACAGAGAACATAGATCCTCTCTACCAATACAGCAGCTTGTTGATGTGTTGACATACATCCTTTGTTTCTCCTGTTTGATGATATTTATTTGATATTCACAAGCTGGGAATGACTGATAATTAACACATTCCATGCCAGACTTTAATATCATAATGTGCTCACCACTTTCCAGCGATTTATTGTTTGTTTTTTGTTTTTTCACCTCGCCACAGACCTCGCTAAATACCTTATGATCGCGTGTTCAACTGTTTGTAGACACACAGGGTAGTTGTGTGAGTGGCCCAGAGAATACATTTTCAATCGGCGACATTCCATTTTGCAGTAGTAGCAGTTTCTAAAACCCGTTTCAAACAGCGTTCAGCGCGGAGAAAAACAACACCGAGATACTGGCGATTAGGCGGAAGCTTTAGAGCGGCGGCAGATGGGAACGAAAATCTTCGATTGACGTCATTTCCGTATCCGGCTACAATCCGTGCTACAATGAAATGTGTCACTGCGAGAGAGTGCTACAATGAAATGTGTTACTGTGAGAGAGTGCTAAATGAAATGTGTCACTGCGAGAGTGCTACAATGAAATGTGTTACTGTGAGAGAGTGCTAAATGAAATGTGTTACTGTGAGAGAGTGCTACAATGAAATGTGTTACTGTGAGAGAGTGCTACAATGAAATGTGTTACTGTGAGAGAGTGCTACAATGAAATGTGTTACTGTGAGAGAGTGCTACAATGAAATGTGTTACTGTGAGAGAGTGCTACAATGAAATGTGTTACTGTGAGAGAGTGCTACAATGAAATGTGTTACTGTGAGAGAGTGCTACAATGAAATGTGTTACTGCGAGAGAGTGCTACAATGAAATGTATCACTGCGAGAGAGTGCTACAATGAAATGTGTCACTGCGAGAGAGTGCTACAATGAAATGTGTCACTGCGAGAGAGAGAAAAAAAAAGACCCCTTCGCGTAGGCTACGCGATTGGCACGCTGCGGCTTTATTTAGGTTCGCGATTGGCATGCAATGTGTTAATGATGAAATGTATGATTTATATCAAAATAGATTAAAATATAAAATATGTATACAGTATTGACAACAATTTTAGTAAATATGGATTGTTGATAGAGCAAATACGGTGAACGGCGACTAAAGACCCATGAGGGAGGGAGGGTACGGGTTGACTAAAGACCCATGAGGGAGGGAGGGTATGGGGTGACTAAAGACCCATGAGGGAGGGAGGGTATGGGGAGGAAGTTGAGTGTTGTTCAAAACTGAACCATCCTTGTCCGTAAGTTGTGTGTTAAATGTTATGTTGGGTGTGAATTGTTTTGTATTGCACTGTTTGTTCCTGTATGTAAGGAAAAAAAATAGTCTCACTGTATATCCTTTTGCTACATCTGCCCTTCCTATCACATTTGACAGTTCATATTTTGGACACTAATAAAAAACAAGCCATGCACCTGCTACTCTGTGTGGTGTAACTTCATCTTATGTCATGTGACATCATCAAGGTGTTGAAGTTTGTCATAAATATCAAGCAGACTGTGTAGGTTGTTGACTGAAGCCAATGGTGGTAAAAGTACTCAAATTCTTTACTTAAGTAAAAGTAAAGTAAAGGTATAAAAGTATTGGCATCAAAATGTACTTAAAGTACCAAAAGTAAAAGTACTAAAAGGTTTGAAAATAGCAGATCGCATCGCAAAGCGTTGTGAGCTTGTAGGTCGGCTATTTTCAAATAGCCTATTTATAAAATAGAGCTAAAGTGGTTCATGTATGTTTTATAATGTAATAATCTAATATCTAATATCTAATATCTAATATCTAATATCTAATCTAATCTATCTAAATCTAATAATCTGCAAAGTAACTAGTAACTAAAGTTTTCAAATAATTGTAGTGGAGTAAAAGTAAAATAATTGCCTCCGAGATGTCGTGGAGTAGAAGTAAAAGTATTGGAAATTGGAAATACCCCAGTAAAGTAAAAATACCTCAAAACTTTACTTAAGTACAGTACTTAAGTAAATGCACTTTTAGTTACTTTACACCACTGACTGAAGCTGACTACAGTCTTCCTGTAGCTTCATCAACTCTCTAAGGTTACACAACACACAACTGTCCATTGTTCAGTACCAACAATGTGTGTGTGTGTGTGTGTGTGTGTGTGTGTGTGTGTGTGTGTGTGTGTGTGTGTGTGTGTGTGTGTGTGTGTGTGTGTGTGTGTGTGTGTGTGTGTGTGTGTGTGTGTGTGTGTTCACCTGGGTCGCTCCTACCAGGTGAAGCTGGGAGGGTCTGTGTCAGAACCACACAGGCTCACTACTGGGGTTCCCCAAGGCTCGGTTCTGGGTCCTCTTCTCTTCTCTCTCTACACTACATCTCTTGGTGCTGTCATCCGCTCCCATGGCTTTTCCTACCACTGCTATGCCGATGACACCCAGCTGATCCTCTCATTCCCCCCCTCTGACACACACGTGGAGGCACGCATTGCTGCTTGTCTGGCTGACATCTCGGAGTGGATGTCGACGAACCACCTGAAGCTCAACCTGGACAAGACCGAGCTGATGTTCATCCCGGGGAAGGGCTGTCCTCACCGAGACATGGCCATCACCATTGAGAACGCTGTGGTGACGTCAACTCGGACTGCGAAGAATCTGGGTGTGACCCTGGACGATCAACTGTCGTTCTCGGCTAACATCGCATCAGTGACACGGTCCTGCAGATTCCTCCTCTACAACATCAGGAGAATTCGGCCCTTCCTCACGGAGAAGGCAGCCCAGGTGCTCATCCAGGCTCTTGTCATCTCCCGCCTGGACTACTGCAACTCCCTCCTGGCTGGCGCTCCGGCATCTGCCATCAGACCCCTGGAGCTTGTTCAGAAAGCTGCGGCTCGTCTGGTGTTCAACCGCCCCAAGTTCTCTCACACAACTATCCTTCTGCGTTCCCTGCACTGGCTCCCCGTAGCGGCTCGCATTCAGTTTAAAACCCTGGTGCTAGCCTATAGGGCAGCGAAAGGAACAGCTCCCTCTTACCTCCGGGTATTGGTCAATGCCCACAACCCTTCCCGACCACTCCGGTCGGCCACCAAGGGGCGACTGACTCCCCCGCCACTCAACGGTCCTTCTGGTCGATCGACACGGTCACGACTTTTTTCTGTTCTGGCCCCACAGTGGTGGAATGAACTTCCCACTGATGTCAGGACAGCAGAGTCACTGCCCATCTTTCGCCGCAGGCTGAAAACCCACCTCTTCAGGAAACACTACCCTTCCTCTTTGCCTGGCCTACTTGTTTTTAACTAGTTGTACGAATGCTTGTTTTATTGTTGAATTGTTTATTGGATCTTGTTTAGTCAATACAATTATTTGTTTTTAGCTCCTGCTCATTTGACTACTTTGTCTCATCTGTTTAAGGAAATAGGTAGCTGATATATTGCACTTTTACCTTAGCGCTAGGTATGCTCTTGGTTGCTTGTTATTGCAGAAAATGCACTTATAACCTCTGGTGATTAGTAGCTTTCGTTCCCTACCTTTGTTGATTGCACTTATTGTAAGTCGCTTTGGATAAAAGCGTCTGCTAAATGACTGTAATGTAATGTGTGTGTGTGTGTGTGTGTGTGTGTGTGTGTGTGTGTGTGTGTGTGTGTGTGTGTGTGTGTGTGTGTGTGTGTGTGTGTGTGTGTGTGTGTGTGTGCGTGCGTGCGCGCGCGCATGTGTGTGTGCGTGTGCATGTGAGGTCTCAACTCACAGCAGTTCTCACAGTCGTCTATCGTGTCACATTTCCAAGACAATGGAATGCACTTTTCCTTCTTACAAACAAACTGATGGGGGAGACAGAGGATTATGTTTAGAATCAGTAAAGTATCAAAAGCAGACATGAGACATAAAGTCATACAGCGTAACACAAGTGAAGGCGAGGTGAATCACCTGGCTGGCAGTGCAGTTGGACATGCACTGCTTGCCATCAGCTGCCAAGTAGAAGTGGGCGGGACAGGAACACTTGTAGCCTCCTCCAGGTGAGAGCAGACACAGGTTACTGCAGCCTCCATTGTTGGTCTGACACGGGTGACCGGCCACTGCAGGGTGGAGAAAACATGCACACATGGAACAAACATGAGAACACACACCTATATGTTAGAATAAAGCAATAAGCCACACCAGGCTGTGGTTTAATGTGAGTTTAGAGCAGCTATGAGGTGTTGTTAGGAACGATGCAGAGCAGAGTGACTACAACCCTCTAACTGTTCTACAATCACTGTAAACCACCACCTCACATGGTTTATTACCAGGGGTGCACATCGCGCATGCGCACCCAAAATAAATAATGCGCGGCACATCAGACGACGCAAGCAAAAAGCAAAGCAAAGTTTGTTGTTTACCCAGGGTGTCGGACTAAGCACGAAGCTCGTTTCCAGCCGGACCCTGCATGGAAGCCTTGCTCAAGGGCTATTCAGCGGTGATTCATGATTGATGTGATGAATTGGGGAATCGAACTAGGGACCTTCCGGTATCAAGGCCGCCCCTCTAACCACTAGGCCACCGCTGCCACGCGAGGCGCTTTTGCGTACCAACGGCTGGGACAGGAATTTCCAAGCTTTTATTTTTTAGCAAAAATAAAAAATAAAAGCCTGGAGATCGAGGCTAGGAATTTATTTCCTGAAGCCACACTCACACAATCACGCTAAAGCACGCGTCGGCCCCATGTACAGCTGCACGTGATTGTGTGAGTGTTGCCCACCCCCCCCCAAGATCACCCCCCCCCCCCCCATGGCCACCTGTTGTTATGACTCTGGGTCGGAACCCAATCAAGGCCGTCTCCCACAGCCTCACAACTCGCTGTGTTATCGCTCTGACACCAGCGCATGAGATAACCAGACTGGGTGAAAACACCAAGGACAAACTTCAGGCTATACTCTCTACACACACGAACACATGGTTCTCATGAAGTTAACATAACCCGCACACACACGCGCCTTCGCTTCCTCGCACCCGCTCCTCCCCTCCCCCCTGCTCCTCCCCCCCTGGGCTCCTTTTTTTTCGCTCCCCTCACGCACTGCCCCCCCTGAGGCAGGGCGTGAGAGTAGTGCTTTTTTGCCCATCCCATCCCAATAAAGTCTTCTGATTCTGATTCTGATTCTGATTGCCTCGCACCGCCTCGCATTGCCTCGCTGACCTATGATGAACGCATCGTAATGGTGCAAAATATGCCGTGTACGTCCCAATCTGGCAGATAAAAGTAGCGCAGCACAGGGCACAACCTTGGGGGGTTCACCAAACGGCGTGAGAAAAGAAAGAAAACGGCGGCAGAGCGTCCTTTTCTCTCGCGCAGTTCTCACAAACAGTAATTCATCCATGGAAAGTTATGGTGAATATTGTAAACAAGATGTTGGAGCAGTGATACACATACATGTCCATGTGTGGTTATTGAATATTTTACAATGAGGCTCAGCCAATTACAATCAAGCAACAGAACTATCAATTTGATATTACTATGAGACATTACTACTATAACTAATATAACCGTTTTAAAAACAGATCAAATAATACAATAACAGACAATAAATAAAATCCCTGGGGTATTTTTTGTCCCTGCAAAAAAAATATTTACAGGGACTACATATATATATATATATATACATATATATATATATATACATATATATATATATATATATATATATATATATATATATACATATATATATATATATATATATATATATATATATATATATATATATATATATATATATATGTACGCACGCACGCACGCACGCACGCACACATTAGTGTCAGCTATGGCCGCCCCCAGTGAGAGTGAATAGTGAGAGTGTTGTATACAGTAGGTGGTACAGACCCTCAGGTTGTCTATAGGGGTGATACATGTGGAGGTCAGATGGTCTGTTCAGGTTGCTGATGAGTCTGATCTTGTTGGTTCCCTGAGTCTTGTTGGCTCTGTAGATGGAGCCGGTCCTCCAGTCTGTCCAGTAGATGTGATCCTCAAACAGAGTAATAGCAGTGATGATGTAGCGGATGTTCTGACTCACAACTACAGACACACAAAACCAAAAGAGTCACAATATTATAAAATACATGAACAAAGTATTATAAAGAATATTATAACAAGAGTTAAAATGCATCAATAAAGTTTACAAAAGTAAACAATATTCTCACTGTTTTCCTTGTTTTTTTCTTCATGTAAAAAATAACATAATCCATTCTTATACACAGTAACACTCTGGAGTGTTAATTTAACCACATGAACCCTAGTGATCCTATTCTGGGACAAACATTCACCGGAAATAGCAGATCTACAAGCTCACAACGTGTCACACTTCAACATGTAACATGTAACATGTAGATCGGCTATTTTCTGAAAGGATATCTAATGTAAAGAGGATAAAAGGAGGGTCTTAGAATAGACCCCTGGGGGACTCCAGTCAACCAAGTATAATAGGGATTACTTTTACTTGAGTACTTCTTCCTCCCGTGTGTGTGTGTGTGTGTGTGTGTGTGTGTGTGTGTGTGTGTGTGTGTGTGTGCGTGCGTGCGTGCGTGCGTGCGTGCGTGCGTGCGTGCGTGCGGGTGTGTGTGTGTGTGTGTGTGTGTGTGTGTGTGTGTGTGTGTGTGTGTGTGTGTGTGTGTGTGTGTGTGTGTGACCTGTGTGTCTGTTGGTTCCATCCAGGTTGGCAAACTCAATGTGATTCTCCTTGTCGTCGGTCCAGTAGATGTGATTGTTGATGTAGTCTAACGTCAGGCCGTAGGGCCAGTAGATCTTATCCTTCACGATGATGCTCCTGTTGGTGCCGTCCATCCCCATCCTCTCTATGTGGGGGTTGTTACCTCTGTCTGTCCAGTACAAGTACCTGTCAGGAGACACTGAGTCAGGGTCACTGTTTGACATCTTTACTGACAATGTAACATATTGTTGTTGTCGGGCAGAAACCTTGTATCTCCATATTTAAAAACTTTTGTTTTATTTTGTAAATGAATGCCTACATTGTCCACAATACCACAGTGTCACTAAAGTAGCAGAAAAAGCCGATGTACAAGCTGACAATGCGTCACGATGTCACACACTGTGAGCCTGTAGATCTTTTTATATAATTGCTGTTTTTTATTGAAAGTGAAAGTGGTTTTGTGTGTCTTTGGGTTTTATATATATTTAACCAATGAAAAGTATTAACAAAGAGCTTGAGACTAAATAATAACTACATTGGAACACAGATTATTTTTACCATTTCCTGAAAAGTAACAGTTTTGGACATATGAGTTTTCCACCTGACATCAACGATATGTAAAAATACATATTGTTACCTCTATCAATATGATAAAACACAATGAAGACACAGTTTATCTACACTGTGTGAACATGTAATTCACACTTACATGTAAGTAGTGTGTGTGTGTGTGTGTGTCTGCGTGTGTGTCTGTGTCTGTGTCTCTGTGTGTGTGTGTGTGTGTGTGTGTGTGTGTGTGTGTGTGTGTGTGTGTGTGTGTGTGTGTGTGTGTGTGTGTGTGTGTGTGTGTGTGTGTGTGTGTGTGTGTGTGTGTGTGTGTGTGTGTGTGTGTGTGTGTGTCTGCGTGTGCGTGTGCGTGTGTGTGTGTGGCGGAGAGATGTGCCTTCCACGTGGGGGAGGGGAGGGATACATAAGGAATAAATGACAATAACAACATTCAACACATTATTCACAATAATTCAGACATACTGTATTTTGTATGATTTTGTTTTAGAATACCTAGGCGTCATGTGTTCATGTTTTGCCTCATAGGAGCTCCAGAAAGCAGAGCCAATCACAAGGAAGTATTACACATTATAGCACACTTTTCAGTGAGTGACAACTTACATGATACTATTTAAATGTTCCTCATGAGGTAAACTCTACCCTTCTTATTCTACTACAAAAACATCTATTAAGTGACTTTTTAACACTTTACAATATGTACATAATATGATGCAATGTCATCAGTTTAATGTTTAGATGTAATTCAGTGTTCTTGAATCCGTGGTGTTTCACAGGATGGTGTGAGGTTCATGATGTCACCACAGTGTGAGGTTCATGATGTCACCACAGTGTGAGGTTCATGATGTCACCACAGTGTGAGGTTCATGATGTCACCACAGTGTGAGGTTCATGATGTCACCACAGTGTGAGGTTCATGATGTCACCACAGTGTGAGGTTCATGATGTCACCACAGTGTGAGGTTCATGATGTCACCACAGTGTGAGGTTCATGATGTCACCACAATGTGAGGTTCATGATGTCACCACAGTGTGAGGTTCATGATGTCACCACAGTGTGAGGTTCATGATGTCACCACAATGTGAGGTTCATGATGTCACCACAGTGTGAGGTTCATGATGTCACCACAGTGCTCTTACCCGTAGCGTACATCCACAGCCATGGCCTCAGGCTGCTCCAGGCCGGTGTTGACCAGGACTGTTCTGTACGACCCGTTTAGTTTGGACACCTCTATGGTGTGCCTGCCTCTGTCACACCAGTACAGGTTTCCTGCCACCCAATCAACAGCCAGACTGGATGGATACTCCATCAATGTGTTGTGAAGGACCTGTCAATCAACCATACATGTACTCTGAATATACTCACCATTTTATTGTTTTATCATTTTTATGCAGTTACTACAATACTTTGTTTATAGGGTAGTGTAGAGCAGTGTTCACAAATGTATTTTGTTTCAAAAATGTTCTATTTTGAATGTTTCTTTTTTAACATATCTGATCTACAAGCTCACAACACAATCTTTTAAAACATTTTCAAGAGTCTGTGTCTATTTCAGGGTCCTTGTCATGTAACAGTTTGTGAAGCCCTGGTGTAGAGAGACAGGAAACCAAGGACAGAAAGAGGAGAAACATGTGAGACAAGACCAGGAGTCAGATTCAAACTCACATCCTCACGGCTCACAAGGAGCGCATGGTCTGTACACTAACTGACTGAAACACCAGACACCCTGTTTTCTGCTTTTATATTTAACCCATTAAGACTTGGAACACATCTGTGACATTTCATATTTCTTTGGCTATTAAGCTTGTATATCTACTATTTTTGAAAAATTGTGAAAATGTGTGCAAATCTTTGAATTTATATATTTTTAAGGCGAACATCTATAACTCAAATCTTTGCTTCTGGGGGATTCTACAAATGTCTTCTAAATCCTTACAGTTTCCTGAAAAACTTATGTTGCAAACTAACCCTAACCCTAATATATCAGTGGTGCTCAAACCTTTTCATGTCAAGGACCCCAAAAAAATATTTTATTCCAGGGACCCCCAGAAACAAATATTTGAGTTAAAAATGTTCGCTTTAAAAAATATACAACAAAAGATTTGCACACATTTTCACGATTTTTCAAAAATAGAAGATCTACAAGCTCATAGCGCGGCACTCGGTGCCGCGCTATGAGCTTGTATATCTGCTATTTTTGAATAGCCAAAGTATAAAATAATGGTTTAAGTGTTAACACAGATGCGTTCCCGGTTTTAATGGGTTAACACTGATGTCACAAAGTATTTTAAATACAAGAACTCTGAATTACATGTGTACTGTAAGTAGTTTGAATTCAGTTTCTCTTCCCTGTCATTCATCCTCATCGTTGTCATTGTCACACTGACCTGGACGTCACTGCCATTGATGTGCATGCGTCTGATCATGGAGGGGTTCCATTCTGTCCAGTAGATCATCTGCTGCTGATAGTCAAAGTCCAGAGCCAATGCATCCTTCAAGCCCTGTCACACCACATCAGTTGTGTTAGTCTCAGACAGGAATACATTCCAGCATGTCAAAAGCAGTGTGTGTAGAATATTGTATAGGATTACATAGGATGTGTTGTTATGTCTAATGGTTTTCACCTGTTTGAGGTCTGTGGAGCTGGAGCCGTCCAAGCTGATCCTAATCAGGTTGGACCCGGTGGCTACGATGAGGAAGGGCTCCACCTCTGGAGAAAGTGAGACATTACATTTGAGTTGGTTTACCTTTAAAAATATACAATATCCGGCAAAGCATCTGTTTCATTTTAGATTTTAGTGTTGGCTATTCAAAAATAGCAGATCTACAAGAACACAGCGCGTCACTTCGTGCCGCGCTGCAAGCTTGTAGATCTGCTATTTTTTAAATGTTTTGAATCATTCAGATTTCTTTTAACACAAATCTTCTCTTCTGGGGGTCCCTGACACAAAACATTTTCAGATGGGGTCCACGTCCAAATACATATCATTTTGGGGGTCCCTGTCATGCAGAAGTTTGGAAACTAATGATTTAGAAGGCATTTGTAGAATGGCCCTCATGTCTTAATGGGTTAATACGCTCATAAATGTAACATATTGATCCATAAATAACCTTATAAATGTAAACTTATTGATCACCATGTTTAAGGTTGTTAAAGGTTGGGATGTGTTTCCTCTCTTTGTCAAACACATCACTGACACAGTGAAGCTGCTGTATTTACTGACTCACCTTTTATTCACTTTAAATACAAATGTCTACATATTTCACTGGTTCAAATATGAGCAGAATTTTAGATGTTTTAGAATGTTTTTAAGGGGCTGAGATTTAATTAAACACAGACAGACAGACAGACAGACAGACAGACAGACAGACAGACAGACAGACAGACAGACAGACAGACAGACAGTCTTACCTGTTGTGTTGTGTGTTGGTTCATTCTGAAGAGCTGAGGAGAAACATAACAAACTAAATGAGCTTCAGTGTAACAGCTGGTTGGTTGTTGTGGTTTATCTGTTGAAATACAGGACAAGATGTCCTTTGTTTCTCCTGTTTGCTGCTATTTATTTGACATTCACATGGTGGGAATGAGGAACTATCATTTATATAATAAATAACAAAATAAAAGTCAATGACAATCAATAGTTTGTTATAAACTAACAGGTTGGTTGTCATTTAGTGATTTGGTCACACAGACCTTCATCTCTAACAAACTAATATAATTATCCTTCAAACTCAGCTGGCTGTGGAACACGCCTGACAAGTTGTCCAATAACATGAGAGAAGTTTTCAGGAGGTCAAGTGGCCTCAAGAAAAGGACATTTGTGTTGCAGAGCTCCCTGTGAGAGCTAAGAGTGACTACAAAGTTAACATGTACTTTGATGTCATCCTAGAGTTCATCACTCACTGATGAAGACAATGAGCAAGATAATTATAACATACATTCATAATATAACATGCATGGATGTGTTTAAAGTTTCACAGCAATCTGACGCTGCGTTCATGATTTGTGACATTTTGTGCAATCTTCTGTGTCCCCCCCATACCTGGCCACACCCACGGTGGGCGTGGTCAGGGATAAGGTGAATACACTCTCATAAATGGAACCAAATGGACCGTTAGGGGTCCATTTGGTTCCATGTATGTATACGGTGTTCACTCTCCATTCCGACATCTCACCACTCCGACTAGTGGCTTCCGCGTGCGGTTAGGGTTAGGGTTAGGGTTAGGTATAGGGT